>NC_041396.2:168224587-168824587 GCF_900747795.2 Erpetoichthys calabaricus | reverse complement strand
GGGTTAGTACCAGGACCTATTGTATTCTCTTTCTCTACATTTATTCCCTGTGTCCTTTTATATATGATCTTCTCCTTAATTAGCTCAACATTCATCTAACAACAATGCATCTGTCTTCCTAATTTTATTCTTTCATTCCACCAGTTTCATTCAGCCCAGATCTCCATCTGCCTCTCTGACATTTCATTAGTAAAGAATGAACATCATTTTTAACTTAAACTCTCAAACCCTGATGTCTTTTACTTCTTAATATAAATATTGTTACAAGATCTTATTACGAGATTCTTTCGGGAAGTTTTATGTAACTTTGAATGACACACTCTAGTTCAATCAAAACATATCTTCATTGACCTAGTCCTCTCACAATTTTCTACAGAACATATCCAAATCCATCCTCAGTACTCTTGCCACTTGCCATTAAACCAAATGTTTTTTAATGCTGTTATTTTCTCTAGGCTGGACTGTTTCAGCTTTCTACAGAAAAGGGTCAGAACAGATTTCTTCCAGTCTCTCCATCTGATATATTCTGTTTATTAATTTCCCCAGACTAATCCTATGGTTTTCTTTCTCTCCACTAGACTCCACATATTTTTAGAATCCAAATCAAAGCTACTTTCTTTACAAACTGTTCCTGGCAGGGCACTATTCCTCACTACCTCTATTCTCTAGTCTCTCCATACAACCTTCAAAGATACCTTAGCTTTGCTTCTGCTGAAATTGAATACTTATTCTCAGTTCATGCTACCATGCCGTGGAATGAAATCCATGACAGTTCCAACTGTTCCTATTGTTTGAAGACACACCTCTTTAAAAAGTACCTTAGTACTGTTTATACTTCCTGCTCGTTTTCTTTTTCTCATTTATATGTGCAGATGTGCTCAGCCTATCTATTTTGAGACAACAGTGGCTTATTTAGCCATTTTGCATCAAGCCTTGAAAATAATTGTTTCAATAAGCTTCTTGTTATCCTCTCTAACTAATTTTTATAAGACATGTTAGATAAAATCCTTTGCATAAAGTAATAAATTATGGTGGCATGGTGATACACATTAGCACTGCAGTGTCACACCTACTGGTTTTAAGTTGCTACCCCAAAAGTGCCTGTGTAGAGTAAGCATCACCATTGACTTGTCATAAACATTGGTGATACAAAAATCATAGACTACATCATCTAAATAAATACAATTGCCTGCCATGGACAATATTTATTGCTAGAGTTTAGTATTGAAAAGCTAAGCAGGAGAGGATCACTGTAGTGCTTTTATTTACACAAAACATTAGAAACTCATAAATTATTCAGGAGTCAGGTGTTTGATAAGCAGTGGAGCAGAGATTTTGCATACTTGTTGCAAAGTATTTTGGGATTGTTTTTTCTTTCTGTTTTATAGGATATTATCTGTACTACTGTATTTAGAATAATTACATGAGCAATTTAAATTATTTGCTTCAAACTTGTATTTGTAGTGCTTCACTTGTCATAAAACAAAAACAACAACAATATAAATAATTGTAATTCTGCAACTGGAGTAGAATAGCAGACACAAATACAGCAAAACAAAACTAAACATTCAACACAAAAATATGACTGTAACACTGGACCAAGTGCATTGCTAAAGACTTATTTAATTTAAACTAAAATGATTAATGTCTTCCAAATGACTAAAGTTGAAATTTGCATTAGAACTGGGCAAGTATCACCCTCCATTGTTTACTGTCATCTGGAAACTAGTGTCACTCCTGTTCGATGGTGGCTTGGTAAAAAGTTCACCATAGTTGGCGTCTCATTTGAAAACCTCCCTGATGTCATGCATTGAGCAGATTATGATATTGTACTCTCAGCATTAGATAATGTTTTCTGCATACTCTGATGTGAGTCAATGTGTAAAGATGATTATTATATTTCCATTATTTCATATTTTTGTAATTACTTTCTGCTAATCAGTTTATTATAATGAAGTACATTAACTTTATAAATTTATGGTTTATCAGGCTGCTTTCATCAGATTATGTTTTTGCTGTCATCCTCACCTCAGACTACCCATTAGGCTGTCAGGTCAAGTATAGATCCACATTTATAAGAAGTACGTGGCAACATATAGAATCAAACACATCTAATATCGACATTTCAACTGCTCTGGACTTATCATCAACCTAGGATGGTTGACAGTTGACTCAATGCATCATCCCAAATAGATGGAACCTATGAGTCTGTACATTCACCATATAATCTTCTTCAGTATTCTGTTTTTCCTGTAGATCTTAGATAAATTTGGAATTGTAATTTGCCCTATTTTGAGTGAGTGTGTCAAACCCCTTTCCAGTGCTGGTTCTTACGTTAGGCTCATTATTTCTAGGCTCCCACCAGCCCTAACCTGGATGAGTGTGTTACAAAATATTTTTTACTTGGTAAGTCATATTCGGATGTGCTGATTCTCATTCCAGCCCTTGCACCCCAAGCATATGCAGCACTTCGCAAGACTTGTGACAAAATTTCTAAATGAATGCTTTAATAATGAAGGCAGATACAGATAACTTAATTGAATTATCACACACCGAGTTCACTGATCCAAATCCAAGATGGAATAACCTTTCGCTCCTTGAATTGGTGCTTTAGCGGAAGTCTCCTATCCAGTATACATTTACAGGCCTTCCTAGGCAGACTGTGAAATGTAATTACCCTTTATAAGTAACAGATCCCCTGTTCTGTTTTGTTAAGGTCCAGAGACACTGTTCAGTTCTTTCACCGTAGTTCATACAATTTAACATCTCTGGGCAGAACACATGCACAGAATCCATTAAAAGATCATAAACTGTAAGCCTCTGTTTAAAAAGCATTGAATATATATCTAGTAACATTATGTTCCAATCTTACTCCTGAAAAGTAAAAATTCAAAGGCACCACTAAAATTGGTTCAGCAGAATTTGAGTTCTAAAATAATGAATCACATGCTTAAATATATTAAAGACAGAAAACAGGAACCCTTCTACACACAAATTAAAATTATAACCAACTAATGAGACCCTACTCCTTTTGAAAAGGCCTGCATAAGATGTTAAGAGAGGTTAGCTAACAAAAATATCTAAATTAACTGAATTCCCTCTTTTTGCTTTTTAAATTTCTTTCTAATGAAAGAACCAAGATCTCCTATTTGGAGTCTAGAATCAGAAGGCTAGACCAGAGATCTCAAAGAACTTACGTAACACTTTGAAAAAGCATGTACAGTAATCCCTCGCTACTTCGCGGTTCACTTTTCACGGATTCACGACTTCGCGGGTTTTTAAATACAAGTGATTGCCCGCCTATCGCGGAAGTTATGTTCCAGACCCATCAGCAACAGGAGAAAATCCGCGATATAGAAAGACCATATAAATAAACATTTTTATAGTTTAAGCCTTAAAATACCCATCCCACATGCTTTAAACACATGTAAACTTATAAAACCCACTTTGTTAATACATATGATATGTGGATGTCGGGCTAAGGATATGAGTAACATCTCACTATTATAAAACATTTTAACTTCACGCAAGACAAGACAGTGAGACAGGAAAATAGGTGCTGTACATGCTTATAAATTATTGACACGCAGAGCGACAAGCAGCACAAAGCCAGCACAAAGTCCACTTCTCCTTAGCGTTCATTCAGCTCCCCACCCCCTTGATAATGCGAAGTGGCAGGAGCGTACTGCGCCTCCGGGGAGGAGGGTTTGAGCGAACGTGCGATCAGCCCTCACACCCCCCACTCCTCCTCCTCCTTCCGAACGCGCAGAGCGACAAGCAGGCATTTTGGCAGAAGCAGCACAAAGTCCATTTCTGCTCAGCGTGAGTTCAGCTGCCCCCCTTCACAAAGCGAGTGCAGACACATCGACGTCTGATCGCTGCGTGCAGTGTGCAGTGTTGGTCTGCGCTGTTTAAGAATGTAGAAAGTGTTTAAGAGCATAGGAAGTGTTTATAAGAGTGTGGGAAAGGTTAACAAGAGAGTGAGAAAGGTTTATAAGAGTGTGGGAAGGGTTTATAAAGCCTTAAAATATGTATAAATAATAAAATAAATATAGGTCGCTACTGCGCGGATTTTCACCTATCGCGGGGGGCTCTGGAACGTAACCCCTGCGATAGGTGAGGGATAACTGTATACTTCATCCAGCTATCAAAATATAGGTGTAAATGACAAGTGACTCTTAGATATCATCAGGCCGTTATTGCATTTTTAAGAAAAAATTGCACTGTTTGACTTTCCTAAACATTTGTGAGACAGAAATTATAGGCTACAGCATGTAAATAAATGCAAAAGCCTACCACGGGCAATAGTTATTGTTAGAGTTACTGAGTGTTACAGTTAGGCATGTGAAGATCATGAATAAACTCACAACCACAAGTGGCATCTCATTTAGTGCAACTACGAGTGTGTGCTTAGGCTATTTCACTTATTAAGTCTGTTTCTACAGCATATACCATGGGTCGTTGAGACAAATTTGTCTTTAAAACAAATGCTAAGATGATATTTGCCCAAAGCTGCCACATTCAGGGAAACATAAAGAAAACTGTTTTATGTATGACTGGGTATTATTTAAAACATGATGAAATAATATATTGCAAATATAGCAGCATCTAATCAAGTAACCACTGTCTTAATGGAAGTTTAATATAAAAAGTGGTTTGCCATTCTGAGTACAAGCAACCAACAGGAAAAACAATCTGTTTCCTATTTCATGAAATAATACAACTCTGCTGCATAAAATGGAGTAAATATTTACAATTGTTTGTGATCAGTACAAAAACGGACCAATGTGTATTTTTCTGTGAAAAGCAATCAACATGGTAATGCTGTTTTAAAGTTGCTGAAGTAAGGTTGATAGTAATCCATTTATCTTAATATGCATTTTAAGCATGTGTTGCAATTGATTGAATGCAACACTAAAATGAAACAAATGGATTTTTGTCCCTGATTATAGTTATGTGATATGCTTTTAATTGCCTATTAATATATCCAAAAGCAGCTAAAAATCAGGTATTCATCTACCTAATTAATTTATGTTTTTATTTATTTCTTTAAATAATTATAAGGAGTCTGACCTCATCTTACATCATAAATGTATCTTAGGAGCATTGGGTACAAGGCAAGAAACAATTCTGGAAGATGCATCCGATGACAAAACTGTAAATACACAATACCCAATAGTTCAGAACAATTAGGCTTAAATGCAGGATTGGTTTTCCCCTCACTCTTACTCTTTCATACTTCTGGAACACATTTCTGATAATTTTTCTAGCATTATATAAAAATGAAGAGATACATAAACCTATTAAAACCTTTATAGTAACTGTTATTATTACTCACAAATTAAAAGAGTGAGTGTATAACTTCTCAAAAATTATGTCACAAAATAACATGTGTTGAGTTGCTTCAAAGACCTTATTTAATGCGCCTTGGCTGAATAACCTCTATAGTCCTCCATATTAATTTTATGAATACAGAGTCAGCTTAAAATTTATAAGGCTATCCAAATAAAACAATGAAATCTATAATTGGCTTTAGGCAATTTTATAAACTCTGCTACAGTTAATGTTTAATAGCAGTTGGTATTTCTTTTATTTATTGCAAAATCTTATGAATAAAAGATAAATGTCTTCCTTTATGTCAGTAAAGTTTGTTTTTGAGTGATTTAAAAAGTGGCAGTGCAAACCCAACCAAACTCTGTATGAATATGGAGTACACCAGGTTCTAAGAAAGATCACTGTTTGAATTAAGGTTTGTATCATCAGTTAGGTTTCAAATAACTGAATGCAGTTTTAAGCAAAAATAAAAAATTGCTCAGTAATTCTTTGTGAATTTTGCTGTCTGTAATCTGTTTTCATTATACTGACTTTTAGTGACAAAAATGATTTACGTAATGATGTAGTTTTTTAAAAAATGACTGTTGCACAAATTTTGGTTAATTGGAAAAAAAGGGTGTTCAACTTGGTTCCATTCTAAATTGCATGTATATCAAAAATGATGTACTTCTTCTGGCTTCCCTGACTTTTTTGTTATCTACTATATAGGCTATAACTAAGAACAATGTTACTTAACATTTGAAATGCTTCCATAGGACCTTTAGTCAGACCATTACGTAAACACTGATCACCACTTCCAACCCAAAAGCACATTGCCATAGCCTTGTACAAACTGGCCACCTGCGCTAAGTATAGGATAGATATAGAATAGAATAGAATGCCTTTTATTGTCACTATACACATGTACAATGAGATTAAAAGCAGCTCCTTCAGTGCAGACATATATGTAGAATACAACAAGTAAATAAACAAATAAACAAACAAATGGTGCAAAAAGTTGCAAAAAAAAGTTCTGCGATGCTATATACAAATGGAAAGAATAATAACTAAATCGAGTTATTGCACATTATTTAAATACTGGAAAGAATAAATAACTTATTGCACTATTGGGTTATTGCACATAATTTAAATATTGCATAATAATGATGGGGCGGCACGGTGGCACAGTGGGTAGCGCTGCTGCCTCGCAGTTGGGAGACCTGGGGACCCGGGTTCGCTTCCCGGGTCCTCCCTGCGTGGAGTTTGCATGTTCTCCCCGTGTCTGCGTGGGTTTCCTCCGGGCGCTCCGGTTTCCTCCCACAGTCCAAAGACATGCAGGTTAGGTGGATTGGTGATTCTAAATTGGCCCTAGTGTGTGCTTGGTGTGTGGGTGTGTTTGTGTGTGTCCTGCGGTGGGTTGGCACCCTGCCCGGGATTGGTTCCCTGCCTTGTGCCCTGTGTTGGCTGGGATTGGCTCTAGCAGACCCCCGTGACCCTGTGTTCAGATTCAGCGGGTTGGAAAATGGATGGATGGATGGATAATAATGATGATCATGTGCAGTGAGTAGTGGATGTTGGACCCTGAGAGTAATGATATTGTACAGTATACAGATATTACACAGTTATACAGTTATTATTCAGTACCACTTAGATATTTGGGATTAGTAAGATTAGTAAGACCATCATGTACCGCTGTGTTTACATGGAGTGCCTGGCCATTCGAAAGAGTATGATGCTCAGATACATCAAGTTACCAAATGTTATGGAAATAAATGAGATTGTGTATCACAGTTCTTTGGCACATCTTGTGTCACAGATGTATGGTGCGCTCAATGGAATGCATATACCTATTTTTCTACCTATTTTTCTCCAGCTGAAAGTTACTATGATTTTATTAACAGCTAACTCCTCAGGTGGTTGTAAAGGACAAGTGTTTAACTAGGGTGACCAGACCAGACATCCCATATTTCAGGGACATTCCTTTTCCAGTCTATGTTTAACCCAAGATATTTGTGTGGACACACATTAGGTGTGCATTTTTAAGTAAGTACCCCAAGCTGTGAGACACAGGATGGGCTATATATTTACTGATTTATTCAGTTCACTAGTGACGGTATTCTTTATTTATTCTTCGCTAGTTTTGATATTTTATGTATATTGTTATGATTCACATTATTTAAGAAATTTATGTCTCCATAAATACCTTTTTCCTCACATTCTTGTATAGATATTCCTGTGGGATTTAACAATGGAGACAACAGTCTTAATGTCCAAATTACTCCTTGATAAATATCTAAGGTAGTTTAAAATTATTTATACTTTACTGTGCTGCCACCTTGTTTTGGCATGGGCTCTGCTGTAGGGTGCTACTGGTGTCATGGTAATTGCTGGGAATATGGCTTTAGATAGCTTTATGTTTCATCTGTAGCACAACAATATAAAAGCCTACATGTCATTAAAAAGTGGCATCCTAGATTGTTTGGATTACTCTAAATAATTTTTTCATTCATCAATTTTTTGAACACCACTTAATCTATTACTGGGTCTAGGAGAAACAGAGGCTATCCCAATAGAATCATGAATAAGTAAGCAACCAAGCTTAGGCAGGATGCTAATTCATTGCAGGAAACACACAATTAAATTGAACATCTTTGGGAAGTGGGAGGATATGCATATGAATAAGGAGAAAATGTGCAAACTCTACAAAGACAAAAACAGTAATCAGGGCAGAGTTTGAGTCTAACTACCTGGAACTCAAGGACAGCTGCATCCATCAAAATGACAACATGCTCATTTTGAAAAATTGTACATACTGTATCATAAAATTAAATTTGCACCATATTACAAAAATTTGGGCATAAAAATTACTTTCTAAAAATATACCTGCTTGCCAAAAACATATGAAGATCACAGTTGTCCGAAGTTGGGATTCCATGAGTTGAAATCAAGGTAATGTTATTAAACTTCAGGTGTGGTCTGTAAAACATAATAAAAATATTAAACGGTATAAATGATGCATGTTACAAGCTTGTGATTTCTGAAAAAACAGAACTTTTTTACAACAGTATTCTACCCTATAATTGGTTTTTACTTGTTTAATCTAATGCATGGTGATAAACATTGTAAATTCAAATCTTTTTAAATATCATACAAGAAGTAACTGAATGATTGTTGTAGTTGTGTGGGTAACTAGCAGCTGTCATAACATAAGGTTAGTATAATAAAAGTTACCTTTTTTTTTCATTTAGTTTGGAAAAAATGCTGTTAGCACTATCAATGTGCACTTTTCAGGATTTCCCAATGTCTTTTACTAAAATGAAGATTTAAAATTAACCATATTCTAAACTTTAAATCATATACAGTATAATGTATCTGCTGCAACAGTTCATCCAATCCATATAGAGGTTCCTGGGTCTTGAGAGTCTAACTCATAGTTAAGACTCCCTGTGGGCTTTTTATACTATCTACAGAAAAATTTTTTGTCCATTCCCACCTGGAGATCTAAGGATCACACTAACCATGGTCAAGACATGGTGAGTGTGTTTATAGCTTGGACACTCTAGACAACTTCTCCTCTGGCAGTGCTTTCAATTAATTATTTTTTTGGTATTTGAGCTATCCTATGTTTTAATACTCCTGGTAAGGTTTATTTTGACTCAGAGTACAATATGCTTCTCAAATAACAACTTAAAGAGTCTAATGAACCTCAAAAGACAGAACGAGTGAAACAATAAGGCTTGCTACACATTGCTGCAAATGAAGTAGTCAGAGATCAGTTTTCACTGCAGTTGTGCAAGCAACTTTGCTAACATGTTTCACTTCCAGCAGTGATCAGATTTTTAATCTGTTAGATGCAGGAGCTGGAAATGAATCTAGAAATAAAGACTCTTTGCATACAGTCAGAAAAGTAAAAACATGTGTTGCTAAATGTACCCTCCAATACAAATGCTGAGTGATTACGAGCTACTTCCAGAGTACTAAAATTAAAGAAAGAATGACAGATACAGTGGTGTGAAAAACTATTTGCCCCCTTCCTGATTTCTTATTCTTTTGCATGTTTGTCACACAAAATGTTTCTGATCATCAAACACATTTAACCATTAGTCAAATATAACACAAGTAAACACAAAATGCAGTTTGTAAATGGTGGTTTTATTATTTAGGGAGAAAAAAAAATCCAAACCTACATGGCCCTGTGTGAAAAAGTAATTGCCCCCTGAACCTAATAACTGGTTGGGCCACCCTTAGCAGCAATAACTGCAATCAAGCGTTTGCGATAACTTGCAATGAGTCTTTTACAGCGCTCTGGAGGAATTTTGGCCCACTCATCTTTGCAAAATTGTTGTAATTCAGCTTTATTTGAGGTTTTCTAGCATGAACCGCCTTTTTAAGGTCATGCCATAGCATCTCAATTGGATTCAGGTCAGGACTTTGACTAGGCCACTCCAAAGTCTTCATTTTGTTTTTCTTCAGCCATTCAGAGGTGGATTTGCTGGTGTGTTTTGGGTCATTGTCCTGTTGCAGCACCCAAGATCGCTTCAGCTTGAGTTGACGAACAGATGGCCGGACATTCTCCTTCAGGATTTTTTGGTAGACAGTAGAATTCATGGTTCCATCTATCACAGCAAGCCTTCCAGGTCCTGAAGCAGCAAAACAACCCCAGACCATCACACTACCACCACCATATTTTACTGTTGGTATGATGTTCTTTTTCTGAAATGCTGTGTTCCTTTTACGCCAGATGTAACGGGACATTTGCCTTCCAAAAAGTTCAACTTTTGACTCATCAGTCCACAAGGTATTTTCCCAAAAGTCTTGGCAATCATTGAGATGTTTCTTAGCAAAATTGAGACGAGCCCTAATGTTCTTTTTGCTTAACAGTGGTTTGCGTCTTGGAAATCTGCCATGCAGGCCGTTTTTGCCCAGTCTCTTTCTTATGGTGGAGTCGTGAACACTGACCTTAATTGAGGCAAGTGAGGCCTGCAGTTCTTTAGACGTTGTCCTGGGGTCTTTTGTGACCTCTCGGATGAGTCGTCTCTGCGCTCTTGGGGTAATTTTGGTCGGCCGGCCACTCCTGGGAAGGTTCACCACTGTTCCATGTTTTTGCCATTTGTGGATAATGGCTCTCACTGTGGTTCGCTGGAGTCCCAAAGCTTTAGAAATGGCTTTATAACCTTTACCAGACTGATAAATCTCAATTACTTCTGTTCTCATTTGTTCCTGAATTTCTTTGGATCTTGGCATTATGTCTAGCTTTTGAGGTGCTTTTGGTCTACTTCTCTGTGTCAGGCAGCTCCTATTTAAGTGATTTCTTGATTGAAACAGGTGTGGCAGTAATCAGGCCTGGGGGTGGCTACGGAAATTGAACTCAGGTGTGATACACCACAGTTAGGTTATTTTTTAACAAGGGGGCAATTACTTTTTCACACAGGGCCATGTAGGTTTGGATTTTTTTTCTCCCTAAATAATAAACACCATCATTTAAAAACTGCATTTTGTGTTTACTTGTGTTATATTTGACTAATGGTTAAATGTGTTTGATGATCAGAAACATTTTGTGTGACAAACATGCAAAAGAATAAGAAATCAGGAAGGGGGCAAATAGTTTTTCACACCACTGTATAATAGAGATTTGACCTATATCAAGCAGGAAAAGAAAGACGAAGTGAAATGCCTAGATAAGTGTTAGGAACATTTGGTAGAAAACATCGACATGAAAATCAATATGTTTAGTGCCCAACTCCATAATGTAAAAAACATGATGAGAACCCACGTCAAAGAGTTGGAACATATGGTCAGTTCCACTAAGTCTTGGAAAACAAATGTAAAACTCATTGAAATAAATTCACATATTCAGAAGATACCGCAAGAAGGGAGAATGTTCAAATCCATGAATTCCTGAGGGTCTGAAATATGGAAACACTGATAAATTTACCATGCCATTAAGGAACTAAGAAATCAAAAGACCATATTGCCTACCTGGGAAAAATTCCCCAACCTCTTTCATAGACAACTTAAGGAAAAAGAAAATGCAATTCCTTGCCAGAGGGAAGGGAGAGAGTCTTGTCCAGGACAGTGTATTTCCAGAATTTGTTAGTGTTAACTGCTGAAAAGAGGGCTACTTATAATAATATTAAGCAGCAACTGACTGCAACAGGCATAAGATATGGCATCCTTCTTCCAGTATAGGAGGAAGTCATGGTTAAAAGCTACATCCACACATACAATACCCCTGAGGAGACATCAACATTTTTAAAAAGATTCCACAGAGTTGCTGTAACCAGAGTTTAAAAAGAACTAGTGATTAATGCAACACTGTGGTCTGTGAGCCTGATTTTATTTTAATGTATTTATGTTTAATGTACATATGTACATTTAAGCAATATAAAACTTGCCATCTGAAGCTAATCAGATTAACCTTTCCAGGCAGCTGTAACAATATTAGGAATGTAAAACAGAGATTGTAATAAAGGTATCATAAGTTAAGGAGTGTAGCTGGTATGCATTTTTCATACTGTATATAATAATGGCCAGAAGGTTATATATATCTTGTAGTGGTCAAGCACAGAGTCAAAAACTAAAATGTGCTAAAATGGTAGAAGGAAGCCTAGTTTGTATATAAATTGGTAGAATACAGCCTAATCAATACATTGTATTGGTCAGCAGAAAGTGTGGACCTGGAAACATTATGAAAGTAAGTAAAGCGTGTCTCATCTTCATTGAGTTAACCCTGAAAGGAAGATACCCTGTCCATATTTCTGTAGTCTTAATATCTTTGTCATGGTTACTGGGAAGACATATGTAAAGGTTCAAGTATAAGCTAGTTCTAAAAGAACACATTCCCAGGTAAGATGTGCCCCCTCTTAGACACTGTTGCTAAAGTCTTGAAAGTTTCTAAAGAATATAAAGATCAATATAAGTTTTGCCTGTTGTTTGTTTTCCATTTATTTTATTAATCCGCCTGTCTTATTATACTGCAGTACTACCCGCTTTGTTCAACAATTATATTTAACAACAATACTTACAGTAATATCATTTGTAACTATATTTTTCTTTTTCTCTCATACAGTAGTGCCCTCTTCTACTTCTTTTAAAATAGAGGAAAATATACCAGTAATTAGAATTTTTATGATTAAATTGTGTATTGAATTAAACCTCAGTCTAGTGCTCTTGTTTTTATTCTTTTCCCATTTATCCTTTTGGTTTATTCATTTATGTTTATATACAAGTGTTCAGTCATGAAATCACAAACCACTATCTATTTCTGCTGTCTTTTTTATGTTTTATCATCTTATGATTGTTGTGATCTGTAATATTCATTAATTTATTGTGGAATTTCTTGGATGGATTTAGATAATCTATACATTGATTTTGGGGTTTACAACTCAAAGACTATGATTTTCTCATTAGTTTTTGATTTTAGTGTAAATTGAAAGAGTTCAGTATTTTTCCTGCTTTGTTTCCTATGGGCACCACTGTTTCAGGATGTGCATCATCTGCATCATAATCAGAGTGATGATTTAAAGGTCACTCTGAGTATCTCCTAAGTTTCTGAGTTTTACGGATAGACCTTGCATTCAAATATTTCAAATATTTTTTGTTCTTTTTGACTAACTGTTTTTTGATTACTTGCTACTGATTTCTGATTACATTTCCAGTTTAGTAGGAGGATAGGACTGATGTTTGGTTGTGACCTTACCTTGACTTTTGACTACATGTATCTCCTATTCCTCTTCATTAAAAACATTACGTCTCACTCTACTTTGTATAATTATTTTTGTTGTTTTAATTTATTGTTTATTTCTATTGTTTTCCTTTGATCATCTTACTTGGATATTTAAGATAAGTAGTATGCATAGTTATATTTTCAAGGGCAAACTATATTTCAGATGTGCCATGCTTCATAATATTTCTGCAAACATGGAATCTGAAGTCTTTGATCTTAGTCTCGTTCAGGGAGGTAGAATGGGAGTATTTGCTATATATATATATATATATATTCATGTGGGCGGCACGGTGGCACAGTGGGTAGCGCTGCTGCCTCGCAGTTGGGAGACCTGGAGACCTGGGTTCGCTTCCCGGGTCCTCCCTGCGTGGAGTTTGCATGTTCTCCCCGTGTCTGCGTGGGTTTCCTCCGGGCGCTCCGGTTTCCTCCCACAGTCCAAAGACATGCAGGTTAGGTGGATTGGCGATTCTAAATTGGCCCTAGTGTGTGCTTAGTGTGTGGGTGTGTTGTGGGTGTCCTGCGGTGGGTTGGCACCCTGCCCGGGATTGATTCCTGCCTTGTGCCCTGTGTTGGCTGGGATTGGCTCCAGCAGACCCCCGTGACCCTGTGTTCGGATTCAGCGGGTTGGAAAATGGATGGATGGATATATATTCATGTCCTGCGGTGGGTTGGAACCCTGCCCAGGATTGTTTCCTGCCTTGTGCCCTGTGTTGGCTGGGATTGGCTCCAGCAGACCCCCGTGACCCTGTGTTCGGATTCAGCGGGTTGGAAAATGGATGGATGGTTGGATATATATATTCATATTATAAACCACATGATCATTGTAAATTTGCTGAATGTGTTATTAGTAGAAACATTCTGTAATGTGAAATATAGAATTCTGCTAAGAGTAAGGAAATTATAATGATATATAAATATTTTCTTGGTTTTAAAGATGAATTCTAAATGAAATGAAAAAATACAAAAGAAGTTTAATATTAATCCTTCCTTAAAATTTGTAATCTGGAATGTTAACAGTCTTAATCATGAACTCAAGAGAAACCAAGCGATTTCACAACTTTGGTTTCTATGTTCATACATAGTGTTTTGGCAGGAGACACATTGAAATAGAATCAATTTTAGTTGTAAAGAGATAGGGTTAGAATAGTTCTTAAATTTCTAACATTACTAATGAAAACCAGAAGAGTGGGAATTCTGATTCACAACCCAACCCCAATCATAGCTACTGTGATAATATTGGACCCTAACAGGTGCTATATTACAACAATGACAAAACTATATGAATCTAAAATCATTCAGGTTAATATACGGCACAGTACATGGATTGAATTCAGATGATAAATAAGTTGTAGTTAAGGCTTTCATGTTCATTTATAATATATGTTCTCAAAAGCTCATAATGGCAGGAAATACATCCCTTTTTTAGATACTGTAGGTCATAAGCAGTTGTGACTAAAACATATTTTATTAAGGATCATAATTTCTTGGACCCAAGATTTCACTACCCATATTCTACACAATATTCCCTTTTGCTAAAGTATATCATAGCTATTCACAATTTCACAATTTTTTATTATATTATAATTTTATATTATCTTATAGTATTATAAGATATTATATCTTATATATTATTATAGTCTTTCTTTTATAAAGCATCTTTCACTAAGCACTTTTATACTAATTTAGATTAGGTTATTCATTTTCGGTCTTTATTTTCTGTTATCCTGAAGATTCAAAGAAATTTGAAATATTTTCTATGTTGATGTTAACTGTGCCTTTTGATTTTTATCCAGGTGAAGAATTATTTTTATCATATATACGTACAGTAGTTAATTTAAAGTTTCCACACCACAGTTCAAATTGAAGTATGCAGCAAAAAGAAAAAAAGAAAAATCTATTTAATGACTTAGTAACTTCAGCACAGATAAAGGTAGAATCTAACAAAAAGTACTCATATTTTAAAAAAATCTCCATCAGCTAAAGACTTCATTAATTAATTAAACTGAACATCTATAAAAATGTGCCTGAAAATTAAACGTAAGCCGGAAAACCATTTGGTAAATAATATTTGTTGAAGATAATTAAGTAACTCTATTGAAACTAACATGTGAAAGTTTCTCCTATAATGTTTCTGGTATTCTGCCATTCATAGTAGTAATGAAAAGTATGTAAAACTTGAGCCATTTAAACATATGAGATTATTTTTTCATTATTTCATTACAAATTTAAACATGCATTTATTTTTCTTCTTAACTGTGGCAATGGATTTGCAGACAAAAACATACAGAAGAAACATACATTTTACATTTTTGTATTCATTCAACTCTTTTCTAGTAGAAATTAATCTCGCTGACTATAAGACAAATTATGAAATCACTAGCACCTAATAATGCTTCATGTTATGAGACTAAATTTGACTCAATTATCAATCTGTAGATTATCCCTGTTATCAGTCAATGACAGTGTCTTTTGTGGCCACAAATTAACCGCAAGTCAGGAGGCAACGTTGCTCACATCCATCTCTGTCCAAAACAATCCTTACTCATTTTATATTAGGAAAGGAAACAGTTTTGAATGATGGGGAGCCATTGACACTAAACACATGGTAAGCTGCAGTGTGACCTTTTGGAGCTGGCCTGATAACAGGGGAAACAGCTGGAGAAAACACATGCAAACTAGCACTCATTGTAAAGACAGATAGGCTTTGGGCAATAAAGATTTCAAAGACCATTTATAAAATGCTACTCATGTGATTTGCTAGCAACCACTCACTGTTTTTATTACTGAACTAATCAGTGACAATAAATACTTACAATATTCTGTCAAGCTAAATAATCACAACGTAATTTAAGAAGAACTGTTTGAATGCCAAATAAGTTGGCTTTTTAGGTCGTTAATGCCCATCTGCCTCTACTTCTTCACTTGCCATTTAAAATAATATTTTCTCAGTATGTTTTCAAACGGTTGTATCTATGTTTATTTATAAATATTGGCGCACCAAGAATATAGCAAAAATAAGTCAGAAAACCTACAGCTTTTGCATTTAAAAAGGAGTATGAACTGACTTGAAGAGCTGAAAGTTTACATTTCATAATTAAAACAATATTTTGAAATATGTGACCTTCAAATATTTTGAAATATTACATTCAAAGTAGGGTGGCACAGTGGCGCAGTGGTAGCGCTGCTGCCTTGCAGTAAGGAGACCTGGGTTCGCTTCCTGGGTCCTCCCTGCATTGAGTTTGCATGTTCTCCCCGTGTCTACGTGAGTTTCCTCCGGGTGCTCCGTTTTCCTCCCACAGTCCAAAGACATGCAGGTTAGGTGCATCGGCAATCCTAAATTGTCTCTAGTGTGTGCTTGGTGTGTGTGTGCCCTGCGGTGGGCTGGCGCCCTGCCCGGAATTTGTTCCTGCCTTGCGCCCTGTGTTGGCTGGGATTGGCTCCAGCAGACCCCCGTGACCCTGTTAGGATATAGCGGGTTGGGTAATGACTGACTGAGAATAAAAACATTGTAAATTTAAAACATTGCAAAAACATTGACAGTGGATCACGAAACCTAAAAAACGAAAATAATTTACCTTATAAAATTTGAGAAATAAAATTATTTCATACTGTAGCCAAATAAATAATAGTTCTAAAAATACTATATTACTGTTTGATCATTATAATATTTCACAAAGGGTGGTGTGGTAATGCTGTATGGGTCCGGAATGCTCTGTAGTAGTGCACTGTTTGGGGATTGCATGTTGCTTACATGAGTTTTTCTCTTGGGTGCTCCAGTTTTTGAAAGACCTGCTGATTAGGTTGGTAAGTTATGAGTGTTGCTATGAGTGTTGGTGTACGTGTGTCCTGTCATGGAATGATATCCTGTCTAGGGTTGTTTCCTTCCTTGAACCAAGTGCTGCTATATAGAATCTACTGAAGTCTCCAAAGGACCCTGAAATTGGATAAAGGAGGTTTTGTAATGCTATGTAATGTAACATTTCACAGAGTGTAATTCACCATTTTGAGATATGCAATTTAGAAATATTAATTTGTGGCCAGCATGTAATATGCAGAAATGCTACAACTATGTTACTGAAATTGTTATTAGATTTATTCTGGTGATTTTACTAGACATTCTGACTTAAGTCTATATCTATTCCTTCAAGATAATCTGATATGAGAAGGTGGCAGGATTTTTTATTTTTATACTGTAAATATTTTCATGCTTACGTACATGGCTCAGATTTGTCCTGATTTGTTGTATGCATATTGGTATCTCATTATATTTTTTTCATTGATGAATTTGACCTGGATAAGTAGGAAATAGGTGGATGTTTCCTCAATTTTAATATTAAACATGAAAGTGCTAGAATGAATAGACTCCTCCCATGTATTGAAATTGATGGATGCATAACATGTATTTATACTATATATTTTGTGGATGATACTGTTAAGAAAAGTGATAGCTTTACATACTGTTTGCTATGAAATTTTTTGATATGCTAAAAAGTAGAAAGCATCTTTAACCAGGGTCCACAATGCTTGAAAATTGAAAAATTATTACATATAAATTATAGGATTCATCACCTTTTGTTCTAGAGCCTGGCCCATCAACTTGAATGATTAAATGCATGCATGCGCATATCAACACTAAGTCCCTTATACAAGATTCAGTTTACAGGTGCCAAGTCAACCTTTCCTACTGATTTTGTAACAATCGCCCGATATGGGAACGCGATTCCTACACTTCACCACCCGAGAGGGAAGTGGATGATATTTGAAGGATAAAATAGCATTACCATATTCAGTCCTCGGCCCCTCTTGTCCCTATGTGCGCCCTTAAATAACTGGTAAAAACAAATCAAAAGAAAGTGGGACTGGTAAATATATTGAAATCTGCTGATTACATTTACTTGCCTGGTTCCTGAGTGCTCAAATTGTGAACCCCCTTCCCCAGACGCCCTCCCCAGCGGCCAAATCCTAACCCCCGGTTTGACACAGAGCAGTAGGAGCAGAAAGGGGCGGAATGTTGTGTAAGTGATAGGAATGGGTGAAGAGCTTCTGTTTTGTAAGGGGCGTGACAGGAAAAGTTAGGAGAAAAGGGGAAGGTGCAGCAGAAGGAAGTTTTGAGTAGGGAGTCAGGACACAATAAGCAGGAGTGTTTTGAGGTATAGAAAAAGACAAAATGTGAGAGGAGATATTTATTGATAGGGATTATTGATAAGCTTTCCTTTATTGTTTTAGAGATGTGCTCTGTAACCTAGATAATGGAGTATAAGACATGGCTTCGGTCCCAAACCCTGACGGATAATCAAGGTTTTACTGTATTTAAAATGACTGATTTCTGTAATTTTATAAATATCTGCTGGTTTTAATGTAATGTTTGCAGGCTTTTGTGTAGTGAATGTGGGATGACACCAGTAGTGCAGACAACAATGGGCAAAATGATTATCTTATCCATTCCCACAATCAGCATGTTTCTTCTGTCAGTTCTGCATACTTCTTTCTGTATGTTATTTGTATGCGTATTTTCTAAGATGTGTGTGTTTGGTACGGGAATTGTCAATAATTTATGTAGTTTTTTTGTTGTTGATCTTGATCTTCTATACCTAGCATAAATCTTTCTGTCCTGCCAAACAGCTCACCCATGGCTTAGCCAGCTATTTAAGGAAGTCTTATAAACACAAGGCTGATCAAGTTCATGAGGATGTCTGCCATGCAATGTTTTCCGGCTCTATGCTTGTGTTTTAAGATGTGTGGTTGTTATGTCTACAATGATGTTGTCTGTAGTATGTAGAGTAAGTGGTATGTTAGTTTGGCTCTGCATGAACTATTGCATTGTGTAGAGTTGGTGTATGCTGTATGTGTGGAATAATTTTCTTAAATTATGAATCTGTGTGTTGTGTAAATTAATAATATCTATGAGACCCCTGTGGGGTGGCACTGTTTCTGTTTTTGTGAGTAGTGTTCTTGTCTTCCTTGGAGATACTGTAGGTCTGTTTGTGACCAATGTATAACTCTGAAGGAATATGTGAGTATTGGTATTACATACCTATTGATGGCTTTAATTGTGTGCTTGCATTTAGGAGTGCTTTGAGTATTTGTGAAAGACATGATGTATAGTGTTGTGTAAGAATATATTTAGTTTGTTTGTGTTGTATAAGTTTGTCCTCTCTGAAACCAAGGTATTTGCATTAGCTCAGCATCCTGCCAAGCCATCGATTTGGCTGACATTTTCAACGTATAACTACCCTCCTTTAATGATTTCCAACTCTATATTAATTGTTTTACATTTACGTTTGTCCAGTCCAAACTCCATGTGTATGTGTGTTATCAATTAGTTTCAATTATTTATAGTTAACTGCTGCAATTGTTTTTTCCTGCACATATCTTTATGTCATCCACACAGAATATAAGTGGTAGGGTGTGTCACTGGTATTGGTTTTTGACTTTGTATCCATATTGTGTGTTGTTTAATTGGTTTGGATACTGGATTGAGAGCGAGACAGAACCAAAGAGGGTAAGTTAGTCTCACTGGAGGATGCCTCATCTTACCTGTAATGAGTCTGTATGTATTGATGCATTATTAATAAGTACTGTACATGTAGTGTTGTTCTCCAGCATTCCATTAGTGTTTGTAGGCAGTGCTATGAATACGTGATATATCTTGTAGAAGTGTAATATTTGTATTAGCCATATATGTGGGACACTTTCATCAAGCTATTTTGTTGTTAATTAATCTTGTGTGTAGATTTCTGTATTTTCCGTATGCCTGCTGGAGTATCACAGAGTCAATTACGAGCTGTTTCCTTGCAACCCATATATTGCCTTCTGCAGCCTTTTTTGTTAATCTCTAAGTATATCATTGTCTGTGTGTATATTTGTCCGTTAAGCATACAGTAGATAGATAGATAGATAGATAGATAGATAGATAGATAGATAGATAGATAGATAGATAGATAGATAGATAGATAGATCGATAGATTAGATAGATAGATAGATAGATAGATAGATAGATAAATTATTAATCCGAAGGGAAAATTCACATTCACAGTAAGTATTTTGTAGAGCGTAGGGCCGATCAATAATAGATCTGTAGTTTTTGGGATGTGTGGTGTCCTTTTGACTTGGGTTTCATGTATGTTATGCCTTCTGTTAAACACTCTGGTGCCTTTTGTGGGTGGTGTGTAATGCTAGCACCAAGGGCAAAGTGGAGAAACCCATTATAGCTTGTAAAGATTGTAAACTCCGTCCCACACCTGCTGTTTTCAATTGTATGTTTTCTATATTATTTCTATGAGATCTGTTAAGACAAATTTCCATTTGTTATATACACACATCATAAAAAACTTAATGTGTTAAAGTCAGCCAAAAAAATCAACGCTTGTCTGGCTCAATGGGCTTTATTCTATAGCTGATTTCATGTCATGTTAACATATTGCCCAGGCCGGGAAATACAGAAAGGCAAATGCCCCTTTCTCACATACAGGGGCCAGATTGGGTTCTAAATGTACCAGATATGGATGATAATTTTGAATCAAGTTTGTAATGCTCAAGGGCAGGTAAACTCACTATAAATATACCGGACAGGAAACTTTTCATCCCTGTCGATCTCAGAAAACAAGTACTGGATTTTGTGCCACCAATCACCTATGTTTGGACGTCCGGGATTGGCCCCAGACAATGAATATATTAAAAAACAACTTTTTGGAGGAAGGGGCAAGATTTGTAGTCGCTCTAAGAACAACCCTGGACTTCCACTAGGTTTGCTCCGGGCAACTTTCTGTGCCATCATGTCCCTGGGAGCAAATTTCTTTGGACAGATCTGCCTCCCTCCAAGGGATATAACACAATTCTAGCTGTAGTGGATAGGTTCTCTAAAAGTGCTCACTTTGTTCCTCTTAAAGGGCTTTCCATCAGCCCATATTACAAGCAGACGTATTCCTAAAAAAGCGTTTTGTGAACAGTTTGGGTGTATGATACGTGTAACAATCTGGATATCATTCAGGAACCATTGGGCAACACCAAAAGAATAAATATAGACTTGGAAAAATATTTACACTGTACAGTAAATTCTAAACAAGATAATTGGGCTGATATGCTGCCTATGGCCAGAATTTCTAGGAATGTCTTAATTCAATCATCTTTAAAGTTGTCTCTGTTTGAATATGAGGTACAATATCTGGAAGATTCTAGAAGACAAGTGTCGACAGTAGAATATTTGGGGCCACTGGAAGGGGCATGGACCAGAAGATCGATCCAGGGTCAAGTTTAATGGCCTTCACTCTCTTTGCCTTCTAACTTGGTTTTATAATTGTTTTCCTAAGAAACCAGATGGACGCGTCTGGAGGACTAATCTTTGCAGAGGGTGATGTCAATGAGTTAGGCAGTAAACTGATGCTCTCGTAGCCTGTTCTTTTAAGAGAAGCCAATTGCATACTGTTGTCAGCCTCAGCATACTGCCTCAGCTCTAGGGGCGGGGTCTCTGGGGTTGTGACCTTGTCATGATCAACAACCGGCATAATAGGGTCAGCCTTAAGCTAGGCACCTTATCTAGTCTGTGGATAAAATTCCTTATATTTCATTTTCAGGGTTACATTTTGTGCTGCTGGCTATGTCTTCATATTTTTCTGCTGAGAAAAGCACCCAGCGCCATGTGGCTGCACCGTGTGCTCCCACTCCTTTGGATGCTTCCACCTTGTTAATGTTGCATGTTAACTGATATTGATAGGAAGAGCCAAGAGTAAATTCTGGGGAAATGTAGAGGCTGGGGTGGAGTCCCCTCCAAACCCTGACATAGCTGATGACATAAACAATTGAATTTCACAATTAAGCATAATAAATTTTACTTTGAACTTGAAAGCACTGAGGAATTTTTCTGTCTCAATCCTGCTATACGTAGAGCTTAAGCTGCTTACATTTAAAATGCCTGACTGAGAATCTGCTTTGCTTCTTTCTCACTAGATTGATTCAGTTTTATTTCTACTGCCATTTTTCAGGAGGTTATATGAAACAACCCATGAGATTTTACAGCCCTGTATATGAAGTGCTTGACGTTTTGGTCAAACATACCTATAGGGTAAGTTCTAGTTCTGTCGCTTGTGTTTTCTGGCCTTTCAATTAAAAATGGTACTGATGCAAACAGATATTTTGCTTACAGCACACTTATTTTTATATTTTTTTTACATGATTTCATTTAGAGAAAAAATAGGCATGTCCTGCAATTATTTATTGTATGATCGTGAAATTCTATTCCATTCTTGACTCAGAACCTTGAACCTAAAAATGGGAGAGACTTGCAGCAGAAAAAAATAAAATAGTTAGTGAAGAAAGAATGATGATCTTGTTTTTATACATGGACTCACTGTATAATAAGCCTGAAAAAATATATAACCAGATTAATTTCCAACAGGACCTTCCAAGTACTCTGTCAGAGCTACTGTATATTCATTCCTGTTGGAATAGTTTATGTAGATGAATGTTATATTTTTGGTATTTGATTTATTATTTTAGTAACTTCATAGTTTTTCCTAAAAGTGCTGTTATTTTATGTGTTGTTTTGCCTGGGTGCTGCCACATTGGTTATAGCAATGACTGCCACTGTTGGTCATATGGTACTGACAGTTTGCAAGCTCTGTTGTTATCGCACATACAGTATCTTATAAAAGAAAGAATGCATTTAGCCTAGTGTATGAACTTTAATGAAATAAAAGGAAGACTAACAGGAGCAGCCGAAAGAAGAAAAAGATTCAAAATAAAACTAATAAAAATATTGCTAAGAGTAAAATTCATTTAGGGTTTGGAATATGTTTCAGTCTAATTTTTTGAAACTGGGATAATGTTTCAACTTGGTGTTTTTGGGTAATCATCTTTTGTTTTTCAATTCTGTCTGATAATTCTCTTGTCACATACTAATAATTTAGTATGTTCATATCTGCTGCTTACATTACCTTAATAACTAACATTACAGATGAGAGAAGCTATATGTATTTTTGATTTTACACAGTCACAATCTGCCGAGTTTACTGTTTATGGTATGACAGTAAAGAATATTTTTGATTATTTTTATTTGATATACTTTATTAATCCCTAAGGGGAAATATTCAACCTAACCTCTATGCACTCTGTTGTTCTAATAACTGCATGCCAACATATGCAAGTTAATGCCAAAGCTGTTTTCAATAAACTTTACAGAAGCATCAGAGGCTATGTTTATTTTGATAATGATATCGAGAAATTAAATCCGAGAAAAGTGCTGTCAAATGACAATTGTCCCTTACACGTTGCCCACCCACCACAACCTTCATTCCTATATCATCTACACATCTTTCCATATCATGTTTTCCAGATAGCTTCTTTTATGGTTCCTTATCTTGTGTTTTAAAACATCATTCATTCTTTTCAAACTGTTTTTGAAGACTCTTTTTTTTCTACAGTACATTGCTTGTCATGTTTAATTTTGTTTTAACCATCCAGAAATTCCACATTTTCTAAACACGTGCACATACAACAAATGTAAATGCATTACAGAAACCCTTCCTCATTTCTCTTTCCCTGCTTATTTATAACACATAGAAGCACTGAGGTTCACTAAGCCACTAAGCATTTATCAGAAAGTACAGGATGTTTCCTGCCTAGCTCTACTTTCCTAATTATAAAACTGTATTAGGAAACATTCCTGTTTAGGCTTCTGTATGACACACTGGAACTGCAGTATGATAATGCAAAAACAGAACAGGAGAAAATAACAATTAAAATGAAAATGTATGCTGTTCCTCAGAGGAGCAGACTGAAAGGAACAAAAGCATCCGCTTGAAGAACAATTGCTAGTAATTTTTGTTATCATTTGCATATCTGAATAGAAGTAATGGGAGACTGATTTGGTAAGCCCAGCAGCAATTTCAGATTTCAATATTTATGGAGTATGATTTAAACCTCAAAAAAGAGAAAATAAAGAGAAATGACACAAATTCACATTAGTTCACACATTTCCTACATTTTTATTATATGGACAGGACATAAAGATAGCAGCTAGTCTAATATGGTACATCAATATTGTTTGAAATATTTTTTTCAATAGTATATTCACTGAGATTATACAATTGACGCTCTTGTTACAGAGCTATATTTATATATTATGTTACTTTGTTTAAATCTAACATAAAATACCTTTAATGTAAGTTACTTTTCTGAATGGTGTGCTGCCTCACACTTACAAAGTGTTCTGAGTTGAGATCCTCTGCCTGGTCACTGCCTATGTAAGGTTTGTATGTTTGTCTATCTGGCGGAACTGAGGTGTTACCACCTTTGATGTTTCCTCCCTGACCTCAATCTTTTTATACTGTGAGCATCAGGAATCCTTTCCTAGAGCCCTGGGAAACATTACCTGTTTTAAATAACGCTACCCTCTCTCTCTCTCTCAGTACCCTGGCTTAATTTCCTTTGGGGTACATGGTAATCATAAAACCTCAATCATAAAGGGCATGTCACCCCCTGAGCTTTCACAACGGAATTTACAGGATCCTTCCTTCTGCCAAAGTTTCTTTTTCACACTCTTTCCCTCTCTCTCTCTGTCTTTCTCCCCTGCAGGACTTAACCCTGTCCTTTGCATGTCTCCACATTTTCTGCAGAGAAACCAATGCCATACGGCTGCTCCGTGTGCTCCTGCTACTTTGGATGCTTCCACCTTATTAGTGTTGCATGTTAACTGATACTGCGGTGGGCTAGCGCCGTGCCCGGGGTTTGTTTCCTACCTTGCGCCCTGTGTTGGCTGGGATTGGCTCCAGCAGACCCCCGTGGCCCTGTAGTTAGAATATAACGGGTTGGATAATGGATGGATATTAACTGATATTGACAGAAGGGGCCAAATAGAGGTGGGAGAGAAGTCCCCGCCAAACCTTAACACAGCTGGAGACATTAACAACTGAATTTCAAAATTAAGTATAATAAATTTTACTTTGAATATGAAAGAACTGAGGACATTTCTTGTCTTTTTCCTACTGCAAGTAGAGCTTAAGCTACCTTACATTTAAAGTGCCTGACTGTTAATCTGCCTTGATTCTTTCTAAATAGCTTGATTCCAGTTTTAGTTTTATTTCTATTACCTTTATTCTGGAGGTTACACAAATAAATCATGACGTTTTACAGCTCAGTAGGCCTTGATGCTGACAATCTTAATAATTTCCGGCCTATTTCCCACTTACCTTTCCTGTCAAAAGTTCTTGAGCGTGTTGTAGCTTCCCAACTCACCAATTACCTAACCTCTAATAATTTGATGGAACCCTTTCAGTCTGGTTTCAGGGCGCGGCACAGCTGTGAAACTGCTCTGCTACGGGTAACCAATGATTTGCTTATGGCAGCAGACTCTGGACAAACCAGCATATTAATTCTGTTAGACCTCAGTGCAGCATTTGACACTGTCAGACATGACATCCTACTGTCCAGATGGAGAACATGCTGGGTATCTCTGGCACTGCCCTCCAGTGGTTCAAGTCATATCTGACTGATAGGCAAGAGTTTGTTAGTCTTGGCAACAGCAGATCCAACTCCGTGCCAGTCACACAAGGAGTCCCTCAGGGCTTTGTCCTTGGTCCTCTGCTTTTCTGTATTTACATGCTTCCCCTTGGCCATATCATCCGTAGTTATGGATTGGGTTATCACTTTTATGCAGATGATACTCAGCTCTACTTCAATGTTAAAAGTGGAACTTCATCAGAGCTTTCTCAGCTCACAACCTGCCTTAGTGAAATTAAAACCTGGATGGAGCAGAACTCTTTAAAATTAAATTGCAATAAAACTGAACTCCTGCAAATTGGGACTAAAATGCAACTTAATAAAATGAGCTCCTTCCCAGTCCATCTTGGCAGTGATCTCATCAGACCTGCCTCTACTGTAAAAAATCTTGGTGTCATTTTTGATTCTTCCCTCACTTATTCCGCCCACATAAATCACATAAGAAACTTTCTTACTTTCACCTCCGTAACATATCCCGTGTTCGCTCCTTCCTCTCCTTCTCTAATGCTGAGAAACTTGTCCATGCTTTTATCACATCCCGCATCGATTATTGTAATTCCATACTGGCAGGTGCCCCTTCTAATCTTATATCACAGCTCCAGCTTATTCAAAACTCAGCTGCAAGAGTCCTTACTCGAACCAGCAGCAGCGAGCACATCACACCCATCCTGCTCCGTCTTCACTGGCTCCCTGTGTCCTACAGAATCGAATATAAAATCCTACTAATAACCTACAAAGCTTTAAATAACCTCGCACCAAACTACATCAGTGACCTCCTTCATCACTATGTGCCTGCCCGCCCACTAAGGTCCTCTGATTCTGGTAATCTTGTTGTGCCCTCACTAATCTACACTCTATGGGTGACAGGGCCTTCAGCTGTATAGCGCCCAGACTCTGGAATGACCTACCAAAATTAATCAGGTCAGCTGACTCCATGAATTCTTTTAAAAAACAACTCAAAACTCATCTGTTCAGGAAGGCTTTTAGCTCTACTTGACTTTATTACCTTTCTCTCAGTTTACTTCTCTGTCAAGATGCCAACGTAACCTGTATGTGTGTGCGAGACCATCAATTATGTTGTCTGTTTTTTTTTCAGAATTTACTGTCTTAATCTTCTTTATTTATTTATCTGGTTTGTACAATGCTATATACTGTATATTCTGCCATTCTTTATTATATTCTGTAAGTGCCTTGAGCATGGGAAAGGCGCTATATAAATAAAAATGTATTATTATTATTATTGCTCTGTATAAGAAGTGCTGGGATTTTTGGTCAAACGTTCATATAGGGTAAGTTTCTAATTGTGGTTTGTGTTTTCAGTCCTTTCAATTGAAAATGGTAAAAGTGGTGCTTTTGCTCCTGAAAACATTGACAGCCACACACCCTATTTTGTATATATACAGCATATATCCAAAGAATAATAAATGAAAACTCTAGTATAATTAAATCAAATCTAATAGCTCATTGATTAAAACAAAATTAATAGATACCCGAAAAATGAGCTTCTCCAGACAAGCAATTCCAGTATCCGAAGCTCCCACAATAACAATTCTCGCGTTAATTGTTACTTTTGGCTCAAAGGTTAATTTTCTGTTGAAATGGTACAATGCATATGTCACCTGAAAGAAAAATATAAGGATAAAATGCATAATTCATAGTCTCATATCTGCTAAAAAAACACTAGAAATTGGTAGACAGTGGAGATATTAGGTGCTGGGTAATGTTTCTAACTGTAGTAAGAAAAAAAAAAAACTCTTCTTGAAATTTCTACATACCTGGAATAATCCCAATAGAGTTCAAGCAAATACAAAATTTATTCAATAAAACTCAGTCAAATTAGTCAATTAACAAAGGAAGAGCACCATGTATCAAAACACAAACTGCCACCCTACACCTCCTGGTGACACAACAAACATCTCCAATCACCTTCCATTTCCTTCTCTCTCTTTCCAAGCTTCTGATTATTCTTTCCTCCTTTCAGTAAACCCATCTCACCGCCTAACTCCTTGTTCACCATATAAGGGATAGTCCTAAAACTGCAGCCTGGCATGACTTTTAGGGTTGGGGACAAGTGGTGGTGGCCAACGAACTCTTGGGGCCTCTAAGCTAGACAACCACACTAGTGGCCCCTGAACTGTGTGCTGCCAGCTGATATTCTGAAGGAATTGTGTCAGCCTCCTGCTATTACCTCATATTTTCTTTCTGTACCTGGGTGCCATTTCAGAACTTACTGCATCTACAGCTGTCTACTGTCCCATTTGGCTGCTACTTAACACAGGTGAATGACAATGCAGTCTTACAACAACAGCGGATTACACTCTGTGGATATATCCTTTCATATAAACACCCTAGTGCCATCTCTGCGTAGGGTGTTTATAGACTTAAAATACTTTGCTGTCTGTAGTTTTTAAGTTGTGTTGAATTCTGGTTTTCACCTTGTAGTGGTGAAGACATGGTAATCCCTTGGTTTTCACTGCTGATACACAATCCCAGTGGCCTAGGCTTGACTGTTGGCCTAGCCACTCTCAAAATGGAGCCTGCACATTATCCATGTATATGCATGTCTTTTGCATACTTCTTTTGGTATGTATGCTCTCTCACTTTCCAAAGATATACTGTTATCTTAAAAATTGCATTTAAAAAACAGAACTGAAAAAGTTGCACATTTTAAACAAATAATACTTTCTTTATAACAATCAGTCTTGATTTACATTAATCCATCTAAGTAAGGTATACATGCATCAATACTGAACGATGCACAAAACTAATAAAGACAAACCAGATCATTTAAAAAGATACATACATTGTATATAGTTTTGAGTACACTTCTATAAGGCCTTCATTTGCAAAGTAAAATTAAACAGCATTTTTCTGTATCAGTAATAGTTATATCAGAAATACTTGGCAGAAGTAGATGATGATTCTCATGTCAAATAAAAAAGGCAAAAAATGAAGAATTGTTTTCATTGAGTTTTTCTATGAAAAAGAAAACCATATTCATGTTTTAATAAGAACAGGCCACCTACAGTATCTCTACATAGCTTCTCCATTCCTATTCACATAACATTTATGAATTAACATTTTGACACATGAAGGTTTCCAAGGTGCTACTTTCAACCACACTACTATGTGACTTATTCTATTGTGTACAATTCACTATATTAAGCAAACTGTATTAACATATTGTGGGATATGGCCGGCCATTCATCCCGGCCAATGCCCCCAGGCCGCTAGATGGAGCCCTCCTTGCAACGTGGAGATGCCCCGAATTCCAGCAGGACATCATGGACTATGGAGTTTTAATACACAGCCCTGCTGGATAACGTTGGGGCCGCCAGGGACACTGCAGGGAGACACAGAGACACTTTATTTTCCATACAGCCCGGAAGTAAATCCCAGTCACATGCTTGGAAGAAATAAAGTGCTTCGGGCTGATGAAGAAAAGGAGAAGTTTTTATCTGACCCGGAAGTGATAGAAAGTCACATGGACTGAGGGACAGAAACACTTCCAGGTCACGGACTATAAAAGGATTATGGGAAACCCCAGAAGATTGAGCTGAGCTGGGTGGAAGGGTGGCAATGTGTCTGGGAGAGTGAGGATTATTGATTATTGTGTTTAGTATTGGTGTTATTGATTTATTTAAGTATAGTGGAGGTGGAGGTGCTTTGTGCACTGAATTATTGTAATAAAATCAATATTTTGATTTTACCTGGTGTTTGGCGTGGTGTCCGAGGGTTCAAAGGAGCAAGAGCGCCTCCTACTGTCACAATATGTATTAAACTTACATTTAACCAGCTTCCATCCCTCTCTTGTATAATACATTTAAAAGTAAAAAGCTGACATCCACCCTATTATTCCATTTTTAATATGAAAAGCATATTTTGAGGTTACCTCTTAATGTATGTTTCCCCCAACTGAAAAGATTCAACTCTTTCAAATTTTCCTCATAACTTATATCCCCATAGGAGTCAGCCAGGTAACAATTCTCTGGACTTTCTTAGCTGTGGCATACTCTCCTCCATTTAGTATGCTGTGCATCAAGCAGATATCATTCCAGGTGAGACCTCATATGTACATTGTACAAGTTAAGAATATCCTTCCCTGACTTAAACTCCACACAGCGTACTATAAGACCACATTATGTTCACCTTTTTAATTTCTTCTGTACATTATCTTAGTTGTGCACAGGGACAAATTATGGCAGATTTACAAATCTTTTCCATAAGGTGAATTTTCTTGTTCAAAAACTTCCACCATATAATTATAGTGAATATTTTTACTTTCTAAGTGAAAAATAATGAGCATGTTGGCATATCGGTCAGCAAAGTTCTAGAATCCTGGTGACAAATTAGGGCCCTTGGAACTACCTATGTGGGGTTTCTTGTTCTCCTCAAATTTTTAAGTAATTTTTAAATGGACCTGGCAGTAATTAAGATGCTGTAGTGGGGCAAAGTTCAGAACCATATCTGAAGTTAACTGTTTTCTTTGATGAGTGCATTCCTATGACAGGTCAGGTCAGGTTAGTGAGATAATTAATCCTGATTTAACAGTGAAAGGTGGTGAGTTATTACTGGAGGTGACCACAAAGCATTATATTCATTTCTATTAAAGCTGAAGGGCAATACAAAACACTCAGCTGGTTGAACTAGGAATATTGGGAGAACAATGTAAAGATTGTGGTTAGTTCAAGAACATATTGCATCTTATTCTACAAAACCTTGGAAGCATATTTTTTTAGAATTACCAATCATTTTATCCAATCTGTAAAATCTTGTGGAACACCAATAATAAATGTTGCATATTACTTATTGTGTGCATTGTGTACTATTGTGCAGGCAGAACTCTGATGAAGGATCTAGTCAATAAATATAGAGATAGCATACTATTATAATTGTTAAACATGTGCACATTCCTCTTATCTTTACAGACATCTCCTTATGCCCAAGATGCCCTGCAACAGCTGCCTCTGCATAAACCCATATGATAATTTAGACCTTATACATAAACTCTTAAGAAAATTAGGATATTATACATAACCTTGTAAGGTAATTAAGGTCTTATACTAGATTTTTCCTGTCTATTTGTGATTTTCTTTGTCATTTCTAACATTTATTTCAAGTTTAAGAAGTTTAAGGAGTTAAATATTCACTATTGCTGTCTAGAACTGTTTTCTCTGACACTGACTCACTAAAATGGATTCTACTGCAATTTATTACATTGCAGCTGTTCTGCTATCTTTCAGTGGATCCTCCATTTAACATATTACAGTAATCCCTCGCTATATCGTGCTTCGACTTTCACGGCTTCACTCTATCGTGGATTTTATATGTAAACATATTTAAATATATATCGCAGATTTTTCGCTGGTTTGTGGACAATGGGTCTTTTAATTTCTGGTACATGCTTCCTCAGTTGGTTCGCCCAGTTGATTTCATACAAGGGACGCTATTGGCAGATGGCTGAGAAGTTACCCAATCAGAGCACATATTACGTATTAAATAAAACTCCTCAAATATATTGTGAGCAGGGGGGCTGTTCACACCCCTAGAGGATACGGACGCTTCTCAAAAAATGCTGAAAGACTACCTTCACATTACTCCCTTCCTTGCTGGGCTTACTTGTTACTTTGTTGCGCAATATGCTTCCCGCACGGTGCTTCACTTACTTAAAAGCCCAAACAGCACCTATTGATTTTTGATTGTTTGCTTTTCTATCTCTCTCTCTTGCTCTGACATTCTCTGCTCCTGATGGAGGGGGGTGTGAGCAGGAGGGCTGTTTGCACCCCTAGAGGATACGGACGCTCGTCTAAAAAATGCAGAAAGACTACCATCACATTGCTCCCTTCCTTGCTGGGCTTACTTGCGGCTGCTTTGTCAAGCGATATGCTTCCCGCATGGTGCTTCACATACTTAAAAGCTCGAACAGCACCTATTGATTTTTGATTGTTTGCTTTTCTCTCTCTCTCCTGACATTCTCTGCTCCTGACGCACACTCCTTTGAAGAGGAAGATATGTTTGCATTCTTTTAATTGAGAGACGGAACTGTCATCTCTGTCGTGTCATGGAGCACATTTAAACTTTTGAAAAAGAGACAATTGTTTGTTTGCAGTGTTTGAATAAAGTTCCTGTCTATCTACAACCTCCTGTATTTCTGTGCAAATCTGTGACCCAAGCGTGACAATATAAAAATAAACATATATACATTTGGTTTTTACTTCGCAGATTTTCACCTTTCACGGGGGGGTTCTGGAATGCAACCCCCATGATGGAGGAGCGATCACTGTATCTTTTTTTGTTCCCAAGACCCTCCTATAGCCTACCAATTCTTGTTCTGACTTTTCCATTTATCTATGAATCAATTATTAAAACTGGTAAATACAAACTCATGGTTACAGAGCTACTATATGCATTCGCAACAATTTAAAACAGCACTATTTTGACCCCTCTTTCTATTTTGACATCCATTTAATCCTGTTCTGGGTCATAGAGCCCATTTTGTGTAGTATCAGACTCGAGGCAGGAGCCAACCCTGAACAGGGAGCCAGTCCATCATAATGTACAGTTTATTCACACACTCGCACAAACACTTACTCGCATGAGGTGAATATAGAATTGCAAATTAACCTAACATGTCTTTGGGTGAGGAGAAGAAAGCTATACCCGAAGAAAAATCCCACATAGATAAGTAGAGAATATGCAGATCCCATACATAAAGTAACGGACCACTGTTTCAAACCCAGGACTCTGAACTTTAAATCGGTATGTACAAATATGTTTTTTGATTGATGTTATCATTTTCATCCTTCCACATTCAGAATCATGGGATTACTGTATTCATTAGTTTTCAATGCAATACTTGTATTCTGTTTTGCTTTGTAAATATGTACTGAGTAAGGTACTTTACTCTATGTGCAGTAACATAAACCTTGATTGACTGATTCATTGGTAATAAACAGGGTCTTTACAAAACCTAAAAATACAGCCCCCACAGCCACAGCTAATGTTTCTGAGGTATAGTACAACACATAATGAAAGTGATAAAACACGTTACACACTGAACTGGCCACTGAAAATATTTATTATGATCACTACAACAAACACAAAATGATAGTAGAAGAATTGACTTTATATATGACTTGCACACTTTGTTTTCAGTCAAAGCATTCAAAAGAAGAACAAATACAGTAGTGTAAACTGCAGATTTCCTCTAATTTTGAGAACAAGTTAAACTAGAAGACCTATTTTGACAAACATTATATGCATTCAACATTTTTTTTGGTTAATATGAACTACAGGCTGGTAGCTGCAAATTTTAGGAAAATTGGATGAAACCAAAGCATTTGCTGTACTGATTTTTTTTGTTATTTACAACCTGGCCACGACATCTTCTTTAATGTAACAGTTTATTATTTAGTTATTGCCTGTTTTTTTTGCAAGCAACTCTTTTGTATTTGTTTGAAATGGCCTGCTGCGTAATGTAATTTCCTTGTTGAAGTTGGGTTGGCATAACTGAAGAACTGAATGCAATTACAGATTAGGGCAAGGCAAATTAATAAGTGATGGCAAATAAGTCAAAAACACAGCAACCTGCTACATGTTTCAACTGTTTTCAGGAGGCGCAAGTTAATAAAAAGAAAGAAAGAAAGAGAAGAAAGAAAGAAAGAAAGAAAGAAAGAAAGAAGAAAGAAAGAAAGAAAGAAAGAAAGAAAGAAAGAAAGAAAGAAAGAAAGAAAGAAAGAAGTTGGTAAGAGATTGCAGTGCATACACAGTTTGATGTAAATCTATTGGTAGACTTGCAGAAAGGAAAGGCTCAATTTAAAATTTAAAGACTATGAAAACTGTAAATAACCTCAACCAAATGTGCTGTTTTTATACCAGGAACTCTTCTGTTCATCCTGTACTTCAATAATCTATAGCCTTCAGTTCCATCTTTTAAGTCAGATGGGGACGGTTTCAAATACTTGAAAAGAAATAGACCAGATGTATAAAACTAGACATTTTATTTCATATAAACAAAATAATTGAACAGATATATCTTTCAATGCTTTAACCACTCAAAGCATTTTGCATTTTTATTGCATAAACAAACATGACAAGAATGCACTTTTATGAGAGACAGGGAAGCGCTAGCATTTTCTTCACAGGTATCAATGAAGTGGCTTATAAAACAGGAGCTTACAGCTAGTTTCTAGTTTCATAGGATACTTCATGAAACCTAGCTATAAAAATGGCAATTATGTAATGAGTGACATCTTAGGACTATAAACCAACATTTATATGTGCAAACTGAAAGTAAATAGTCATAAACCAATAGAATAAACATGGTATCCAATATATTACACACACACAAAGGTGTGATTTATGGCCAGTTTGGCCACTCATACAGAACACCATCCTTTTGCTGTTTTACTCAGATGTCAGAAATAAGCTTAACCATGCCCCAGGATATACAGAATATAGAAATTGATATACACTGTTTTGATTATAAGATCAATTTTGTCATACTTGAAGATTTTACCTACTGGCTAGAAAACAGAATGAAATAGAATTTACGTCATAAAAGCAGTCCTTTGGAGAATACTCTGTTATGTGTCAGTGCTATAGTTACTAAGTTTGATTCCTTGGCCTTGCCATCTTAGTTGTTTTCTGATACCACATTTTCCACTAAAATGTAAATAACATGTTAGGTTAATTGGCAGACTGTAAAGTGACACAAACAGATGAATGCACATATATGTCCTATAATATACTGGCATCTTATTTCTTAAATTATATTGCTGTAATAGGTGAATCCACAAAACATGGTGTTAAGAAAATCTGTGAAACTCATTTAACAAATGACTTACACAGAATTAAGTAAAACATATGAACATATGAATTATTCACAAAATCAAATTTTCTTCCTCATCATTTTACTAGCAGCCGACCGATGCTGCTTGGTTAATTTACATTTCAACATCTAGTTGATGGTCTGGCTCATTTTGCAATAAGCTGTAATCTCATCCAGTCTTGAATTAATTATTCTACTTACTGAGATAAAAACAGGATATTAATACGTCCCTGATTTTACATTGTGTTTTACATGACAATGATTCAACTCAGCCTAGTGTTTACATTTTAAGAGAATCTTCTGTTCTCACGTAAAAATGCAAATATTATGGGTGAATTTAGTAGAAGAAAGGCACTGTGTGAGTTAGGGGATGAGAATAAACAATGCTTTATATAAGTGTGCAAATAGAAGCTAGTATCTGGTATAACCACAAGACAAGGACAACTGTCATCATTCAGACCGAACATCCATTAACAACAGGAATAACCTGCATTTTTTAAATCTGAAAAAACATTAATCTTCTTTGAAAATAATACTACCTGACCTGATAGTACAGCTAACTTGCCCAGGGTACAGCATAAAGCCAGGCAAGTGGACAGAAATAGAGGATAAAATATTTATGATTGATTGAATGAAAGCAGCTAGAAATATATCTATATATATCAATGTATATACATCTATATTGTATGTATATATATATTATATATATATATATATATATACACACATACTGTCTGCATAAGTGTAAAAACTGATAAGCTGATTTAGAGTGTCGCATGCAAAAACCTTGCCTCCTCCCACCACTAGAAAGCTGATTAACACAGCTATTTGTTTAAGAACCCTTATTTCAAACAGAATTGTGTGATGGCTATTTTTAGTTTATTTGATTTACAGCACTTATAATTGCTTCCTATTCTTACAGATCCTATTAGGCTGTTGCTGGCCAGAGATCTGTACTCATGTTCATACCAGGCCTTCCAAGAAATTGCATTGTTTGATGTCTGTGCCTGTTAGGACTCTTTTTTTCACACCACTTATTAATCAGAGGTAAGGCTACATTTTGATATTAAATTTTAAAAATGGAGCAATCACTACTTGCAGTAATCATTTATTTATTTATTTATTTATTTATCACCAGAAAACATTTTAAAATGGATGGAACAATGGAGCAGTTGTTTGTACTGCTGCCTCGCAACACCTGGGACCTGGGTTCACAAAGAGATTTTTGTCACTGTTAACCTTCCACCTCTCCAGATATGCACATATCTTTTCTCTGGCTACTCAGCTTTCCTGTTACATCCCAAAAACATATTAGGTTAACTGATGAATCTAAAAATGAACCTATAAGAGAATTTGTAGATGTGCTCATGGTGTGTAGATGTATGCACAACTGTTTCTGTCTTTTAATACAAAAGAAATTATCAAAATTGTGTTTTACATTTGATGCAAGTGGTAAAGAGGCTTTTAAAGATAAATGACAAAGACTGGTTAAAAGCAGCAGGGTTCTATAAATTCAATATGTAAACAAGAGGCGACTAAAACAGAAATCAAAATCAGTAAGCAGACAAAAAGTCAAACACAAAACATAAAACCAAAAGTAAAAATTGTTTGAGAATCCAGTTTTCTCTCTCTAACAAGTTTTTTCTTTCAGAAATAAGATGCATATTGAACACAGCTTGGTTTTTTAAAGATAAACGCCATGATCACGTGCCCAGTCCACATAATATCACACATACATGTTGTAGGCAGCATTGATGATTAATCCTTTTCAGTCTTTCACTGTGGTACATATATATGTTGATTACGATTTGTTCTCATATAAATAGCCTGTTCATACTGTATATATTTTTATTTCTTATTGTCATTGTGTTACAGTTGTTGCTTTTCCTTTTTGTTATGCGTTGCTGGCCATTATTTCATTCTTGCACTGTATGAGAAAGCATTTCTTGAGCTCTGCCAGGAGAAAGACCTAGAGAGTTTGTTTGTATTATAGAGACTAGGGGGCTTCACTCACCAACCCCACTAGCCTGTGCTATGCGCCGGCCACTTTGCGTCTCTGCCGCTCGCATATGTGGATTTCACTTTCACCAAACAACAAATCTTTTAATTCTCACGGATACGACTCTTCATTGGGAAGAAACACTACTTTTCCCTGATGGCAACACAAATTAACTCGATCTACAAGTCTCCAACTTAAAGTTTAAATCTGAACAATATATTCAATCTCTTTTCACTGTTCTGTTATTTCACCGAGTAATAATTTCCGTTTGTTTGCGCTAATGCGATCTTTACTATCATTTTTATGAGACTTTCGAATTTTAGTACTCTCATTATCTCTAACCTGCTCTGCATGTGTATCACACCAACGTTTTTGAATTCTTTACGACGTTCTACTTTGTCATCTACTCTTTTTCTTTTATTTCTGACCCAGGGCGTGGTTAAATCTCTTGGAACAAAGTCTCGTCTTGCGGGACATGAAAGTATCTCTCTGAAAAAGTCACATTTTGTCTCGTTCCAAGAGTTTTTTTATTATAATAGAGAGATTTCTACTAAAAGAGGCACAGATTCCTAGTTAGACACTGATTGGTTAATATATAAAAACAATAATATCTTAAAGTTACACAAAGGGTTTACCACACCCTTGCAGTCTGAGATCCCACAACCACTGGTCTTTGGACAGGGCTGGAGCACCACAGTTGCTGAATGCTGCTAAGTGGTCAGCTCTGACCAAGTGCACTCCTTCATGTTTACAATATAATACGCTCTCAATGTTTACAATACAGCCCTAAGACAACATTGGGCTATGGGACAAGTGCAATATGACGTATATATGAATGGATAATTTTACTTTTAACTTGAGTAATTGTGTTTTGTTTTTTATTTATATTTGCATTGGAAAATTGCACCTAAATTTCATTGTACAATGTCTCATTGCTACAATGACAATAAAGATTTTAATTGATTGATTGATTGAAACAATTCATCAAACATTTGAAGAACGCACAATCACAATCCTATAGGATCTGCAAAGCGGCTTGTTGATATTACATGTTGATAATAAACAGTTACTCTAACATCACGTTCCAACTTGAATGCACTGCGCTCCCCAATTTTTTTCTGGTACTGCAACTTGTGCATTCGTCGCATAATTTCTGACGACGTGCTCAGAGAATGCGTGAAAATGAATGCTGGGAACACGTGACAGCCATGATGCATGTGCTTACGTGTTCTTAGCATGAAGTATAAAACGGCCCAAAGAGGATGACCTTTCCAAATTGGTATTCTCAGCATTGAACCCCAGGCCATCAGAGGGGACTAGTGCTCCTTGGCGGACACACACATAGGCCATGTCCCCTAGCAATGCGTAGCCTCATTGATAGGTAGATAGATAGTACTTTATTGGATCTAAAGGGGGAATTTAGCTTTTTACAGAAGCTCAAAAAACAAATGCATTTTATAACAAACAATAACTATCCCTTCACAAACTATGGTGACCAGATGTCCTCCAAAAGGAGGACCTGTCCTCTTTTTTAACATGGTTTCCTCCATCCTCCAGGCATTCCAAAAATTCGTTAAAATTTCCTCCTTTTCACAGAATCACAAACAGAGTTGACCATTTTTGACTAATTACATATGATATATACCGAGAATGAGCAGCCTTCGGCCATTCTCCATTCATCCACGTCACCACATGGACATTATGTTACGTTATCAATAATTGTAACATCAAGTAGCGGCAACACTGTTTTATATTCTATTTCCGCTCGACGGTGCAATGGACAGCGGTTAGCGGTTGATTGTCTAAAAAAAAGTAATAACTAAGAAGTTTTTGTAAAAATTAAATGTCAACAGAAACAGAAAAGTCTAAAACTGAAAGAGAAAATGCATGTTTTCTGATCGTCACAAGACGAAATACCCGTGTTTTGAGGCTGGACGAAATGAAACCGAAGCGAAATGCGTGGTGTGCGATTCCTATGTGTCCATTGCTAATAAAGGAATGCTTGATTTACAACGACATATTGAAAGCGAGAGACACCGAAAGATGGTACGAACATATGATTCAAATGCCAAGATGACAACATTTTTTGAGCCGAAACATTCAACTGCTGACCAAAAAGGCACGTGCAGCTGAAGCTACATTAGCGTTTCATACTGTTGCTCATCATCAGTCTTATAGGTCGATGGACTGTACTGCTGGCTCAATGCACAATTTGTTTGCGGACTCTGACACTGCAAAAAATATATTCAGTGTTACCAAACTAGTTCAGACAAGCCAAGCAAAATGACACCTTTTATTGGCTAACTAAAAAGATTACAATATGCAAGCTTTCGAGGCAACTCAGGGCCCCTTCTTCAGGCAAGATCTAATTTTACTCTTAAGAAGTACCATCTGTCTTCAAAATGTATTGCATTTTCCCGGAGACAATGCTAATGTGAACTTTGGAGGTATCAGTCGGAGGGATGGGAATAATGTGTTTTCACAGCTGAAAAAAGCCCTGCAGTGCCCACTTGTTGGAGTAGGATGTCCAGCTCATGTACTGCACAACTGCATTCAGCATGGGGCAGATCTGCTGCCAGTTGATGTTGAGACATTTGTACTGAAAGTGTTTAATTATTTTTCCATTTACACCGTTCGCACGCAGGCTTTGAAAGATTTCTGTGATTTCGTCGAGGTTACGTAACAGTAGCTGTTACACCACAGCAAGACCAGATGGCTGAGTTTGTTTCCAGCAATAGAGAGACTTTTCCAGCTTTGAAGGCTTACTTCCAAAGCATAGATCAGCCACCAGTGTTGCTGAAGATTTTTTTCGAAAACGATTTTTCGGAACTGTACTTGTGGTTCATACATTCTCTGATGTCAGTTTTCCAGTGCCAGATAGCGCTGATCGAAAAAGAAGAAACGTCTCTGTTGGAGATCTGCAACAGCTTGCAGTCAACAATGAAAACTCTTCGAGGCAGGCTGGAGGAGACTTTTATTCCACTAACCGTTAGACAGCTTCTGACAAAATTGCGTCAAGACGCGAATTGCAACAACTTCATGCAAGCAGTCCAGTCAGTATACAGGCATGCATTTCTTATTTGGAAAAATGGTGACCCCGGGTTGGAAAAATGGATTGATGGATGGAAGGCACCTTTTGCTGAATTTCCATTGCTTTCAATGGATGTTTCTTGACGGGATGAAAGATATTTCGTTGATGCTTTACTGCCATGTGTACAGTACCTGAAAGAGAAAGGAATTGATCTAGACGATGCTTCATTGTTTGACCAGTACCGAAACGTTAAGTCTTTCCCGTAACAGCAGAAAGATGCCGAGTTTTTCAAGCACCCCCTGTCCCAACAATGGAGCTCATACTTCAAAGATACCTGTTGCTTGTCCGTCCGAACTGCTCAAAGTGTGCACGTTTTTCTTTGATATACCAGGGCACAACACCACGTCAAACGAGCGTTCTCGCTCATCACCTCTCAATGGACAAAGGAAAGAAACAGGCTCTTAATCTAGTCCGTCCGGAGGAATAATTCTGACAAAGTACAACTTCAAGAACACATTGTGTCAAGAATTCTACACCTACATTGCTGTAAACAATGACCTCTTGCGGAAAGTTGGATCATCTGAGAAGTATGACATGACATAGGCGTAAACATACGTTTTTTTTTCTAAAGACATTGTGTAGTTTATGTTTATTATCTAATGATAATATTCGAGTTTCAGTTTTTTAGGTTGCTCACTAAATTGTAACCACTATATGTCACGTATGGTAAACGTGGAGTTGGAAAATATATTTGGTAATTTTTGTCCTCCTTTTTGACTGTCGGTGTCCTCCTTTATAGCCGAACCCATCTGGTCACCCTATTACAAACTCACACCAAAAACACTATAATTAAAAAAAAACTTGGCTAAAGATGAAATAGTAGTCACAGTAGCAGTGAGACATTATAAAAGCAGATCGCCATAGGTTAGTATTAGTCGCAATAGTGTTTCTTTTTCTTGACACACTTTTGTTGAATAATTTGTTGGTTACAAATACTTGATGTAAAGTAGCAAAGAAAGGACTGGCAGTTTTGCCTTTATTTTTTCCTCCGCTAATAAGAACATTTTTTTTTTTTTACTGGATTGTGACATACATTTCAATCTTGACACCCTGAAACTGGATCCCATTTAGAGCTGGTTTCTGCCAAGGCCCAGTGTTACAGGGATAGACATTTACATTGGAATAAGCAGATCTTGAAAATGAATGCTGTAAATTTGAACATGGTTAGGGCCAGAATTACAAGTAAAATTACAATGATCAAGGGCCTCTTTTGCCTTGGGGGCTATTTAAGGAACAGTGGTGGCAGAAATTGTCGTTCATTTGGGAACCTGTATCCAAAGAGCATACTCTCAAAAGCCTTTAGCCATAGGCTAGAGACCCCAACAGTTCTGCAATTTCTTTTTGGACTCTTTTCTTTTCATTATTTCTGTTATATTAAAGAGGGTACCCAGTTGATCCACAATCCTTCACAATCTCTCTTTCTGGTTTCTTACCTTACAAGTGGCACTTCATAAAGCAGTTAGATTTTATCCTTACAGGTTTAAGATAAATCTATCAGGTTTATTTATACAAAAAAAAATCAAAAAGAGACTGCAACGTAATATGATTATTTGTTGTTTGTTAGCAAAGGTAATTTTTCACCGCTGTGTAATTTTTAGCATATTTTAATGTTTGAACCTGATTATAAACTCCATGTCTCCTGGTTGCCAGAATTACTGCAGTTATACTTGTAGATGGAAATGCTACCTTCTTAAAGTAGCATAACTGAAATAGATTATTTAATTGGGGTACCATATATGAAAATGATGGCCCACTTTTGCTCTTCTACTATGTACTTTTATATGATTTTACCCCATTATTTTAAAATGTAAATTAATGAATACATTTGTCAATTTTGCTTTGAAATTGTTAGGATCCCAAAATGTAAGGCTTTTTCATATTTACTTTTTTCCTCTTGGGGGAGCTCTTGGAGTCTGTATGCTATTTAATAACTAAGAATTTACACCAGACTATGCCATGTAAATTACTACACTGTATAAATCATTACACTGTTTAATTCATGTCAGCACAAGCTTGTTATCTGTAGTAAGGGGGGATGATATCATCATGTTAACTTCATATAAAGGATTATGGATGAGCTGATGACTGACAAAATGAAGTCCAAGAGCTTTTGCCCAATCTTTAGAAAAGTGCCTTATGGCTTTAACGAGGGAGGGCATTTAATGATTTTATTGTACACATGCAGCTCAACGTTTCTTTCTCTGTTGCCCAAAAGCATGGTGGTTTTGCCTTAAGCATTTTGAGTGTGGCACAAACCAAGCAACCAAATTAAGTATAGCTGTCTCCATATTGCACCATACCCACATCTTCTGTATACCATTCCCCAATTATTGCCATTACACCCATTTTGGAAGCACTACAGTAAAGTCCATGCTTGGTGTTAGTATAACCAATTCTTTTAATTTAACACTTCATTCAGCTATAAAATATGAAAACAAAATATTATGGAATTATAGAGGGATTTCAGCTCAAGTAAAGAATCTTGACCATTTATCTTGTCTTAAAATATTATAAGTTATTTTCCATTAATATTTCCTACTAAACTAGAGCTTTTGTACATTAAAAATACAGATGTAATAGCAGTATTCATCATTTCTTATTCACATATACTGGTAGAAATATGCTAGGAATCATACATTTATTCTGACATGGAAAATATTGGTATTTGAAGAAAAGTATTTGTTACAAAGAACATAAAATAATTTTTTGTTATCCTCCCCACAACAGAAAGTAGAGCTAGAATGAGAAGTAGACAATATAATTAGTTAAAATTAGTTAATTGACAATATAATTTTCCAACGTTAATATGTACTGTACTTAACCTAGCCACAGGGGATGCATAAACCAGTGTGTTTTTTCGTGCCGGCCCCAAGCCCGGATAAATGGGGAGGGTTACATCAGGAAGGACATCTGGTGTAAAATTTTGCCAGATCAACATGTGGACAACAATACAGATTCCCATACTGGATCGGTCAAGTCCTGGGTTAACAATGACCGCCACTTGTACTGTTAGCCAACAGGGTGCTGGCAAAAATTGGGCTACTGTTGGCTGAAGAAAGAGAACAAGATGGGGGAGACAAGGCCAGATGAAAGAGAAGAGGAGGAAGGTAAAGAGAGTGGAACTGAGGGTAGGAACTTTGAATGTTTGCAGTATGACTGGTAAGGGGAGAGAGTTAGCAGATATGATGGAGAGAAGGAAGGCTGATATATTGTGCATGCAAGAGACTAAATGGAAGGAGAGTAAGGCCAGGTGGATCGGAGGTGGATTCAAATTGTTCTATCATGGTGTGGCTGGGAGGAGAAATGGGGCAGGGGTTAATCTGAAGGAACAGTAGTCAAGAGTGTTTTTGGAAGTGAAAAGAGTGTCAGACAGAGTAATGATATGAAGCTGGAAATTGGAGGTGTGATGATGAATGTTGTTAGTACTTACGCCCCTCAACTTGGGGGTACGATGGATGAGGAAGAAGATTTCTGGAGTGAGTTGGATGAAGTGATGGATAGTGTACCCATGGGACAGAAAGGGGTGATTGGTGCAGATTTCAATGGATTAGTTGGTGAAGGGAACAGAGGAGATGAGGAGGTGATGGGTAGGTATGGTCTCAAGGAGAGGAATGAAGAAGGTCAGATGATAGTGTATTTTGCAAAAAGGATGGGCATGGCTGTGGTGAAAACATAAGAAGAGGGAGGAACATAGGGTGATGTACAAGAGTGGAGGAAGATGCACGCAGGTAGATTATATCCTATGCAGAAGAGTCAATCTGAAGGAGAGTAAAGACTGCAAAGTGGTGGCAGGGGAAAGTGTAGTTAAACAGCATAGGATGGTGGTCTGTAGGATGATGTTGGAGATCAAGAAGAGGAGGAGAGTGAGGGCAGAGCCAAGGATCAAATAGTGGAAGTTGAAAAAGGAAGACTGCAAGGTTGAGTTTAGGGAGGAGGTAAGACAGGCACTGGGTGGCAATGAAGAGTTACCAGACAGTTGGGCAAACTACAGCAGATGTAGTAAGGGTGACAGCAAGAAGGGTGCTTGGTATGACATCTGGACAGAGGAAGGAGGAAAAGGAAACCTGGTGGTGAAAAGGGGAAGTACAGGAGAGTATACAGAGGAAGAGGATGTCGAAGAAGAAGTAGCTTTTGAATGTTTATTATGAAAAGCCAGTCTCTAGACATAATTTCTATAAAAATAACTGTGCATTTTATAAAACCCCTCTTCTAGCCTAAGCACACTGGCTTACTGTCTATTTCAGAATCATCTTTACGACAATTCATTCATAAAACTAACATCAAATTTTCAATCGAGAATGCTTAAACTGTATAAACATGGTTAACAGCTGGAATTATTTTAGCACAGCTTTGTGGTCATTAGAAAGCTTCAGTAAACTTTTCTTGCTGATCCAACTTTCTAGCATACACTTCTAAAAAACAGACTACATATGTCACAATTCTGAATTTCACATATCAATGTAGGTTATAAGTTATGTTATATTTTTATAATTTCACTGCTAGATTTCTCCCATGTGACCTTGCACAACTATTATGCTGATATATATGCTAAAATTAACCTTCAGATGACAGACTGTATTACAGTAATATTTTATAGACCATTATTGTACATTGTGGTGTTATTTTACAAATTATATAGTGTTGTTTTTTTGTGGGGTGCCAGATATCTCTTCAGTTAATAAGCGCATATGCATTTATTTTAATAATTATTAAATTTTCTTGTTTGCCTAAAACATTTATCCATCCATCCATTATCCAACCCGCTATATCCTAACTACAGAGTCACGGGGGTCTGCTGGAGCCAATCCCAGCCAACACAGGGCACAAGGCAGGAAACAAACCCCAAGGCAGGGTGCCAGCCCACCACAGGCCTAAAACACTTAGCATTTCTAAATGTAGATTTTCCACAAAAAAGTCACCATATTAAGCTTTAATTTATAACAATTTGTGCTAACCACAGATAAAAAAAAAGGACAATGTGCTCATTCTTGGCACCTTGACAAATTATATATAGACATAAATAGCACAGACAGGGACACACAAATATTATAACGATGTTGCTTTATATCATGTTTTCCATCAGAATCCAACAGACCTCCTAATGGATTTATCTTATATTTCCAGTAAATCTGAAATTTGATCAAACTGCAATTTTAGCTGCACATCTTTGCTATTGTAGAATATCAAGTCATGATAAGCATTATGTCTCTTGGTACCATTAACTTAATTATACTAAAAACCATAATTTACTACATTCACTACATCACTATATATCAGTTTGAAAGAGATTTTATTTTAAGGTCAAGAGAAATTCAAGTCCCACTGTTATGTTATCAATACCCTTACCTTGCTTTTAAATTTAATTAGGCAGTAATTTATTCTATTCATTATGGAGCACAATTCATAAGTAACAATACTCTGAGTTGTTAACACTGATGTTTTATTCTATAGTACTTCAAGGTGAATATTTTACAAATGAGCATGCTTAAGTGATCATTAGCCTTCTTGTGTTTATCACACATTCTATGGCCAGTTTGCCATTATTTTTAGTATATCACTTAGTTTGGATTTTATTTTAATCAAGATGCTAGCTAGCTATTTAGCTAAATTACATTCCTATTATTTAAAAAAGCCTAAACTGTTTCTAACTAAAATGTAAAGTTTTATAGTTAAAAAATAAGGCACATGATTAAAAAACATTACTTTTAAACCCTCACTGTATATAATATTGCAAATGGCCCAGGGAGGAATGGGACAGCCATTTGGGCCATTTGGCCAATATTAAATAAACTTTGACTTGTGTTCTTCCTAATGACTGTGGGGCCCTGAGGTTTTTTTTCCTTTCTAATCTGCATTGATAGCAATATTTAATTTTCTGTCCCATTTCCTAGCTAGTCTTCTAGTTAACCATTAATTGTAAAATAAATTAATATCTAATTACCTACAGGAAGCTTACTAATATATGTATATATACCATATACACAATATATTTCTACGCAGAAATGACATGATGCAATATGCATAAAGAAATTGAATTTAACACTTTAAGTAATTTATCAAAGATCAGTTTTACAAATTCCTCCCCTCCATAATAGAGCACACTTGCACACACGCATACACTCACTCCTCCTTGGAAAGCTAAGAGTTATCAATCAAGGTAACAGTTTTGGATTATAGAAGGAAACAGGGAACTCTGGAAAAAAACCCATATGAACAAGGGTCCATACAGAAAGCTAGAAACAAAGCTAGAAATGAAGCCATATGAAGTAGCAGTACTATCTACTATCATGTGATGCCACCATACGGCTTTCATAAATATATGATATTCAAATAAAGCAATATAATGAACGTAATATAGTGAACAGGAAACAATATTTAAAATGCAAAATTTTTATTTTATTTTATTGAAAGAACAATAAATGACTTAACAGACTTTACTAAATTGCTCAATAAATATTCATATCAGGTTATGCCATTAAGCCTCTTATCATGCTGTGAATTAAACAACCAAGCATGACAGGAAATATAAAATCTCATCCACATTTACATTATACTCAATAAACAGGAGCAGTGTGGATGGAAATAAGCTTTCATTGTTAAATCAACAAATGCTTTAATTTTAAACCCAAGTTTGGGTTAAATTGTCCCATGGACCTATGCGGCCATAGGTTGAAGCTATTACCAAGATTTGAATGTGTTCAGTGCAAGTACTGTCAGTAATCCTGTTTTCATAAAGCATTACATTATGGTTACTTGTAATTCATATGTCAAATGAAACAAGTGAATCTGCACTTGTATTCAAAAATACTGGTGAAATATTTGAAGTATTTCATTTGCTGGATAAGTACACGGTTCTTATATTTACATTTAACATTCTTATCAAGACAAAAAAGAAAAACAATGCTATGAAATAGGAGAAAAAAGACTAATGCCTGATGGTATCATGCGAAAGGTGTGCTAGGATGCACAAGGTGCTTACATACAAAGCCTTCAGCAACAGAAAGCTGCTTTTATCATGAAACAAGCTACACTGGCTAGAGTACTTTATTGCTCTTAAAACAAATTCTAAATGCATTTTAGGATAACAGATACTCATGACAAAGTTGCTCAACATTCTCTTTTATACCTGAAAAGAGTGGTTGAACAAAGGATATTAGTGGTAATGCACACAGAAGAAAAGAGCTGACTTCAAAGCTGTTCTGTGAGGACACAACAGTTTTCCACTCACCTGACAGAGTGAATTGTGGCTTATGGTCTGTTTCACAAGAATATAACAAGCAGCTTACCTCTTGGAAAATGCAACAATTAAAATTCAAAAATTAAAATTGATATTGATTTAATAGATCAACATACAACTCTTTATTAAAATAAATCCCAAAGCATTAACACTTTCACCTTCTATGAATCTTTTCTATTATGGAAAGATCTGAGCATGTTAATCAAACCAAAAGTAAAGCATAAAGTATCAGCCATAAAAATATTAATTAATACTATCCAAGGCCTTATTTTCACTTGCATTGAAATACTGAATATTTGGTATGATGCAATAACAATAAAAAATAAGCATTTAATGTTACTTTCAATAAATGACACTATAAACTTGCACAGACCCCAAATTGAAAGCAATTTGTAACCAAACATTAAATATTTATAACCCAAGGACTGACGCCTTTTCTGTCTATAAAACTTCAGAATGATATTATCATACACGATACACGAGTGTTGCATCATTCTAAATATGCTTCATCAGAAAGCCCATCTGGCATAGTATCTCTTATTTAAAGGACGCATTTACAGCTGCACCAGAGAATGGAATAGACCTTACAATTTTTACCCACCTAACAAAATGGCTATTTCTAAATAATAAAAAAGCTCCAATAATAACTTAGCCAATTTGTTTAATGTCAGCATGGTTAGAATCATTTTCATGGTTTTTTGATCTACAGTACAGTATATAAAAATATATTTTTTCGGTGTTAAAAGGTGTCCTCCATACTCTCTTAGTTTAGGAGTATTAAGGTAGCAGCCTTGTACAGAACAGTGCTTTTACTTTTTTTAATCTTTGCAACTCAGGGAACAGCTGTTGTGATGAAGTTCCAATTTTTAGGGTTACGTTGTCCTTTACCATCCTGTATAAAATTAACCTTTCCCCTGAGACAATAAAGGGCAGTGCATAATGTATGCTGATATTTCTAAAGTCATTTAAAAAATAGTCAAGCCTCCACAGGCTCCAATCTGCAACTGAAAAAGATTGCAGATCTCTCAAGTTAGAGAGACCAGAGAAATATAAATAGGCCTGTACTAAGGAAATCCATAATCCTGTTCAAAAGCATTGCATGTAGAGAATAACAGACAAGAAGCACTCTTTAGTATCACATGGACACAAACAAAATGGTTCCATGTCTTGTCATTTAAAACATAAGATAGAGTGACAGAGAACAGAAAATACTACAGAAGAACATAATCTAACAAGACGCTGCCAAATCTATTTAGCAACATTTTGTGTCTTCCACAGGGTTTGATTTACTGTACCTGTGAATTGTTATGCCTCACACATCCTGACCATAAACTTCACCAAATTAAGGAAAAAGAAGTCAATCCAGAAGGACTGCTGAATATAAATCATGTTTTAGTACTTGCAGCAATAAGTCACTGATAATGAATTTTTGTTGTGAAATGCATATTTTGAAAGATATTGTGTATTATATGTTGGCTTGCTTTACTGATACATGGCAAAACAAACACTGTCAAAAAATACCTAGGACCTTCTCTACTGTAGTGCACAGGAAAGCTGATCCAGTACTTTCTCTATAATCTCTGTATCCATTTCCTTTACTTATCTCTTACTTGTAGTATCAGAGATACATATTGTTGTATCCAAGCAGTATTCAGGAATGTGACCAAAGGCCCAACCCATTCACCCCCAACCACCCCCCCACCACCGGTAGAAGCTGCCCGCTGCTCTGCTAATACACTGTCATTCATTAGACAATAAGGAATACCATTTCTTCACCAAATTAGTTGCAAAGAATGATCTCGCTCTGTTACATCTGACAAAACAGGAAGGGCATTGTCACATCCTTGCATTGCAATGTATGAAGACCCCTTGCATTCTAAAAAGCTGGGTCAGTAATCAAATTAATTCCTTTATATATTAAGCACCTTTAGAAAAAGCATTTCAAATCCCCAGGTGCTTTTTATGAGAGTAATTCCAGTCAGGTAAAAGAAGCATTCTTCAATGGCAAAAAGCTCATCAGAATAATATAATGTAACATGTTAGACCAGCAGCTTTGGAATTTATCTTACTTGTCCTTTTCTATGTTTTCAAGCTGGAAATATTGCAGCTCAGACCACATGTCCTAAGTTGTCTATCTTTTGACTATATTTTTTATTGTGATACTGTATTGATTGTCATGATATCTCTTTGAATTATATAGCAACCTCAATGTATTGTTTTCATCTTTGGTGTTTGAACCAGAAACTAAACAGCAGCCAAATTCTACTTCACAAAGGATTCATAGAGTCAGGAGCTTCTTGCTCCAATCTTATTTTGATTTTATGAAGTCAAAGTGAAACTGAAAAGCAGTAAGTTGCAAATAATTACTGATTTACAGTAAACAACATAACTTTAATACATATTTATCCAATTAATTTAAAATTATACTTACAGGTATTGCTTCAATTGAACTAATAAGCATACACTATTTGTGAAACACAAAGTCTACCCACTAACTTCCTATTATTCCTATAGATCTTCTGGGAAGTTTCCAGGATCTGTTAATGTAAGGTAGAGTCCATCCTTTCTCGTCTGGGCACAGTTTACTGCCACTTGCCAGCCTGGATGATCTGTTCACTGCTGAGATATATAGGTATCCCGAGCCACTGTCTGCCACCTGTTTCTCTGGCAGTCATCTGAAATGTATAATGCAGTGGTTTCAATTGATTGAGTTAGTATTACATTCTAAGGGGGAAGAGTATCATCATGACTTGTACAGCTCATCATGTGGAAGGTAACAGATTGAATTTGTTTATCTTTGCCAGGGAAAATTGTGGAAGAAAAATGATGGGAACATACAATTCCTTAGGAAATTGTTTATTAGAGACACTATAAATACTATATGACCAGGCCAGCCTATATGGTTTAGATTTGTGCATGGTTTTGGACAGTGTGGTGGGCGGCTGGAGGTGGTACCCAGCTGGGACGCCTGAAAGGACCGGGAGAGGCCCGGGAGAGGGCCTACGCCTCCTCCAGACCATGAGAGGGCAGCCGCCCTGGTTTGTATGGGGGGCCCTGGGAACAGAGCTTGGAAGCTCAACCCTATAGGGGCCCGTGGTCACCGCCAGGGGGCGCCCAGATGCCTGTGAAGCCCTGGACATCAGCACTTCCGCCACTCCCGGAGGTGCTGGCGGAAGGAAAACCAGGAACACCCAGAGTGCTTCTGGGTGCTCGTGCGGCACGTCCGCCACACCAGGAAGTGCAGCAGGAAGCTCGTTAGGAGGCACCTGGAGCACGTCCAGGTGGACTTAAAAGGGTCCACTTCCCTCCATTCGGCAGCTGCAGTCGGGAGAAAAAGGACAGAGCTTGGTGGAGAGGAGTGGAGGCGGTGAAGGACCTTTGGAAGGACTTGAAAGAGGGTGATTAGTGCAGGAGCACTGTGTGCTGTGAACTGTAATATGAATAAACGTGTGCCTTTTATAGACGTCCCAGTGTCTGTCTGTCTGTCTGCCTGTGTCCAGGGCTGTGTTCCACAACAGTTATTCACTACACATGTCATAGCATTCTAAATGTTGTATGTCTATTAATAATGATTGTTGTCATATACTGTATAGGAATGATTAGACATGTTTTTAAAATCCAAATAGTTGTCTTAATTCAGGGAGTTGCTTAGGCTTATGCTTCTGTATTAGCACAGGTTCCTTATGAGCCAGTGAAATACAGTGAGTCTATAAGACCATGTATATACCTTCCGAACATCTACATCTAGCTTTCTAGAAACAAAAAGGGCAAAAGTATATCTCTGGCATCTATGCTTAAATTGAATAATTGCTCGATGGATGGCTTAGTTGCTTGTTTCTTTTCACTTGATTAACTGTATAATTGGTATTTAGTTAGACTGAACCATTTTACTGGACAGTTTTCAAAATTGCCATGAGCAATCAGAGGTACAATAATTAGGGTTGCCTATTTTCTTTCTCTTTTAAAATAATGACTGTGTGATTTACTTAGTCTGCAGCTATAATGTAGGTGAAATGATTAAATAAAACTTGAAGGAACATTTGCTTTATTCATTAAGATAAGAGCTGGCATACTATTAAGTAACACATCCAAAAAATGTATGTATAGTCTTAAAAAAAATGTTGAGGATGTTAAAAATAATATTAAAGCAAGGTACTCTAATGTTATGCCAAATCTATCTACCAGAGGTGCATACCTACCTACTCAACTTAGTGCCATTCCCAAGCCTATTAATTAAGAGGATTAATGTCAGGAATGGCATACAGCTGTAAAACTTTAGCTAAATCCTTAATAATGGAATCAGTCCGATTAACTTTGGAAAATGCTAGGGCATATCCTACAGAAGATGTGCAGAGGCTGCTTCTGTGAGAAGTGAGCAAGATCTACCAGGCCAAGGGCATTCCCAGCAAAAGATGTTAGTTCAGAAGAAGATTGGGGAGTGGAAAGAAAAGTGTGAGTTAAAGGGAAGAGTGGGATGCTGAATGTTGGGGAAATGACTGGGAAAGGAAGAAAATTGGCAGGTTTTATGGAAAGGAAGAAAGTGGGAGTGTTGTGTGTACAAGGAATTAGCTGGAAGGAGAATACGTCAAGAGAATTGTGAGGAGGCTTTACGTTGTTGTACTGAGGAGCAAATGGGCAAGGGAGAAATGGTATAGCTATATAACTATCCAAAGGACTAAAAGATAGTCTTGCCAGTGTCAATATGAGGAGTGATAGGGTAATGAGTGTCAAGCTGGGCCTTAATGACAATATAGTTAATATAATTTGTGCATTTGCTACTCAAGTGGGCTGCGATGAAGAGGAGACAAACATTGTTTGGGCACAAATGAATGAACAGGTTAGAGCACAACAAGAGGAAGATAAAGTGATTGTTGGTGGTGATCTAAATGGGCATGTGGGTAAGACTAGAGAGATGATAGAAAGGGTAAATGGAGGGTGAGGAGTAAAGCAGGGACATAGGGAAGGGGAGAAAATAGCCGATTTTGCTGTGACATCTGATTTGGTAATAGTTAACAGATTTTTTTGAAAAGAAAGTAAGTCAGCTTATGACTTTCAGTAGTGGAGGAAGAGAAAGCCAAACAGATTTTCTAATGTGTAGAAAATCTCATTTTAAAGAGATAAAGAATAGTAAGGTCATAAATGGTGAAAATGTAAGAGTGCAGCATAAAGTGGTGGTAATGGTCTGGAAGATAAGGATCGTCACAAGAATAAAACCAGAGCAAGCAACACCAAGCATAAAATGGTGGAGAGTAAAAGAGGAAGAGCTTAAGAACATGTTTAGGGTGAAAACTTTAAAATTAAGTGCAGTCATTTGAGACTGTGTAGGAATATTAGGAGAACAAAAGCAAAGAAGTATTAAAAGGAGGTAAAGAGATGTTGGACAACAGGAAAGAACATACCTGGGGACAGACAGACATTGTAGTGGAATGGAGATGTGCAGGATGTGATAAAGGTGCTATATAAATATATTATTACCAGTAATGGCGTACTGCACGATAACGTGCAGTGAATACACTTGACTTGAGCATTCCTAGTTTTCATACTCTTTCTCCACCTCTGTTTAGCATTCATTTGCTCAGAGGTTGATGTGCTTGCTGCTTCCTGAGCAGCTCTTCTTTTCTCCATCCTAGCGGCCAGCTGCTTCTCTTCTTTCGTTGGCTTCTTTTCGCGTTAAAACTGATTAAGTTAGTTTTTGTGTTGAAATTACTTAGTACGTTTTCTTTAATTTTTCACTTAAGCTGGCACTTAAGTCTTCAATCTGCCTCAAGAATGATTAGTGAAGGTGGTGGGGAATGAGAACGGCGCCCATACGTATGCGCCGCATGGCCACCCTGCTGCGTGTTGCCAAGAGTTGAATCAACAATAAAATAAAATAAAAATAAAAAGAGTAATACAAATCATCACCCGAAAGCGGATAGTAGACGTCACGTAGTATATGTGTACCAAATTTCAAGTCAATAGGTGAAACTGTTTGCAAGCTACAGGTGATTTAAAATCCTGGACAGACAAATGAACAGCCACGGTAGCGTATTATATAAGAAGATTATTGTTATTATTATTATTAAGGCTAAGAAGGAGATAAAGAAGAAATGGCACTAGTCAGGGAGGGAGGAAGATAAAAAAATGTATAGGCAGACAACCAAGGAAGCAGGAAGGCAATGGCAAGAGCCAAGGCACAAACTTTGGAGGAGATGTGTGAAAAATTGGAGAAAAAAGATGGAAAAAGAATGATTTTTTAGAATAGTGAAGGCTAGCAATAAGAAGGAAGGATTTTAGTAAAATAAAACAGAAGAAAGATGAGAAAGGTGGGGTCTTGAGTAAGCAATATAGGATCAAAAATAGATGTAAGAAGTACTATAAAAAGCTATTGAATGAAGAAAATCCAAGGATAGTATTTGGGGATGGAGTCTCAAATGAAGAACTGTACCAAAAATAAGAAGGGAAGAAGTAAATGAGGCACTGAAAAGAATGAAAAATAGAAAGACAACAGAACAAGATGAAAAACCAGGAGAAGTGTGGAAGAGTTTAGGAGAAGAGGGAGTAGATGTGTTGTTGAAAAATTTATGAACAGGACAGAATACCAGAGGTGTGGAGGAACAGTGTGAGTGTACCCATTGATAAGGAGATGGGTGATGGTTAGGATTGTGGAATCTATACAGGGATACAACTGATGTCAAACACAATGAAAATTTGAGGAAGGGTTATAAAGAGAAGATTTAGGGAAGAGACCACCATAGGGGAGGATCAGTTTGGTTTTGTTCTAGTGAGTCGAATAACTGATGTAGTCTTGCATTGAGACAGCTCATAGAGAAACATCAAGAAAAACAGAAAGGACTGCATATGATGTTTATTGATTTGGAGAAGGTTTTTGATAGAGTACCATGTGGAGAAGTCTGGAGGTGCACAAGAGAGAAAGAAGAACCAGAGAAGTATGTGAGGATTGTCCAGGATATGTATGAGGGAGTGAGGAGTCAGAGCTAGAGGCGAAGCCCCTAACGTTGCGCCACGGCGTGTGGCTCGTTTATTTGACAGCATGTAGATCGGGGTAATTACATTCACGGCATTCGTAGTCTGAATCACAATCTGATTGTATGGGTGGTTACCTACCAGGTAACGCTTGTGGTTGGTCAGCAAGTCGGCTAACATCTGCCACGGTGCCCTCTTTCAGTTGCGAGAAGCAGATCATAGAATGGTTGAAATAGTTTACTGTCGAATAATGCAAAGGGTACGCGACACGTGTTTCGCCCTAATTCTGGGCTCATCAGGCGTGCACCGTGGCAGATGTTAGCAGATTGCTGACCAACCACAAGCGTTACCTGGTAGGTAACCTCCCATACAATCAGATTGTGACACAGACTACGAATGCCGTGAATGTAATAACCCCGATCTACATGCTGTCAAATAAACGAACCACACGCCGTGGCACAACGTTAGGGGCATCGCCTCTGGCGCTGACGTCCGAGGTTCGATTCCCGAGAGGGAGTGCAGTGGAGTGTGTACACCTGATGAGCCCAGAATGAGGGCGAAACACGTGTCGTGTACTCTTTGCATTTATTTGACAGTAAACTATTTCAACCATATATATATATATATATATATATATATATTGGACTGTAGGGGGTGCTCTTCTGGTCCCCAAACCCAAAAATGCCAAATAATGGAAAACAAAGATTTTATAAAAACTAAAGGCAATAAAAAAGATAACAGAAATTTAGAAATAAAACCTCAACAAACAAGGCGCTAAAGCCAAATAAATATACCTTTCTCAACTCCCCCTGTCTACACTTTAATCCTTCCTCCCATCTTGCACCTCTTTTCTCCTTTCTCATGCTAAATGAGCTCTCATTCTCTCTCTATCCAATTCTAACCTACACTAAAGCAATGGTGAATGGGCTCTTTAATACCACATCCTTGGACAGCTTTCAAGGTCATGTCTGATCTCCAAGGAAATACCTTTGGGTCAGGCCTAGTCCTACAAAACCACTGGAGGGTAGTCTGCCCAGAGCTCCTTCAGGTGGCCCCAGTTATCTTTTCCTGATTGCTGGCTTATTTTTAACCAAAGGGCCATAAAACCCTCCAAGTGCCTCAATAGCAGACTCCTGCTGCCAATAGTTGCAGGGCTGGGGAATGTGTAGTTTTTTTGTTTTTTTTTGCATTCCCCACTTTCCTTCCACTACATTTATGTACCTTGAATAATTCATAGAATAATTTCCTATGTCTCTATCTGCCATCCCTTCCAAGGCAGGTTACAATTGGGATGTGTTCCAAAATCTGACTCAATTCACTTGTACAAAATATACAGATATTCAGCTTTTTCTTCAATATCCTAAAGACTTACGCTGCCCTGAACTGGATAAACAGAAAACTGATAAACAAATAGGTTACTTTATTTTGACTATGTCTGTTAATTGTTTACAATCAATGATCCCCTATTGTCTAATTATTCAATCAATCTATATTTTATATGTCATGTTTGTTAGTGACATCTATAATCATCAATTCACTTCTCGGTGTAGGAATTGTTGCTGCACATATATTGATTTAATTCTTCCAATTTACATTAGTTGCTTGGCAATCTGTAATGGATACATTGGTCTGTGTAAATCTGTTACTGTTTAGAAAATCAACATATCATTTAATAAATCAATTAAAGCAGCAATGAGTAAAAAGCAGGAAGCAACGCTAAATGGGACAACAGTTGCAATGTCTTCTTGCTATTAAATATTGCTTCATTTACAATTTTAGTGGTATAGTGTATTGCTAACTAAATTTCTTTACAGCCACATTTTTCACTCCAGGAACTCACCCTTCCATAACTGATGGTTCCTTCAGGGGACATCATTAAAATTATGTAACATAGTATAACATTCTCAAACCCACTTAATTCAGGGTTGCAATGTCGGAAGCCTGTCCCTCTCTCTAAAAGATGTTTCTTGAAATTATAAATGGTACAATAAGCTTTATACACCGATAGATGGTGATGTATGAAAAAACATCCTCAAGCATAGTAAAGAGATGAAGCTAGTGTGAATCTCCCATGTTTGGCATTTCATTTGGTTAGTGCTCTTATCTGTGTACTTGTTGGACAGAAGATATGTTATATTCATTGGAACAGAGTATTAGGATTATGGAGCTATACAGGCTTCTTTAAACTTCCTTTTTGACCTTGTAATATATTTTACACATAATTGGCTGGTGTCTTTCTCCAAAATGACTTACAAATCAGGACACAGTACAACTGTTTGCATATACTTTTGTTTTACAATTGGACTCCAAGCAGATTAAGTGATTTGCTCAGTCACAAAGTGAGTTAGAAGGAGGAAATGAACTGAAAACTTTGTACCTATTTTGTTCTTTAAGGAATGGCTTTCTTATTACCACTTGACCTGTCAAACCTGAAGCACAAATAACCATTTTAGGTTATTTATTGCATTTCAGCTGATTAGATTTGAAGAAAAAATGAAAAAATTGCAGTTTCTAAAACTTTTGACTAGTAGTGTATATTAAAAAGTATTTTCCTAGGATGAAACCCTTAGAGAGCTCATGTGAGACTACTGGGAAGGTGCAGTAATACCACAAAGCATGTTCTTCTTTCTATTTGTAAAGAAACCAAAAGTCTCAATGCCAGAGAATAGATATAAAGAAATATAAGAACAAAATGCGTTTTGAGTCCACTGAAGAATGAGAAAACTTTGGTAAAAACACAGCTTTTGGTTAAACCTACACTGGTTGCTCCATCATTAAAAGACAATCACCTAGATTGACAAGGCACAAGGAAAGGAACAGCAGGGACTGATCCAAGAGTAGCTAAGAGCAGCACTCAAGAAGGAGCGATCTAGCAAAGCAGTAGGGATGAGACAGCAAGGTGTCTGGGCCAGATGGGAACACAATGTGGAGAGGAAGGCCAAAAGGCTTTGGTAGAAGGCTGATACCACAAGCGACCAGAATGCCCTATTGTTCATCGCAGAGACCACTAGTAGTGCCGGAGGTCTGTATCACGAGGATCACATATCTGCTTCATCAGACCTGGGGAAAAGCCTGAAGCAAAAACACCATCAGGACTGCTCAACATAGCACAGGCCTGGCATCTGATTGTAGACTTAGGCAGGCAACTTGAGATCCCACAATACATTGACAAGAACTCTCTAAGACTGGTCTTCTCAGGTATCAGGGACAACCAAGTATGTAGCCATGCTGGGGCTTACTGTGCCATGGAAAGCGCATTTGGAAGGGACTTCCAAATCTACACTTGGTATCACAGGGAAAGAAGAAGAGCCATCTATAACAGCACAGAGGCTGTAGAAAAAGCCTCTGGATTAAGAGAGCAGATTTGATGACAAGCTGAGGTTTGATCAAGCTGAGCTGGGTCACCTAGGTGGGGGTGTCTGGTATTTGGAAGACCCAAAACACTCAATGTCCTCAGGTGACATTACCAATGATGTGCCCTAACTTGGCATCTGTAGATAAATCACCACATTAAAAGCTTGCAGAGTTCTAAATGCATACATGACTACTCTAGACACTGGTGAACAGCATGAAGCACAGTATCAACTCTTTTCAGAAAGTGTCCATAACAATACCAAACACACTAAAATCAAGTCAGACAAAAAAATGACAGAAAATTATCACTGTAACATAATTTGCTAAGAAAATTGGTGCAATTGAAATGTAGTGCCAGAATGTGAATTCAGACCCAATGACAGCTTAGTGTTATAACATTTAAATAATCAATAATGTAATTTTGAGGAAATCAGATGGTAACTGCACAGTATACAGTTCACCAATTTCAGTATGGGCATACAAGAGAGACGTGAGAACATCTTTAAAAGAAAGCAAGTATAGTAAGTGAAGAAAATAGCAAAGTAAATGGCTTGATCTACTTAGCAGTAATGTAAACCTGAAATGTATATTGAGTATTTTGATTGCACTTTTTAAATATTTATTCTGTTAAATAAATATATTACCATATTTGGCATTTCTTATCCCTCTCTTTTTAAGTGTGTCAGTGTGCTAAGTAAAGATGAGCAGATATCAGCTTTCTTTGTGGAGAATAAAGCCTCACCCATGTACCGGTAAGTAGTTGTGGATTTTAATCATCTTTACTCTAGAAAATTCCCATTTTCATTCTTTATCTTGAATGATGATCTTAGCTGAAGTATGGGAAATGCTTATAAAAATTCTGATTAGCACAATCTACTGTTAGCAATGTGAAATTTACCATATTTTGTTTTACAATTTAATTGCAATATTTTCAAACATTATTTCCACTTCATCCCTTTGCTATGGACTAGAGCCCTGTCCCCATGTTTGCTGGGACAGGCTCCAGCTACCCACGACCCAACTTAGTGTTAAGTGGGCTTAAACAATGATATGGTATGATATTATGTTTCCATTTCATCATGTGAGAATAGCAAAAGCTGTATGTGTAAAAAACTCAAATAATTCAAGTCAAGTGCCTTTATTGTCCAACCATCAACACACAGTATTGCAGCTTACAGTGTCATGAAATAGCATTCCCCATAACCGCAAATGCATAAACATAGGACAAGTGTACGACAGGTATACTATATAAATAAATAAATAAATATTAGGTAAGTGAATAGACAGTAATAATCTAAAACAGATAGTAATAAATAAATACATAAATATTAACAACTAATAATAAAAAACAACAGTAGTAACAAATATAACAAATGTACTACATACAAATAAGCTACTAGAAGCAGATATGAAGGCAGCACAGAGTTTAGAGTCCAGACAGCTAAAGGGTAGAAGGAAATGCTTATTAAATATATAAAATACTAGCTGTTTCCCATGGCTCCACCCGCGTAGTAGTGAAACAGGACAAACTTCAAAAATCAATAAACAAAAAGGTATCGCTAGCTAAGCGGAGGCAAGTTATGCTCTAAACCACAGAGGTAGATTGACTCCCCACTCCTGGCATCGTTTCCCCCTCCCCTCAACCCGCAGCCTCTGTCTCAGATTAGCGCAAATATATTGCTCCTGCAAGCAAACTATGATTCTTAGCGCGATGAGAGAAGTCGCAAAATCAATCGGAATGTTCAAGCAAATTCTAGAATTAAACCCGATCTAAATTTGTTAAGTAGTTCTCTTGTTCGCTAGCTAAGCGGATGTAAGGTACACCCCAAGGCTGGGGCGTGAGTTATGAGAGCCCCACCCCCCTCCCCTTGGCCATGCTGCGTCTTTCTTGGATTCTCACAAATAAATCGGTACCGCAAGCGAGCTATGATAGCGCGATGAGAGCGGTTGCAAAATCAACAGGAATATTCAAGCAAATTATAGAAAAACACCCGATCTAAATCCTTTAAGTAGTTCTCATGTGAAAAGCGGTCAGACATACAGACAGACAGACAGACTTTGGATTTTATATATAGACTGCCATTACATCGACAGAGACTGTCCTTGTATTGAGGAAGTCACCTTTTTACCAACTTTAACTGATTTTTACATCTACCTTCATTATATGAATATATTCTTTCCTCTGAGTGTATTTAGTATCTACAGGACAAACCACCAGATTTTTCCAACGGTATTCGTTTTCCCTGTGATTTCTCTTGTGCAATAATAAATGATCCACTGGTCAGTGTCAATTCAGTATCTGCATGCTGTTACTAGAAAAAATCATTCACCAACTCATCTTAGGAAGTTTGACTCTTTTCTGCTGAATCACAGAATATGACACCTCCATTATCCTCTATAACTAGTATTGGAGGTGTACTAGATGGAAAAATTGAGAAGAGCCATTTATTTTGAAGAGATCAAATACAATACATTTTGAGAAAAGATCTCTTCTTCAAGGCAACCAAGGATAAATAGACCTTATATGAATAATACCATTATAGGCTATTTAATTAATACAAATACACTTTTTTATGAATTTTCACCATCACATTATATCATCATTGCAATTTTTCATTATATTGTTGTTTCATTTCATTCTTATTGTTAAAATGTTTCATTAAGAGAGGTCTTCCATGCCCATTGTACTGATCAATTTGAAACATATTCCCCAACTGTGATAGACTGCTCCATATTTACAATATGTATGCTGATTTCACTATTATATATTTTTCACTGTGAATCCTTCATTTTTTTCATTCATTGTCTACATGTGTGCATGTAGTGGTTGTTTTCTTAATTTTACAGTGTATTGTAAATACTTGAGTTTGACTAGGTCGGATACTCTTATTTGTCAAACTTATGATATTCTTATATAATCTCCTTTTTGAATAATATGTTATTTTTGCTTATTACAAATACATTATTGTTTTTCCAAATGAAATATTTCAATTTTGCTTAGAGTCTATGAAATTGTGGTTTGTATTTACTGATATTTGTAAAGATCTTTGATTAATTCAGTTCCTCTTATTTTTGTGTTCCTGCTTACAGTATGTTCCTACTTTTTAATTATACTTTATATGCAGACATTTATTAGAATTTGATCGGTTATATGTTCTTCCCACTACATTTTCATATTCTTCTGTGGTTTCAGTTCTTTGTAAATCTTTCCCTAAATCTGTGAGGTTTAAACAATCCTAACTTTAAACTTTGTAAGAGCATCTTTTCCCTGTTATGTTTTAGATCTTCTATTCCTTTTTTAACTGAACTGCTATATTAATGTGGCTGCTGTTTTCCTGGAAAACAGTTCTCATACACATCTGGCTAATTATATTTAATTTTAATTTGCTATCAAGATATCTGCACTGATTAACCAAAACCTTAATATTATCCTTCAAGTTCATATTTTAAATGTAAATATATCAAATAAAGTTTTTTTGGGTGGCATGGTGGTACAATGGTTAGCAGTGCTGCTTCCATGGACTTGTGGTGTTCACTTGTTCTCCTTGTTATGGCATGTTCTTTTCTATGGCTATTCTGCTTTTCTTCCCACATCCCCAAAGAAGCACAGGATAAGTTAATTATTAATTCTAAATTGTAAACTATGTCAGTGTGAATGTGAGTGCGTGCATGTGCAGGCCCTGTAATGGAATGATAAATTATTTCCTGTTTTGCGTTCAGTGCTAGTCAACCAGGTTAAGAAAGATATATTATGACTGAAAAATGATACTCCTGCAACTTTATCACTATATTTAAATATGACATGTATATAGTTCAATTGTGGGGTGTATGGGATGTTTAAGGAGGGACTTGTTGTGTCCTTCGCTTGTAGGGGTAGGGTACACATCCACCTTTGGCCCCCATTTGTCACCCAGGTCTCACATGTGGCTCCAAGCAGTCATCGTGGCCACATCCTAGCAAACTGCTTCAACAGGTGGGCCACACCAGGTGTGACAAGCCAATGGTTTTTACCCTAGGTGAAAGAAGACACATTGTCTTAGCATGAGAAGATAACACTGGTAGAATGTGTAGGGTCTCTGTAACAGGCGTTCAAAGAAAATACACATTTCCTTGAAGGAGAGCAGTTTATCTGGGACTATACCTACAACTCTGCCATTTCACTTTTTGGGAAAAAGAAGAGAAGAAACCAAGTTTGGTTAAAATCCCATCCCTCTAATACTGAACCCATCATCAAGGTGAAGAGAGAACCTAATCAGTTATAAGAAAGGTCCCTCAGCAAATAAGCTTGCTGCATTGAGATGAGCATGGAATAATGCTCAAAGAACAGCTAGATGCTGAATCAATGATTACTGGGAGAATCTATGCAAAAGCATCCAAGCTTGGGCTGGCAATGGAAATGTACAAGGTATGAACAAAGGGATGAAGAAGGCTTTTGGCTCCATCATCAGCAAAAGCACCCTGTTGAGATCAAAGGATGACGAATTATCAACAACTCTGTCACATAGATGGTATGATGGGCCAAGTATTACCAAGATCGTTACTCCTCAGTTAATGTGGTAAGTGAGCTGCACTAAATTGAATCCCCTCCCGGCTCATCACGGAAGAGCTTGTCCTACCTCTAACATAGGATTTTCTAAGCAAGGCCATAGACTTGCTTTGACATGGCAAGTCAACAGGAAAAGACAGCATCCCAGCTGAAGTGGACCAGTGTGGGAAGCTGGTGCTCCACAGTCATCTTCATGCACTACTAAGCCAATGGTGGGAAGAGATATCAGTACCCTACATGTATTATGCAAATATCATCACACTCAACAAAAATAAGAGAATACAGCAATTGTAACAATTACAGGAGCATAGCCCTGATCACCATCATCAGCAAGGAGTTTGCCCAAGTGGTCTTTAAAAGGTTGCAAACTGAAGCTGAGCAGGTGTACCCTGAGTCCTAGTTCAGCTTTTGGGCAGAGAGATTCACTATTGATAAAATATTCTCACTAAAACAGTTACAGGAAAAAACAGAGAACAGAAGCAGCCTCTGTCTGTTGCCTTCACCAATCTGACCAGTGCTTTTGACCTGCTCAGTAGATGGGGCCTATTCAAACAGCTGGAGGAGACCGGAAGCTGACCAAATTGATGGCATCCAAGGAACAGTAATGTGGGAGGTCTCAACGTCAGACCAGTTTCCAGTCCTCAGTGATGTGAACCAGGGCTGTGTCCTCACCCCAACACTTTGTAGGATTTCTTTGTCCTTTGTGCTGTCTTATGCCTTTAGGTTATCAGACAATAGACTGTATCTGCACACCAGGTCTGACAGCAGGCTCTTCAACAGCAGGTGGCAGATGTGGGTTCAACAGTCTTCAGCAACCAGGCCCCAGACCCACAGCTCAATAGGTCACCAAGATCTTAACATACAGAGCCTGTGTGGCAAGCAGCCTCCTCTACAGCAGTGAGATCTAGTCCACTTACACATGCTAAGTGCACTGCTTTTTCACCATCCACCTCCACTGTCAGCGGTGGATCCTGGGCGTCTCTTGGAAGGAACATAAGCCAAACAAAGATGTCCTGGAGCAGGCCACCATGCCAAGCATGTTAGCCCTCCACATACAGTGAAAATTATGTTGACTTGATCATGTTTATTATATGCAAGGTGGCAGTATCCTCAAAATACTTTTGTATGGAGAACTTGCTTCATGTTCTCGAATAGTAGGATGCCTGTTGCTGCGCTAAAAGAATGTACAACTTGAAATCTACTGGACACCTGGGAAAAAATGGCGGCTGACCAGGGTGCCTGGTTACTTGATGTACAGAGAGACATTGCCACAGAAGAGGAGAAGAGAACCCAAGACTGGGCAGGGAGGAGAGAGAGGTAGAAATTTGTAGCAGTGGCCACCCAATCATAGCCTTTGTGTACAGTACAAAGTACTAAAGACTGTCAACTGAATGCATCCATTATCTATATAGTAATGCAGACCTAAGAAAGGAGAGTTCAATTACACAAGAATAATCAGATTCTTGATAAAAGGTGAAAAAAGGACTGTCATTCTCTGCCTCCAAGCAAACATACTAACATGTGACAATAGAAAAGTCAGCTGAACAATACAAATGATTTACAATGTGGAGTGTTATGTATAGTAATTTAAAACATAGAGTGACTTTCACTGGATGGTTTTCAATATTAAATAATAAAAATCATGATAATCACACAAATGCATATAAGAAAAAAATGGCTTATCAGCTCTTCAAAATTTCATTAGTTTTGTTACATCCTTCTCATAACAAGATTATCAAAACTGTCCACTGTTTTTCAGATGGAACCACATGGCATGCTGTCTACCCCAAAATTCCATAAGATTTTAAAACTGCCTAAGAGTCACCAGGGTGATTTTCAGTCCCGGTCCCTCTACTGTTTCATTGTATTAGGTACCTTTATTCAAAAACACAAGTCTTGAGATTTATTTATTCATACATTTACTTATTTGCTTAGTTGCCATATATTCAGACTTTACCCAGATCATTATTTTGTGCTTCTACTGACTTATAAGGTTTTTGCTAATCCATCTAATTTATTGCAAATAGCACATTTTACAAACCCTTTTTTATATAAATAAACTTTGGGTCTAAACAAATTTTGAAAAGTTTTGTTCTGAATCCCTGCCTACTGTATTTAATTACTTACCACGCAAAAAATTAACCAAACTCAAGATAAATGATACTGCATGCTCCATTATAATCAAACACTTTTCTTGCTTCCTTTTAAACTAAGTAACATTAGTGCCCTGCTTACATCCATGCAGACTATCATGTTGTGTCTATTCTGCTAATGTCACTATACTATATTGGATAGTTGCTTTTCTGACATCTTTTATAATTTCTTCCATTAATGTCCTGGTGATACACATTACCCTGTATTTACCAGGGTCCTGCTGGTCACTCTGACCATGTTTATACATAAAGGTACAAAGTGTATTACAGATTTTAATCTTTAGAAATTTTCCTGGTATACAGTGACTACAAAACATAATCAGTAGTTTTGTTGTGCAAATGTTTATGGCCCAGCAAGCATTAGACACAAGGCAGGAACTATCCCTGAATGGGGTGCCAATCTCCATTTTTGCCAATTTACTTAAAGTATGACTGATTAATACACCACCGTGTTGCTCAAATTCTGATGATCCTTATTGTGGTAATCCTCATATTAATTCTAAACTTCCTAAAGTCATCATTTTTCAATTCAGACTTATATTTTAATCTGGTTCAGGGATAATGAATCAGCTCCCATTACACCATGACCCCAAATGGGATTCAGTGGGTTTGGAAAAGGAATGAATGATGAGTAAATATTCTATGAAGGGAAACATTCAATATGTGCTTGCTTTAAAAAAAAAACAGCTAATAAACTGCATTCAATCACATTTTGAAAAGATCAAATAAAATTGCATTTTTCTTTGAGTCAGAGAATAATTAATCTTTGAACGTGAGTCACCAAGTATATGAGTTGTTTACTAAAGCTTCTAAAAATATGCAATGTATCTTACAGTCATTTGATGCAGTATCCTGTTATGAACAAATCATAAATGCCAGTATTTCCTATTATGTCATTATACTGCCTACTCTAGCCATTTTACTTGAACATACATTTTTTACACAGCGTGTACTTGCATTTAAATTGTAACCTTTTGGCAGCTTTATTACAAGATATCTCTCTATGTGCGGTATTGTTAAATATAAAGGACATATTTTTTATATTTTTTGAATGCAACATCATGAAATGTTGCTAACTAAAGACCATTAAAGGCCAATGATTCATGTCTGTTTTTAATGTACATACTGTATGAATGTGTGATTTAACATTGCTAATCAGCTCCACATTCAATCCACAACTGTATTTTAAGCATGCACACTGTTCCACATGGAAATTCTTATTAGATTAATATTAGCAATTGTTTTTAGTATAGTATAATAGTATATACTCATTTATAAACATAAAGCAATAAAACATCATAAAGAAAACCCCTCTCAAGAAAATACAGAATATATTTATTTATCATTTGGGCTTGAATTATATATATAAAAAAAACAGATTAAATTTCTACTTCTACTATTCTAATTTCCTTAATAACAACTGCCTTTGCAATGAAAGCTGCAGTGGTACGAATAACAAGAGAAAAAAACAAGCTTTTAGAATACAAGCACATTTTCTTGTGATAAACCTTAATTAAGAATCATCTCATGCTAAATGGGGACAGTGGTATTTGCCCATCTGCAAAGCTTGGCACACAGCTTGTACCATGCCAGCTGCAATCTGCTGTTCATGCTACCCACCTGATCCTTGGAGACCTGCCTGGATGGAGCATTGATGCCAAGTTCTTCAAGAGGATAGACAATCTGTCGTCTTGCACACACAGGAACCATACAATTAAGGGCAGATGTCAGCGAATGGGCATAGGCATTCTGAGAATGATAGGAAATGGGTAAAATGTGAGGTCCAAGGGCCCTTATAGTGACGTAGTGCAGCTGCCTAAATGGGCAAATACAGATTTATGGAAAAACATTGGTTAAAATGAAGGGAAAATGGGCTGATAAACAGGCATTTAGAGCCATGGAATGAACTGTCTACAGCGGCTGCCACTAATGAAGATAATTATGAGAGTAATTACATTACCATCTCTGTGGGAATGGATGAAAAACAAGTGGTTGGGTTTATAGGATTTTTGCAGAACAAGGATTTCCCCCTGGAGAATATCTTTTCTTTGCTAATCATGAATCAGCTAGATTCAGCCCCCATTAAAATTCATTTTGTAATACTGCTGTAACCAGTGCTGGCAGCCCATAATTCCCCTGATGCCTTTTTTTCATGTAAGTTTCAGTAATTATAATCTGTGTTTTATATCTGAATCTGACTAATGTTTATTCTAAGCAATTAACAAAAGCAAGGGCAGCTTTAGTGTGTGAGAAGGTATTTCATTGCATCATTCAGCACAACAGTGCACAAGCCAAAGCATTTGTAAATAAGAACAAATTACAAAAAAAAAACCTCCTAGGTTATGCAGTTTAATATAAATACATAATTGACTTTTTAGAGACACAGCAGTGCAGTGTAATTTAATAAGGAAAAGGGCATAATAAACTACCCAAATCAAAAAAAGCAATTCCAATATTACTACACACAGTACAAATAGCACTGAAACCACCTGTACATGCAAATTATGTTTCAAACCAGAAAATGTCAAACCATTTGGCTAAAAATTGTGAATCATAATATTTTTCTCAGAAAAAGAGTGCCTTGTAATCTGAAGAAGCCTGCCATGGCAAATGTTTCATTTTGGCATTTCATTAGATACATCTGAGCCGTCTGGTGTTGTGTTGTTATTTATACATATGCTCTTCTTTATAAAGACTATGGAAATATTATGTGCACCAAATGACTCAAGCAGATGGCTGTATAATATGAAAAATAAGGTTTGAAAATTGAGGCTGTAACAGCATTAACATAATATGTCTTAATCAAAATAATATTAAAGTAGAATGATGAGAGGTGCATTGCAAATTCAAAAGCATATTTTTGATATTTTTTTATGTTAAGTGTGCTAATCCATAACAAAAAGAACACCTGTATTCACAAAAAAAGTAACTAAGTATTTTTTTTCATTCTATCACTATGTCTGTATGAATTTTCTTCTGCTGCTTTTGTCCACATCCCAAAAATGTCCAGATTAGGTTTAATGATGACTAAAAATAGATCTCTTATAAGTGATTTTTGATGTGTGGAAGATGGTACCTCATAGTGGATTAGCATTCCCTGTTATCTACTGTTGTTAAACTGCCTTGATCTCAGTGCTACATAGGAAGGATCATTCCTCACTTACTATTTACCCACAATGAAAAACCTCACTTCAGAAAATGAATGGATAGATGGATGATACATTCAGGGTGTGCCTATTTTATCAATTCCTTGATTATGTAATGGTGTAGGTATGTTGCAGTTGGTTAAACTGTACCTTCTGACAGCCAGATATATACATATACAAATTTTTAAATTCATCCAGAATGAGCCTTTTATTTTTTCTTGGATCTTAAAATCTTCTGTATCTGATATATCTGACATAATTCATATCAGCAAAATATTAAGATTTTTTTAATCATCAGGTAGTTAGCCTAATTATTTTGGTATTCGTATGTAACAACTGATTATGCAATACAGTAAATGTGCTTGTCCACCTAGATAGACAGATAGAGAGACATATAGATAGAGAGATGGAACTTTTGTTTGTCCCCAGGGGGTAATTTGGCTTTTTATAGAAGCTCTTTAAATAAATAAATACATAAATAGGTAGATAAGTAAATACGGAAATAAATAAATATACACACATATTTTTATAAAGCAAGAAATTCAAAAGAAAGAAAAGTTTTGATTTGACTGTTAGTATAAAGAAGTCCCAATAGCATTTCTTGAAACACTTCTGTTCAATAATTGATTGGCTGAAAGTACTCAGTGTTAGTGTATCAGAGGGAGGATGTGCAGCAATGTTCATAATGGCACTCAGTTTTGTTTTAATAATAACCTTCACTACTACCTTCAGGGGGTGCAGAGTGTGTCCTATAACTGAACATTCCCTTTTAATTAGGTTGACGATTCAGTGGGTATCTCTCCAAGTGATGTTACCAGCCCAGCACATCACAGTGTAGAAAATCACATTGGCCATCACAGAGCTATAAAAGGTTTGAAGGATGTCACTTCCCACATTAAAGGAACACAGTCTCCTAAGGAAAAAGAGCCTGCTGTGCCCTTTATAATATAGTTCCTCTGTGTTCTGAGACCAGTCCAACTTGTCAATAATGTGGACTCCCAAGTACTTGTAGGAGTGGACCACCTCTACATCCACTCCTTGAATAGTGTCTGGACATAGAGGCTGTTTGGTGGGACAAAAGTCAATAAGCAGTTCCTTGGTTTTGCACTAAGAAACAAACTTTCCCACCTGATCTCTATACTCTGTTTCATCCCCTTTATCAATACATACCATCCATCCATCCATCCATTTTCCAACCCGCTGAATCCGAACACAGGGTCACGGGGGTCTGCTGGAGCCAATCCCAGCCAACACAGGGCACAAGGCAGGAAACAATCCTGGGCAGGGTGCCAACCCACCACAGGACACACACAAACACACCCACACACCAAGCACACACTAGGGCCAATTTAGAATCACCAATCCACCTAACCTGCATGTCTTTGGACTGTGGGAGGAAACCGGAGCACCCGGAGGAAACCCACGCAGACACGGGGAGAACATGCAAACTCCACGCAGGGAGGACCCGGGAATCGAACCCAGGTCCCCAGATCTCCCAACTGCGAGGCAGCAGCGCTACCCACTGCGCCACCGTGCCGCCTCAATACATACCATAAATGCAAAATCATCTGAGAATTTCTGCAAGTGATATTTCCTGAATATTCTTATTCCAGTGCAAGGTCAATGAAGCATCGGATACAAGGTTGGTTTCTAAAATACTGGGCCATCCCTAGTTCTACTACTACACATACTAACCCCTATTAATTCATTCAGTCATACAAGACTCAGTAATAGTTGCCAATCAACTCCACATGTAAATTTACGGGATGTGGGAGGAATTCAAAGCTCATAGAGAAAAGTGTTTCAGATAAAAGGAGCAAATGCAAACACTATACAAAAAGTAAAAAAAAAAACAAACAAAAAAAAAAATGGTTTATGAACTGAAGTTCCTGAACTTGTGCCACTATGCCTTCATAAGTTGAATTCTTAATAAAGACTTCCATTCTTTTTTTCATTCTTTTTTTGTTGAAGTTAGTAAATAACTAACACCAGGAAGCTAAATGAGAAAATGTTACACTTAGAGCCAGAATTTAATTAAAAAAATCTTTTCAAACAAATTCATTATCCTCTATAATGTATTAGACTACTGGCAGCACCATTGCATGAGAAAATGGTTATCTATATAGTAGATTATTTAAAAGAAATTGAATTGCAATTATCATAAATAGAATGATAATAAAAGGCTGAATAAAATTAGGTAGGTGGAAGCAGTAAAGGAAATGATTATACAGTGCAACAGATAAAGATGTGTAAAATTAAAAACAAATAAAACAGGGAAGCAGATTACTCTAGTTAGATGGCAACCCTTTGATTTTAAGAACTAACTAATGAAATCTGACAAGAAAACAGTTTAAGTTTTTAAAACACAACGACAGCATTTAAAGAATGCAACTGTTTTACTAGAGACAAATTATGCCTTATTAGGAAAACAAGCAGAATTTAAAACAGTCAACACATTCATAAAATTGTTTTATGAATAAAATTATATGTATATGTGAACTTTTATACCTAAAATTATTCATCTGATCCTATTAACAAACACTCTTCATAAACATATAAGAACAGAAGAGATTTGTTTCAAGTTAAATGCTGGAAGGATATATAATTCTGTGCAATCTTTATCTGACCTTTTTCAAAATGGCCTCTCTAAACATTTAAAAATTACTGAAAGATAGAAAGAATTATTAAAACGCCTCAGAAAAAGAAGGCTTATCTTTTACTACAAGACATTCCCAAGTTTTAGATCTTAATGTCACTGAAACTAAACAGAGTTCATTGGGCATTGAAAACTAAAGTTACAGTGTACAATTTTGGAAAATTAAGGAAGAAAGAAGCATTAAACATAGGTTTACTAGAGTTTATGTCAAAATTCTAGATGACATTCTTATTTGTTTATTAGTATACTGATACTATAATATCGACAATTTCTTCAAGAGAAGGAGCATGTGGGGAGAGAAAAAATGTGGTGAGTCTCAAGTGTCAGTTACACACTGTGTTCTAAAGCAGACTTGTTCGTGAAGAAAAAAAATCTATTTATAGGGACAGCTTACCCAAAAAAATAAGGTGTGAAAATTTTAAAATAAATGACTAGTTAAAAGTAAATACATATATACATACATACATACATACATACATACATACATACATACATACATACATACATACATACTGTACATACATACATACATACTGTACATACATTAATGTTAAATAATGAATAATATTTTTCATGGCTCTAAGTCCTTTGGTAGCCTAAAGCATGCTGACTCAGCAAGTTGTGTTCACTAGTTCTGTTATTACTATTAATTAATTATTAATAATAATTATTATTATTGTTGTTACTTAGAATTCCAAGAGCAAAACTTAAAAGAAGTGGTGAGGCGGCCTTCTGCTGTTATGCACCTAAAATCTGGAATAGCCTGCCAGTAGGAATTCGCCAGGCTAATACAGTGGAGCACTTTAAAAAACTGCTGAAAACACATTACTTTAACATGGCCTTCTCATAACTTCACTGTAATTTAATCCTGATACTCTGTATATCCAATTCATTATAATAACTATTCATGGTGGCTCTAAAATCTGTACTAACCCCTACTCTCTCTTCTGTTTCCTTTTCCGGTGTCCTTTTTGTGGTGGCTTGCGCCACCACCATCTACTCAAAGCACCGTGATGTTCCAACATTGATGGATGGATTAAAAGCCAGAAGTCTGTATGACTACCAGCATCAAGTGACTCAGTGAGAACCCTAACTACAAAGAGGACTATTTCATTTATGTTAGGTAGGATGCCCAGAGGGGACTGGACGGTCTCGTGGCATGGAACACCTACAGATTTTATTTTTTTCTCCAGCTTTCTTTTCTGTCCACCCTGGCCATCGGACCTTACTCCTTTTCTATGTTAACGAATGTTGCCTTATTTTAATTTCTTATTTTGTCTTTTATTTTTCTTTTCTTCATTATGTAAAGCACTTTGAGCTACTTTTTGTATGAAAATGTGCTATATAAATAAATATTGTTGTTGTTGTTGTTATATTGTAGTCATATAAATGTTAGTATAAAATTAATTATTTGATCTTTATGTAAAGGTGAATATAAATTTTTAAATGTTATGCCATTTATCAATCATCCATTTTCTAACCAGTTAATCCAATTCAAAATCTATGCTGGTATGTATCCCAGCAGTACTGGGCTCAGGGGAGCAGTGCACAGTTTGCCTGCCCACCTCATGGAACGCTCATTCACTCTTCCACAATCACTCAGCTGTGGCAAACTGGAAACTAATCCAGAATGGCCATATCTAGGATATGGTAAGATAACACAAAGAGATGTGGTGAGAATGTGCAAAACCTAAACAGGCAGCAATTAAACCCTGGACCTTAGATCAATAAGGCAGAAGAGTTAACCACTGTCCCCACTTGCCTTAGGCAACACAGTAGGTAAAAAAAAATGGCAAAAAGAAGCACTGTCCATTGCACAGTATTGCACTTTGTTTTTAAAAACAGAACACAGAATATAAAACACAAGCAACAAAATGTAGATGCACTTTAAAAGAATACATGATACTTTACCTTATCCTGTTCTTGTTGATGGTTTACTGTATGGTAGATACATGATTTGTATGAAAGCCTCAGAATCTCTTTAAGGAAATGCTTACGATGATGATGAAAAATAGGGTTCAATGCAAAATGCAGAAGCCTTCCATGCTCCTCTTGAGTATGATAGCTAAAGTAGATGAAATCCTCAATATTATAATGTGAACGAATATAATTTATATCCTGAAAAAAGAAAACATAATAGACATTATCTATTTCATTCATTTATGCAAAAAAATATAGCTGATCACTGTAAATACCTTTTCTGTGACAATACAGGTACATTCTTTGGAAATTATTAACATATACTGGAATAAGAATACGACCTGCTTTTAACATCTACTGGAAAACAATTACACTATTTTGCTGCTTTATAGATGGAATGCCATATCTAAAATGTTTTTACATTAATTTTTCTATGACTCCACTTAATAATGCAAAAAACAATAGAATTCCAAATAATAAAAAAGCATATTTTTATGTAAAATAGTTATAATTAACTTAGAATCATATTCTCATAATAACACTAGTATGCAGATACGTCTGTACAACAGTTTTATTTTACACTGTTGATAAACTGAAATGAAAAACAGAGTACCACAATAGATTTATACTTTGACAACAGTGTGATCCATCCATGCTTAATCTGATCAAACTCAAGAAATCATTTCAAATGGAACCATTATGTAACTTACTTCCTAAAACAAATTATTTATGTGCATTTTGACAATTAAAGCATCTTATAAATCGGTTTAGTAGTATTAGATGGATAATAACCTCATAACATTTTCTTTCATCAATTGGAAAATACAAGATAATATTTATGCAAAATAGGCATATACAGCACTTTTAATAGGCTTATGATAAAGTATATACACACACACATACAGTATGTAATGGATTTAGAATTAAGGATTAAACGAGTCTGAGAATGTTATGATATATACAAGTGAACATTCACTGAGCATCGCTATTAAACACTACAATACTAGTACACGCATAAAATAATTACATGGCCCCATATAGACCTTTACTTTTCAGTCTCATACCTATATTGTTTGTTCTGTAAACATCCCTTGTCTGTAAGGATACAAATATAAATGGAGGCGTAGGGTAGTAAGATAAAGACATATACTATTTCAATAAACAGGACAAATACAGTTTGGTGAAGGATTTGGAAAAATGTGTAACGCTAATTTTTCATTTTTATTGACCACAAATTGCATATATCTTAAGCAAGCAGTTATTTGCTTAAATGAGATACTTGTGTGAAGACTTAATATTAAATATAACCAGTAGTACACTTGATAGATGATCCTGTTTTAAATGTTGTGATGAAATAAGCAAGAAGTAATTTATTGAACCCACCATTTAAAATAACGTGTTAAAGTGAGTTTACACTGGCAATAAAATAAATATTTAGAATCTACATGCCATAGAAGCTATACCTCCTCCTTTTGCAGTAAAATTATCCAAATTTTGTGTGGTTTTAATTTATGCATATTTTCTTTTTGAAAACATTTTAAACAGAAATGACAAATGGGAAGTGAGAAAGGTATTGTGAATTTTAATGTTGTTTTATTTCAGCCTATTGAAAATAAAAGCAGTTTAGCATGATACACGCAGGTTTAAATTGCATTCTACCATTTTTTACATTTTTGCCTTTGCTGTTTCTTTACACTAGGGTGTTGTACCGTGTTAGCCTACATCTTGCCTGAAGAACGGGCCTGAGTTGCCTCGAAAGCTTGCATATTGTAATCTTTTTAGTTAGCCAATAAAAGGTGTCATTTTGCTTGGCTTTTCTGTTTCTTTACATTAACCGCAAAATATGGCATATGCATTTCTCCATAACACACTAATTTTAACAGCATAAGCAGCAGATAAAGTAAAATGCCCCCACAGCTGAGCACTGCTGATTAAAGCAACATGAACTCTTTTAAGTGGCAGCATGCTTATTCTGCTTATACACACACTGAGAGTGGATTGAGAGCCTTGATTTATAAGGAAATTGTGTGCTAAAAAAAGCACAAAATCTGAAACATGTTCCATTATTAGACAAGTCAAAAGCACACAAACACAGCAATATAAATTGCCACTGGACCCTAAGAAACAGCCAATCATGGTAATATTTCACAACCAGGGGTGGCTCTACTATGAAACTAATGAAACTTAAGCTTCAGAGCTCCTAATCACATGGGGCCCCAGAAGCAACATTAGTCCAAACTGTTTAAAAATTTGGGGTATCTAATGTATGAGAAGGGTTTTCTAAAATAATATAGGAATAATACAGTGTACTTCAAAACAAAATAAAGTTAAAATAAAAACTAACAGGTCATGTAGGCTAGCCGTAAATGAAAATTATTGAAATTAAGAATGTTTCTTTCTAAATATATTTAATATAAAATAATTATAAATAACTTAAAACAGTATTAACATTTAAAACAGAAATTAATTTTTTTCTTAAAGTTATTTATGCCTATGGGGAGCTGTGAAGCAGAAAATAATTTTTCAAAACTATCCTTCATACAAATTTTGGTCTACCATGACAGAAGAGCACTTAAGTTCTTTATGCATATTGTCTCTAGAAAATGACATTGCAAGGAAGCTTTCATATGACAAAACTGCACATGAATATGTTGCTAGAAAAAACAGAAGAGTTTTTTGTAAAATGTACTTAATGTAGTTTATATTCTTATTATGTATCTAAAACAAAACATAACATTGACTGTGGTCTTTTCTATGTTTTATTCCATCAGTCTATGCAGCATCCTGCCTGTATGTAACATTTCTCTAATGTTCATTCCCCCCATAACTCAAAAACTATGAGGCATCTGAAAGTTTTATTCATATCACTGACTTTGACATGTGGGATAATCCTGTACAGCAATTTTAATCAATATCAGAGGTGTAAAGGTTACATTTGAAAACAATATGGTGATCTTCCATGGAACAACCTCATCAAAGGTTGTGAAGAGGCCCCCTGTAACAGTTCAATCTTCAAGGCCCCAAAAATGTAGTTTTGCTACTGTTCAAAACATATGCATGACCAGCTCTTATCCCACAAAAACATAAATTCTAATGTGTGCTTTCACACAACATATCTATTGCCAAAGAAAGGAAAAGAAACATATCATGCTTAATAATTATACTGTGTTGTCCTCAGGTGAAATCTACCTTGTTAGGTTTATTACTCAGTGTTGAATTATGCAGGAAGAGTACTGAAAGATTCCAGGAAATCATGTAGCTTAAGCCAACTTTATAGTGCATTTATCTATAAGACACAAAAAAAGTAATAATGATACTGGAATACAGGCAGGCCAGATGAATTGAAAGGAGTAGTACTGTAACTAGTAGATCCACTTGCTTTTTCACATCTGAACTTAATTAAGTGTACATAAGTCAGTGAAACAAAAGGGTTGGTAATGATTTGTGAAGGGGGAAATCCCCATTGCTGACATTTACAACTGACTTCAACATGCACATGTTGATAACTGACTATGGCAACAGGTATTAGCAAAAGTGGATACCCACCAACATCCTTTACTGAGAAAAAAAGGCTTATCAGAATGAATTGATGAGTGGTTATGAGAGAAATTAGGCTGACCATTCGACACCATTTTTAACACTTGAATTGACTTTTACTGTAACAGACTATCCAAACGTCTAGAACAATTACATAAGTTCAGTGATTGGGGTGAAGATTTTATGGAAAGTAAACAAAGGTACTGTATGTTAAGTTTATCAATTTATAGTATGATTTCCATTCTTCTTATAATAATGTGTGTTACTTTTGATCTTTATTATTGTCATGATTTTATTTGTATTCTTGTAATACAAATACTGCAAGAATGTAATGAAACACAGTAAGTTAGACTAGAGGAAGCACAAAAGAATAGAATATTATTTGTTAATTATGTTTAATTTAAAATAGCAATTAATACTATAGTACTTTGAAACTATATATCTATAAATATCTAAACTTCCTAAGAATTAACACCAAATACCTGAGATGAGCCAGAGGTAATGGGTTGTCTGCATTGCTTGTGCTCCAAATGTTTATAAAGTATTCCATAATCACAGGCTGAAAGTTTTATTAATCTATTCATCAATCCATTTCTGAACATTATTATAGCTGAGACTTGCAGAGCAGCACCAGGCATAAGGCAGGAATCAGGCCAAAGGTCACCAATAATAAAGAGTACAGTCACACACACGCACGCTGGGCCAATTAACATTGGGACATAGGAGAAACCCCATACAGGTATGAATAATAGGTACAAACAGTACAAAAACAATTACCAATACAGTACCTAGAATTTTAATACACTCTTTTGGAGTTGTGAAGCAGCAGAACTCACAGCGGGCTGAACAGGATATCCTATCCTTTGCAATGTCTTCCAACTCCTCCTGACAAATTCCTAGATGCTTCCTATCTAATTGAAATATATAATCCCTCCAAGGTGTCCTCTAGGTCTACCCTGTGCTTCCTCCACTGGGTCATGCCGGTAGAAGTTCCCAAGGAGGATGTCCTAACTATGAACCTAAAAACATTTCAGCTGACTCCTCTTGATTCAGAGAACCAATGGTCCTCCTTTATAGCTGAGATTCTCTCCTGTCATGGTGTTTGAATCCAACATGAACCCTTTTACAAGAACCTTATTTCAACCACTTGGATTTATGATCTTATTGTTTTGGTCATTTTCCATTCTCCTAGTTTTTTGCTCATGACCAAATTGGAGAATGGACTGACTGATAAAACAAAATCTTTGCCCAAATATTTAGCTTCGGCTTCACCACAAGACCCCAGCAAAATAATGTATGCCTTAGATCATGGACTGATGAAGCTATGAGAACAACATCATCAGCAAACAGTAGAGATGCAATCCTTAGGATTCAAACATGAATAATTTCCGATCCTTGGTTGCACCTTGATATCCAGTCAATGAAAATAATGAACAGTAGAGGAGACAAGGTACCCACATTTATCAAAAACAACTTTAATACCAAGTATGCTAACACAACTCTCTTTCCATAAACACAACAGCCAAATTAAATGCTGAAACCAAAACTCTTGAATCAATATTTCTGAATAATTATTTTTGAGTATAAATTCCTGGAATTGACTTTAGTTTTAACTATGAATCTTGTACATTATTTTGACTTCAGCAATGTTTGATTTTTTTTGTAACATACCCAAAAAACATAGCTACTCTGCTCATGAATTTAGTCTATGTGGATATTTGGAAATATTGATACTGACACAACACACAATCATATGCTTTTTCCAAAACCACATTTAAAATTTTAAGGCTAAATTGAATTAATATGATATTCAATATATTGAATATCAGTGCCATATCAAGCCATACTCTTCATGTTTGGTTGAGTAAAATAAACATATACTCTACTGTATATAAAGTGTATTTACATCTATATATCCTGTTTACAAATGTAAAATACAAAATGTCAGAATTTCAGATATCAAAGTTTATAATGTTGGGGCAATAATATTGGAGTAATCGATGATTCTGGATGTTTAAGATTAATAATCCCTGCAGAGACATCAGCAAAAGTCATCAGCAATGTTTTAGCTAAACTTTGATTTGATTAGCTTTCTACCTACTTTAGGAAAGACTTTAAGTTGTTCATAGAGCTATCAAATATACATGCCAAAGTTATAGAATTCTGTGAAAAATAAATGTTACTCTATATAAATGGGCATAAAATAATCATCATAAGACACTCTTTCTCCTTCTTGAGTTTTAAATCCATATTAAATGTCCATCTGTCATGGTTTTCATTTTTTTTTCTTCATCAAAATAATTATGCATCAGAGTTTGTCCTGACACAGCTATGGGCACAAGAAAAGCATTGTTTAAAACAGGAATAATGACAGTCCATTACAGGAAACTCTTAAGCACACAGTCATAGGCTTATACTACTTCAAACAATATCAGTTTATATTCACCAATCAAACTAATTGCCTATCTTTGAACTGTGAGGAGAAACCAGAGTACCTTAAGAGATGTCACATAAACATCAATCACAATCCCACCACATTAGACATTACAATCAAGAGTAAAACTGTGGAGCACTCTCTGGAGGATGGCAACTCAACCTGCTCTGCCACTCGTGCCAAACTTGAAATAGCCTGCAAATTGAATCTGCTTTAAAAAAAATAATAATAAAAATAATTACCTCTTCATTTTTAATTATTCCAATACCCACAATTTGATCCATGACTTCAGCAACAAATGCCTGCACTGGAGTTCCCTCCTGTAAAAATATAATAGTTATCATAAAACATATAAAAAAAAACTACAAACAATATAGCATGTCACTGAATATTAAATAAATACATTTTTCAGGATTGATGGTCAGATTTTAAACCTGTTTGTTGCCAAACTGTAAAAGCCTCAAAGCATTCAACATTGGATGCTTTGTCAAGTGGTGTTAACTGTAAACTGTAACTATTGAATTATAAAGGCATGCGATAAACACCTTTAAACATGATCACGGTGGTACAAGTAAGTGCTCTGCTAGCTATAGCATATAATCTCTAATACCATCGGTTCACTTACTAGATGTCTTCGAGCTTCATTAAAGATGTTAAGATTCTCTAATATAGACTTGTTCAGTCTGAGTTTACTAATCAGGCATTCCACTCCAGGTTTATCTATGGATTTTGCTTTTCTTATAATAAATGGGCTAAGAAGAAAGAAAACAAAACAAAACAATAAAGCAATAATCACCTGAAATTATAAAAGTAAACTTAAAGATAAAAATGACATCATTCTCAATGTGTGTAATGTGCACATTCATCCATTTGTGAGTGGGTTATTGTAGGGTTCTAGATTTTTTCCCACGTCCCAAAAATGTCTATGCTAGATTGTTTGGAAAAGCTGAATGATTGAGTGTAGTTGACTGCTTGGATATGCCCTGAGATGGGCAAGATACTCTTCTAAGGTTAGTCCATGTCTTGCATTTAATGCTGCAGGAGTAGGCTTAACTTCTTTGTAATCCTGTATATATTGATTTAGAAAATTAACATGGACCAAAGTCACTTTTTGACTATTACCAGGCTATTAACTTTATCATCAAAATGGCACTGTTGTGGTTGTTAGAGAAAATGTGCAACATCATATGGTATTAAATTTCTGATACAGCATTTGTTAATGTTTAACCATAAATCAAAACAAAAATATATATTATGTTATGTTTTACATAAAATGTTATTACATTCATATACTTTAGCTACTGTAGATCCTTAATGCAAGAAATTGCATATGGCAAATAAGTTGAATTATCATTAAAGATTGATTCCTTATTAAAGCAAAAAATATTATTTCATAAATATATGTAAATAATCTATAAAGCAATTACTTTCCAAGGTACCTGATCAGCCCAGATCGATGGAAAACATAAAGGTCTTGAGGAAGAGTGCTAGAATGATATGGAATGACTCTGGCAAATGACTGAAGCAGAGGAAATTCTGGAACCATGTTTGGTACTGTTATTACACAAAAATCCCGATTCTAAAATGTGAAATCACAATTTGTAAACAGAAAATTCAAATTGTATTAACAGTCTATATAGAATACAGTATCAAATAGACAAATGTAAACATATTTGGATAAACATTATTAGTTGTTTGAATACCTCTACTCATGTTTTCTTTTTCAAATATCAAATTTAATGCAAAAATATCAATATAATTTAACATTTAAAAAATGACACTTTTATTTGACAGCAGCAAAGACATATTGTATATATAAAATAATAGTAATCAGTTAAATTTAGTAGTTTAAAAAGTGTAATATCAGTCAGTTAAAGCACCCCCACAGTTTGAAAATACTTGTACAAACCATTTAATTAAATGCTTACCGGGAATAGTTTAAATACAAATGGTAAAAAATCCTGTGACCTAAAAAAAAAATTGAAAAGGTTTACTGGTGATTAACTAGACAGATCTCATTCTTATTACTGCTTGCAAGTAACTGCAAATCACATTTCCCTTGTATTTTGAAAGCCTTATTTAATTTGTTTTGACATCATGTTTTTCTGCTTTCCACCAAATCTAACGCACTGTCACAATGAGCAACATGCTCATATATTACATGCTCACTCACAGCAGTAAATAACCATCTTTCATTCTCTGACCAGCTGTGGTGAATTACAGAAAATGTGCAGGTTGCTCTTAGCAGGAAAACTTATAAGAGTCAGATTTAGCAGCGAAAGCTGCTTGAAAAATTTGCTTACTTCAGCTGAAGGTTTATAGAAGGTCATTGCTTTTTTACTGGTCAGTAAAAAAATGAAGTAATGTGGTAAACTGTACATTTTTCCTTATCTAAACAGTCTTCAATGTTTGTTTTATTTCTGTTCTGTTACTTGATAAGACATTTTGTTTAATGTTTATTCTTGGACATTCTCTAATAGCTCAGCATTGAAAAATTAACTAACTGCTTTATTATCAGTGATCAATGCAAAAATGATTTGTATAAAACAAACATTTACTACTTATGAGAAAATCTAATTAAGTTGTTTATCACTGTTGTATTAACTGGATGGAATTGTTCTGTCTTCAAATTTCACTGTTTTATGTAGTGTAGAGTGAGAAGTACTCTAGAGGGAGAAGCAGTGTACCCATAGACAACTCAGTTTCTCAAGCAAAAAGCTGCTAGAAATTGGACTTAGCTGTGAGTGAAAAGGGCTTTTTAACTACACATAATGAAAAAAATAACCTTTTTTAATGTTACTTATAAACCCACCCTGCTCAAAGCTATACAAAGTAACAAAAATGCAAATTAAAGAATTTTTTTATGATTAGTACAGGCTGTATCAACTGATAATTATTAATTAATTATCAAAAAGGTAAATTAAAAATAATTACTTGAAAATTATTTCACAAAGTAAAGTGAATCTAAATATAAACACATATACAATCATGTTTATTGGTCTTTATAGTCATAGATTTTGAACAAGAACAAGCTATACTGTAGTAACTTTTTGATTACGTGTACCTAATGACAGTGCACTTATGTGGCAAATATTCAGTAATAACCTGTATAACTGCAAAGTAAGAAGCAATTATTACCATGTACTCAACTTGTGTATTATGCATAAGTAAGTGATTAGCCTATAAATACGAATGAGAAGGTTCATTGCAATTTGCAGTAATTATATGGTAATGATGGCTAATTACAGTTTGGTTATGTGGTTAGTAAATACTGCATAATAACACTGTAATATTATGCATTACACAGAAGGTTTAACGTGTATATGTAGCAAAAAAACAAAAACAACAACATGCTGCTTAAAGGATAAGTTAGGTATTTTGAAGTCCAAGTCATTTTTTGTGGCAACCATTAATTTGCCCTGAAAATCTGTGTTAAGTGAAGCATTACCCATAGCTTTTCATTTCAAATGTTTGGTTGGTTGCACAATTTCAATTAACTGCTAGTCATAAAAATTTGGTAACTGTACCTCATTTCATATTTTTCATCAATAACAAACAACTGAATGCAAAATGCATCTGAAGAACCCTTGTAGACTGGATGGAAGATTTTCTTTTCAGCTTCCTCCATGCAGATTCCAGATGAGTATTTCAAATTATGGGTAGTGTCACCCTTTGCTGGAATATCAGCATCAGGTGTTATGATGGCTTCCTTCTGAAAAACAAAACCAAAATAACATCCACTCTGGTTTTCCTCCCACATCCTAAAGACAAATTTATATCATAATAATTGGAGACTCTAAATTTTGCCCATATTAATGAATGAGGACATGTGTACATGAGTGTGCCTTGAAAGGGATTTGCTCCCTTTCTAGGGCCAGCTTTGTACCTTATTAACTGTGTTTGTAAGTAGATGGATGGATAGAAAATGTCATCCATCCATCTTCATTTTTCTAAAAACAAAAATAACCACAATAATAATCCTCGAACTAAAGTAACATAGGAGACACAGACACAGCCAAACAAAACTAAATAATCAACGTAACAACATGACTGTAACAATAGGCTTTGAACACATTTCTAAGGACTGATTTAATTCAAAGTCAAAATATAAAATGCTGTCAGATATGCTTAAATTACACTTACAATTTAGCAAATATCATCCTCTGTTGTTCGCTACCCTCTTGGCTCATTAAAAAAGTTCTATATAGTTAGCTTTTACTTTAAAAAAATTCTTAAATCGTGTATCGAATACTGGAATTTGGTTTACTACATAAATTAGACATCAGTATTTAAAAATTATTATTATTTTCCATTGCATCACATTTTGTGATTCTATTGTGTTAATCATTTTATTTCAGGGACCCAAATCAAATTTATGTAGTTTTTAGTTTATGGGTCTGCTGTCACCATCAATCAATGTTGGCTACCAGTTAGACTGACAGGTCAAGTACAGATACCCCTTTACAAGTAACTTATAGCTGGGTACACTTCAACATATCTGGTATGGAATTTTCAACTCAATTTTATGAGTGTGACTTTTCTCTGGTATTGACCCAACACCCACCATAAACAGTGCCTGTGACTATTGTTAATATGATTATGATTCCAAATAATTTTCATAATGTAACAATAAAGCAGATTTCCCACTCTTACATTTGTTTTACCTAAATAATAATAAAAATAATGTGGATTTTTTCAGCTTACCACATCTACTAACATATATTTTTTTTAATTGTGTGACAAATTCAATCATCCATCTGTAGTACCCCAAATGCAAGGAGACTTGAAGCAATTTGCCAGGTAGGAACAAGAGGCAGGCCTAGATGTTCTTTGTTGCTCTATCTACACAAGCAACATAAATTCAAAAGATGCACAGTGCCTGAACAAACTTATCAGGAAAGCCTGGTCCATCACAGGGCTAACCCTTGGTACACTGGAAGCTATTATGGAAAACAGAATTGTGGCCAAACTGGACCCTATCATGAAAAATCTTCTCCATCGCACTTAGGAGACTTTGTCTTTGCACACTTTTAGCTACAGACGTACTCCTCCAATGTGTTCTAAGATGCGCCCCTAAGGACCTTTCCTACCCACTCTTATTCAGTGCTTTCTCCCAATGTAGCAGACTAAATACTTAAACTCTTTAAATTAATTTTTGCTATTTCATCTATCTATCTATCTATCTATCTATCTATCTATCTATCTATCTATCTATCTATCTATCTATCTATCTATCTATCTATCTATCTATCTATCTATCTATCTATCTATCTATCGATTAATTGTATTATTTTCTATGTGAGTCTGTGAGTTACCAACTTTGTATGGTTACTAAAATTTCAACTACATTTTATAAACGTTTTCTTAATTATGGTAATAATAATAATAAAAATAATGATGTTTTATTATTATTAAAGTTTCATTATTATAATTGTTTTCTATGTTTCTGCAGCTGCATACAATTAAATTTCCATTCTGTGATTAATATACAGTGCGTCCGGAAAGTATTCACAGCACATCACTTTTTCCACATTTTGTTATGTTACAGCCTTATTCCAAAATGGATTCATTTTTTTCCTCAGAATTATACACACAACACCCCATAATGACATGAAAAAAGTTTACCTGAGATATTTGCAAATTTATTAAAAATAAAAAAACTGAGAAATCACATGTACATAAGTATTCACAGCCTTTGCTCAATACTTTGTCAATGCACCTTTGGCAGCAATTACAGCCTCAAGTCTTTTTGAATATGATGCCACAATCTTGGCACACCTATCCTTGGCTAGTTTCGCCCATTCCTCTTTGCAGCACCTCCCAAGCTCCATCAGGTTGGATGGGAAGCGTCGGTGCACAGCCATTTTAAGATCTCTCCAGAGATGTTCAATCAGATTCAAGTCTGGGCCACTCAAGGACATTCACAGAGTTGTCCTGAAGCAACTCCTTTGATATCTTGGCTGTGTGCTTAGGGTCGTTGTCCTGCTGAAAGATGAACTGTCGCCCCAGTCTGAGGTCAAGAGCGCTCTGGAGCAGGTTTTCATCCAGGATGTCTCTGTACAATGCTGTAGTCATCTTTCCCTTTATCCTGACTAGTCTCCCAGTTCCTGCCGCTGAAAAACATCCCCACAGCATGACGCTGCCACCACCATACTTCACTGTAGGGATGGTGCCAGGTTTCCCCCAAATGTGACGCCTGGCATTCACACCAAAGAGTTCAATCTTTGTCTCATCAGACCAGAGAATTTTCTTTCTCATGGTCTGAGAGTCCTTCAGGTGCCTTTTGGCAAACTCCAGGCGGGCTGCCATGTGCCTTTTACTAAGGAGTGGCAATGTGGAAAAAGTGATGCGCTGTGAATACTTTCCGGATGCACTGTAGATTACCTAATCTAATCTAACTGAATTATTTTGTGTTCCACTCTGTTCCAGATTATGTTAATGATAACAAAAGTTATCATTCATGTATCCAGTTTTTGAATCTGCTTAATCTGTTTTAGGGCCTCAGGGAAAAACTGTCTATCCCAGCAGTATCAGATACAAACCCAAAACCAAACCCCAGACAACACACTAATCTATCAGAGGACACACTTACTCACCCACACTTATTCACAGCAGGCCAATTTCGAGTTAAAAATTAGCTTAACAAGAGTATTTTCAGAATATAGAAATCTGAGAAATCAGAAAAAATATATAAACAGACAAGGGAAAAAATATAAACTTTGTACAGATAATGATGACAAGGTTGTACATGGACACATCTTCTTAGAGTTATGAGACAGGAGCTCTAAACTCTTCATCAGCCTTGAAAACAGCAAAAGCTAGATGTACAGCTGATGAACTGTATGCCGCACTCTACAGCAAAATGCAATGGATATACTAGCTAGCATGTTCATATGTTGGTTTTAATACCATGAGTCACAAATATTACGTTTTTTGTTGTTGGTGACACAGGTGACTTGTGCACAAACATATTAATGTGTGCATGCATGCCATTTCGAACGACAGATACGTTCACATTACAGTTAGATACACGTTATTTGTACCTATGAATGTGACCTGTCAAGACAGGCAAATCCGATCTGAGCAAAACATTAGAATTAAGCAATGAAGCCTGTAATATGAATGTTGTCTATTGTTTATTGTTGTGTACTACTGTACTTCACTGTGCAATGCACCTCTAGTATCCTAAAGGTGTTCTATAGAAGGTATCACTTCTGTAGGTATGGTGCCTGCCAGCAACTAATAGATAACTTGGCAAATGTAGCCTATATACAAGCCACTAAAACAGATTTAAGATTGAGAATGTATATATTTAATCTGTAGCTCCACATTAATTGTGATCTATTTTGTGATAGAAACCTGTATAAAATTCTGGACCATACTTTTCTCCATTGAACAAAATGCTCACCCAAGAAGACAGAGAGGCCACAAAATATGTTTTTTGAATTGAAATGAATTGAATACACAGACTTCTTCTGTACAGACATATCTTTGGGTGGCATTGAATCTCCTACCCCCACTTTCTGCCAGACAGACAGCAAAAAAAATGTCTATGAATAACAAATAATCTAAAGGAGCTTTAAACCCCTTACTTAACATATATACATTGACTCAAGAGTTATAGGAGTGCAAAACAAAGTCAAAAGTATCAAGCCTGTAAGTATACACAACTTATATAGGCAAGCTTTTGATGTGTTTTTTATTGTCAATATATTTAAAATATTTTTTTTCAATTTTCACCAGTATCCCAGATCCAGAATATGTAGCAAAGAGTGAATATACAGAACATATTTTGAGTTCACTTAAAAACAAATATGCATCTATATCTGAAAATGTTCACCCACTTCAGGGTCACACAGACCTAATTAAATAAAATGGTTATTTATGTGCATTAATTTAGGGCTGATTCATATTGAGAATTCCTGCAACAAGTGTGAGTCTTGATGATACTTCTACCTAATAATATTATTACAATAGTTTTATAACCACAGTGTTTAATACTTTGTCATGTTTTAGGCTTGTACCTTTTTGTCACTTTCTGCCTCATTGTTGCATTCTTTCTCTTGTGATAGTCCAGCTTCAGGACTTTGTGGAACCGTGCTATGCTGTTTTTTTGCTAAAAGAAACACAAAAATCTTTTTTGAACGAATTTAGAACATGCAGCCTTAACAAGTACTACCTAAACCCTAGCACTTCAGAAGTTCATGCACATCTGATCAGAAGTTCATGCACATCTGCGATTATAAACATAGGTGAATTCTTTTCATTTAAATCTTCTGAGTACCTGATTCAGCCTCCAATTCAGGTGGTGGTTCCAGTATATCTGCAGGGTCAGGCACATACAGTCCATGAAATGGTTTTAAGTTGAAGCATTGATTCAGCATTTCTACATTGACATCACTGCAGACGCTCATAAATCCCACTGCTTTACCTCGTACCTTAGAAATATGAAAAACAATTAAGATCAACGTGGTGTATAATTCAAAGTAAGGAAATGAATTTGCATTTATTGTTTGCTACTCATATACAGTATTTTAAAGATGTCACAATAGAATGCATATTTATACATTTTTCTAAGCAGGTGGTTGTCTAGAATCAACTTAATTTTTTCTACTAATGGGTTTCACCCACTTTATTACAGCTTGCTGCAGTGCAGACAATGACCAAGCAAAGTATTCCAACATGAAATATTACCAAAATGTTGATGAAACCAGGCCATTCAGCCCAACAAGCTTACCAATCCAATTCAATTAGACTCTTCAAAATAAATCAAGATATGAATATCCCTAGATATGAAGAGTCCTAGGGCCTCATGTATAAAAGGTGTACACACACAAAAATGTTGTGTAAACCCATTTCCACATTCACTTCAAGATATATAAAACCTTAACTTGGCATGCTGACACACACATTTTCATGGCAGCCTCACACCATGCATATGCACTTTCCTGCTTGGTTTTGCAAACTGGTGGCACCCAGTGTCAAAGCAGTGCTACTATTTCTGTGTTCTTTCTCTAGAATCACATCCATGATGCGGGCTGTATCAAATAAAACTGAAATTAATTGAATATCGTTTACAAATTTAAGGTACTTGATTGTAATCATTCTGTAACAATATACCGTGGAAACTCGCGTATAAGTCGAAAAATGTATGCCTTAAAATTCATTCAAAAAAACAGGGTCTACTTATCCACGGGGCAACACAATTGTCCATAGAATTTGGGTAATGACATTGTACACGCAACGCTTCACGGTGTTAAGTCACCGGTCATCTGCCATTTCCCATGGTCTTTGAAATAATTATAAGCCAGCAATACTATTGCTAATTAGCTAGTTTTTTTTCTAATTTCATTAAATAATTCTTTAAACTGTGAAATACTTGAATTTGAGCATTAGCTTTTGCAGGTTTTGGATAACAAACATACCATTAGCTGCCACGTGCCATCTAGCGGCTGCCATCGCGCGTGCCTGTCGGCTGGTACATAGTGTTAAAGGTCGCGGGAGCAAGCCGGCATATAGCGGCTGCAATCGCACGTGCCTGTTGGCCAGTACATAGTGTTAAAGGTCGGCAGAGCAAGCCGGTATATAGTGGATACGATCGCGCATGCCTGTCGGCTAGTAAATAGTGTTAAAGGTCGCGGGAGCAAGCCGGCATATAGCGGATATGATCGTGCTTGCCTGTCGGCTAGTACATAGTGTTAAAGGTAGTGGGAGCAAGCCGGCATATAGCGGCTGCAATCGCGCTGGCTGGACTGCCGGTACATAGTGTTAAAGGTAGCCAGAGTAAGCCGGCATCTAGCGGCTGCAATCGCACGTTCCTGTCGGCAGTACATAGTGTTAAAGGTCGCCGGAGCAAGCCGGCATTTAGCGGTTGCAATCGCACGTGCCTGTCGGCAGGTACATAGTCTTAAAGGTCGCCGGAGCAAGCTGGCATATAGTGGATACGATCGCGCGTGCCTGTCGGCTGGTACATTGTGTTAAAGGTCGCAAGCTGTCAAGTTTTACCCTCGACTTATACGCGGGTCATAACAAATTTCGTAATTTTCGGCTTAAAAATACACTCGACTTATCTGTGAGATCGACTAATACGCGAGTATCTATGGTAATGGTGCATGGAATGGCCAAACTATTCCAAATACCATAGCTGCTTTAGCGTTGTTACTCTTAGTGCACCACTAAGAGCATTTTAATCTGTTTATTCTATTTGTTTGTGGATACACAGCTGCACAGGCTGTGTCGAGATCACAGAGGATTACAGCTTACAGCAGAGGATATAGCTTCCAGCCCTGGAGGACATTTATAGCACACATTGGCTCAAGAAAGCCACCAGCATCTACATGGATTCCACTCACCCATGCCACAGTCTATTTGAACTTCTCCCATCCAATAAACGCTTCAGTGCCTTTCCTGCACAGACTTCAAGGCTCAGAAACAGTTTCATCCCAAGAGCTATAAAAACACTCAGTCAGTCCATTAAGTGCTCCCAGTAGAACTGTTTGTACTTATAATTACAATTACCTCACTGCAAACTTGCACTACAACTGTAAGATTGCACAACCTGAGCATCTTTATAAACTATTTGCACTATCTGCACTACATGTAAATGTATTGTACTTCCTCTTGGAGCTGTGTGCTGTTAGAATACTAGGATGTACATTTGATTATCATTTTTATGTTGAAATGCATTGAAGTATGTATATTACATTTTACAAATAAATTGTTAATTTCATTTAAATAATATATACCATTAATAATAAGACATGTGGCGGCATGGTAGTGCAGCAATAGCGATGAGCTGGTACCCCATCCAGGGATTGTTCCTGCCTTGTGCTCTATGCTTCCTGGTACTGGAGTGACCCTGGATAGATGGATGGAATAATTAAACATTTATAATGAAACATTTTCAATGTTCCTTAAACGTTTTGAAGAATTGGCGCTGTAAGCTTGCTGCTGGTTTTTTATTTATTACAGATGCTTATTGTGCAGCGATTGGTTACATGGAGAAAGAAAACAGAGGGACAGGAATTGGGGGTTGGTATGTTTGACAGATACAGTACTGCTGCAATAAATTATTTCATCCAGGGTTGCGTGTGTAATAGCAAGCATCTTGCAGGAGGCAGGAATCCCTGGACAGGGTGCCAACTCATTGCTACTGCTGCACCACCATGACACTGCATGAATTTCTTCATGACAATGATTTCAAGTATACATCTTAGTATTCTAAAATATTCAGAGAGATGTAATATCATGAATGTAATGTATTCTGTGTGGCAATCACTGCCTGCATTCTCCTCTTGGCGTAAGAAGCATGTAGTGATTAACGACTGGGTCGGGAACATATGGAATATGAAGCATTAAACATGCTACTTTAGTTACAATGGGATTTGAGAAACTCTAGTAAATTAAACATTGATTGTACGATGAAGTTTATGACATTCTACTTTAATGACAAAATAAACTATGGGATTAAAGTGGAAATTTTGAGATTACAATTGACATTTTGACCTTAATCTCGACATATACCTTTTTTTCTTTACTGTGTCCCTATTTTTTTCCTTTTCTGTGGCCCTAACACGCTTCCGTAAGACACTCAGACACTCATCTTTTCACATCAACGTTGACATCTGACCACTTCTTTTTTGAAATTCTTTTTTATATAGGCTTTTACCATTGTCTTTTAACAAAACACTGTATGGAGGAGCTATTTATATTGATTTGCACATTCAAATATACAAAATTCTGAGAGGAGTCAGGGTGGGGCTGTAGGCACATGCACGTGCGTTGAAATTCAAGTTAATTGGGGTTTATAAACGGGAAGTACATAGAATTTTGCTTACATACAGTTTTATGCATCTGAATTTTTTGTGCATATGCATATTACTGTTTTTGTCTGTACACCATGTTTTAGTGTGAATTCTATGCAACAGTGTTATACATGAGCCCCCAAGTCTCTACCACGCTATTTTTATTCAGTTTTTCTGTGGTTCTTTGTGTGAAAAAAAAAAGTTTCTGACATTTGTGTGAAATGTACTTTTAACAAAATTCTGTGTCCCTGTCCCCAGAATGCTAAATCTATGAGGTGGTATTGCTAACCATTACACCACTGTGCTGTCCTTAACTAAAACATGACATGACTATAATGTCTATGTGGTTGTAATATATTCAAATTTAATTATACCCCAGTTGGCATTGAATTTATGTTATTATAATGTCATTATAATAACAATTGTCTGATTTGCCAGGCATGTGATTATGGAAATATACACACAACTGACTGAACAAAGAGACAAGAACATGAACGAGACAAACAAACTAGACAGGTGACACACATTAAAGGCCCAAGTAAGACACAAGAGGATAAGAAATACCAGTACAAATCAAAATATAAGAAATGGAAAAACAATTCATATATATATATATATATATATATATATATATATATATATATATAATGGTATATGTAATACTTGTATAGGATCACAATTATGGTCTGGTGCAGTTGTTCGCACTGTTGCCTAATGGATCCAGTGTCCAGGGTTTAAATCCGGAATAAGGGCAATGTCTGTGTTGATTGCTTTTTTCAAGTTTGTGCAGGTTTTTCTTTGTATGCTCTAGTTTTTCTTCCACATCTTCAATGGTGATGTTTGAACTAACAATTCTAAATTAGTTGTGTCTATATGAGTCAGCCCTGAGATGGGTCAGCACATAGTTTCTTGCTGCTGGGATAAGCTCCAGCTCCTTGGATTAAGCATGTCTGAGTGTTCTGTGTTACATTATCAGCAATAAAAACAGGCCGCACATAAAAAAGACTTTTTTCTTAAATGGCATTTGAATTGAGTGGTGACCATCACCATATTAGTAGCTTTTGTGGAAATCTAAATCAGTTTAATTGTTTGAAATTTCTGAGAGTTGAGCTTTGATTGAAAGGCAAACTTAGACACGCGCTGTAGGAATTTTTACCAATAGGTAATGAAACCAAGATAACAAAACCTTTAAACATCAACATGGTAAACCCCTATTTATGCAAGATCTAGAAAAGATTCCAATCAAGCATCCAAAGATATGTCATAAAGAACTGCCATTGAATATGGACATTACAACATTATTATTAGCAGGCAACAGTTATATTATTTAAAAACCTTTGCTTGGCATTTCCAATGCTTGGTAATCTGAAAATGAGTGATTTCAAAAGTTATTACAAATTGAAAAGCAAAACGTTGCATGTTAATCATGTCTGGCATTCTGTTAAACTTTTTTATTTTTAGGAAGTACAAAAAAGGTACTACATTTATTTCAAACATGGTGGTTTGCCAATTAAGGTATTTCAGTCACATCCTATCCTATACATTAGAAATTGTACACTATTCTTCATAGGTGTATTTCAGTAACATCTGATTATTTGACAGAACAACCTTTTATTATAATATTACATGTTGATTAGCACATACAAGTAAGAATTTCACTTTTCATTGGAAAATAATTACCTTATAAACCTAATAATTTGGGACAACAGAAATGAACTTCATCTTTTGAGCATTACAGCATAAAAATTCTTAAAAAAAACAGTTGTTTTTTTAGTGATTTTTTCTGTGATACTTAACAATATTTATCAATTTTTAGCTCAAACTAGTTATTCATTATGATAAAGCTAACTTATTTGATTACTTTAATGTGTACACAAATGTGAAATCTGACATACTCAGTAAATGATTTCTCTCACAGATTACTTCAGTAAAGTTTTTTGAAATTGAAAGAACCTACACATTTCATAATCATACCTTAGTTTGATTTTGACTCCTGTCTTAAATATTCAGAATATAATTATCTATAGAGGAAGTGAAACAATTTCAGCTTGTAAATTGATTATCTTTTATTTAGTTTAAAACCTACACTGCATTTTAAGGTTTAGTGGCATATGAAAACTTAAATAATATAATCAGTTGTTAAACAAGTACTGTACCATGCATTTATGAAGACAACATTAGAAGAAACTGCTCAAAACAACAATATCTGAAGCAAAAATCAACTCACCTTGTTTAATGAGAACACATATATTGTAAGTAAGAAAACCATTATTAAAGAATTAACTGAAATCTTCAAAGTTACAAGTTCACAAGTTCTCTAGAAGGCATGCTCTGGTTAATCTTTCAGATTAATTGATCAACATAGTTATAAGCCTCAGTTTTCTATTCAGAATAATAGTTAATGTAACAAATAAGAAATAGTCTGATTCAGTCACACACAGTGACACACAACTGTATTAATCACTGAAATAAAATACTTATTCAGTTACATCATTAAAGTACTGCAGAATAAGTGGATAAATAATTATTGCTTGTGATTACATTTAGAAACAACAGGAACATTGAGAATATGCAAATTCCACAAAGACACTGACTGAACCATGTTTTCAAATTGTGAATCTGGTGCTGTGAGGAATATTGTTTGTATTCTGCTACCAAAAGAAAACAAATTGCTTTTAGTCTCAAATGGATTCCTAAATTGTCCTAAAGTGACATTGAGTTGATTTGACTATGTAATGTTATGTTAAATTTTAATAATTGCAATTTAAATTGTTACATAAATACATAAAATATTTTACAAAGGACAGAAATATTTACAAAGTATTTTATTTACATGTATTATTTGTTTTTGTATTTTTTAGGTTTCTGTAAATTTGTTCCACCCTTTATTAAGTATTATCACTGTTGAGGAAATCTGCACCTTCTGACTTAGACAATCCAGTTAATTAGAGTTAATGGTTCTCAGTATTAAGGAAAAAATGTCTAGTTGTGGAGAGAGTGACTGGTGGTATTTCACATATAACTATATAAGCAATAGAGCTATTGAAATATATATTTTACAACTTATATATATTTTTTCAGTCTGTTTGGCAACATTCAGGCCACTAGTAAACAGCATTCAGCATCTCTGTGAGTTTTACTTTCATCTTGTGTGCTAGCAATCTTCCAGTGACTCATAATCATTATGTGTTTGTAGCAGATAGCCTTTTCTATGTTGTGCACAAAAGATTTTGAGTGGAGAGGAAGGGGATATTTTGGACTGTTTCCACTTTATTTCTAAGCATGGAGCATATGACTTGTTACTTAAGCAAATTCTTCTATTGCAAAAGAATAATTGGCTGTCAGAAAGGGCTGCTTACACCAACAACAAACAAGCAATAAGCATTTAGCATGCAATGATAAAGCAATCACTAAGAACTAAGAGCAGTCTTTGTTGAATTCATCCATGCAGCAGGAGAAAAGGGGTAAAATGAACAGAACGGTAATCTAGAAGAGAAGAGGAATTAACAAATTTTAAAACTTGTAATTTGCACAGTTAATAGCCAAGAGGTAGTTCCCATTAGAATGTTAACCTCCAATGCAAGCTCTTTCATGCACTTAGTATATCTATCAAACTTTAGCTATTTGTTTACTTGAAGAAAGTGTGCTATATTTTTCCACAGAACCTAAAAATTAAACAGTAACTCCATCAAGACCTTGGGCCTCATGTATAACACAGTACGTAAAATTCACACTAAAACATGGTGTGCAGACATAAACAGAAATGTGTGTATGCACAAAAAAATTTCAGATGCATAAAATTCTGCGTAAACAAAGTTCCATGCACTTCCTCTTTATAAATCCCAGTCAACGTGAATTTTAACGTATGTGCATGCATCTACTGCCCCACCCTGAATCCTCCCAGAATTTCACATATTTGAATATGCAAATGAATATAAATACACCCCTACCATTCAGTGTTTTGTTAAAAAAACAAATAATTTCAAAAAAGAAGTGGTCAGATGTCAAAGTCAATGTGAAAAGGCAAGTGTCTGAGTGTCATACGGAATCGTATTGGGGCCACAGAGAAGGAAAAAAAGATAGGGACACAGTGAAGAAAAAAAGGTCTATGTTGAGATTAAGGTCAAATGTCTTTACGCTTGAAATTTCCACTTTAATCACGTAGTTCATTTTGTCATTGAAGTAGAATGTTGTAAACTTCAGCTTACAATCAATGTTTAATTTACTACAGTTTCTCAAATCCCATCGTAACTAAAGTAGCACGTTAAATATTTTGCATTCTATGTGTTCCCGACCCAGTCGTTAATCACTACATGCTTCTTACGCCAAGAGGAGAGCACAGGCAGTGATTGCCACACAGAATACATTATATTAATGATATTACAGCTCTTTGAACATTTTAGAATACTAAGATGTATACTTGATATAATTTTCATGATGAAATGCATTAAAGCATGTATTAAACATGTGGGAGCACGGTGGCACAGCAGTAGCGATGGGCTGGCGCCCCATCCAGGGATTGTTCCTGCCTCATGTAAGATGCTTGCTGAGATGTGCGTGACCCTTGATGGAATAATTTAATGCAGCAGTATTGTGTCTGTCAAACATACCAATCCCCAAATCTTGTCCTTTTGTTTTTTTCCTCCATGTAACCAATCTACTCTTTAAAACTTTTAAGGAACATTGAAAAATCACTGCTATACATGTTTAATTATTCCATCCATCCATCCAGGGTCATGGCAGTCCCAGCAAGCATAGAACACAAGGCAGGAACAATCCCTGAACGAGGCACCAGCTCATCGCTACCGCTGTGCCACCATGCCCCCACATGTTTAATTATTAATGACATACATTATTTAAATGAAGTTAACAAATTATTTATAAAATGTAATATAAATACTTTAATGCATTTCGTCATAAAAATGATATGAAGTGTACATCCTAGTATTTTAACAGAACACAGCTTCAAGAGAATAGCTCTTGGAAATCTAAATCGACTTAGAAGCCAGTCATAGTCATCTGTAAATACACGCTCTCTTCTATTGAATTTAATTGAATTCCTTTATTGTCATTATATGGTACAATGAGATTCAATATTCAAATCCTTCATAAACTTATTTTCCTATAAAATGATCAAAATGAATACGATTAAAAAAAAGTTTAAATATGAAAATCATAAGCACAATATACATATGAAAAACATGAAAGCATAAGCACAATATACATGTGCAAGTTGTAGTGCAAATTTATAATTTAATTATAAGTACAAACAGTTCTACCGGAAGCACTTGATGAACTGATTGAGTATACGTTTATAGCTCTTGGGATGAAACTGTTTTTGTGTGTCGAAGTCCGGGCAGGAAAGGCTCTGAAGCATTTTCTGGATGGGCGAAATTCAAATAGACTGTAGCATGGGTGAGTGGAATCCATGCAGATGCTGGTGGATTTCTTGAGGCAGCGTGTGCAATAAATGTCCTCCAGGACTGGAAACTGTATCCTCTGCTGTAAACTGTAATCATTTTCGCTCACAACACAACATGTGCAGCTGTGATACCACACATACAGATAAATACAATAAACAGGTTAAAATACTCGCAATAAGAGTAACAACAATAAAGCAGCTATGGTATTTGGAATAGTGTACCATTATATTGTTGCAGAACGATTACAATCAAGTGCCTTAAATTTGTAAACAATATGAATTAATTTAGGTGTATTTGATAAAGTCCATATCATGGATGTGAATCTAAAAAAGAAAGAGCACAGAAACAGTAGTAGTGCTTTGACACTGGGTGCCACCAGTTTACAAAACTGAGCAGAAAATTGCGTATGCATGGTGTAAGGCTGCCTTGAGAATACGCGTGGCTTTACGCCAAGTTTAGTTTTTATACATCTTGAAGTTAGCATGGAAATGGGCACGTCCAACATTTTTGTTACACGAGGCCCCTTATGCCACTGAAGGTTAATTATAGCTATTAAAATCATGTTACTCGATTTAAATGTGTCTCTGTAGTACTCACCATCATTTCAATTTTTAGTGAAACTAATATACAATGGGTGTGTTTGGCTTACAGCAGGGCTCAAAGAGCTTTCTCCACACCATGCTAAACCTTTCATAACCTTGTGTTTTTTTTACCTTACATATAATATTCCACTGCTACTAAGGCATTTTGTAAGGCAACATAACTAGAGTTGTAGAATAATAAAGATATACAGAAAGGTGCAATGAGGAATGTTACAGCAGGATGTGGTTGGCAGTGGAGATGCATTATTTTGAGACTACAGTGTGTACTCAGATTGTTAAGTTTGGATATGTGACTGAGTAAGAGGATAGTGTTGATATTGATTAAAGAATTGATCTTTCTGAAGGGGCGGCACGGTGGCGCAGTGGGTAGCGCTGCTGCCTCGCAGTTGGGAGACCTGAGGACCCGGGTTCGCTTCCCGGGCCCTCCCTGCGTGGAGTTTGCATGTTCTCCCCTTGTCTGCGTGGGTTTCCTCCGGGCGCTCCGGTTTCCTCCCACAGTCCAAAGACGTGCAGGTTAGGTGGATTGGTGATTCTAAATTGGCCCTAGTGTGTGCTTGGTGTGTGGGTGTGTTTGTGTGTGTCCTGCGGTGGGTTGGCACCCTGCCCAGGATTGTTTCCTGCCTTGTGACCTGTGTTGGCTGGGATTGGCTCCAGCAGACCCCCGTGACCCTGTGTTCAGATTCAGCGAGTTGGAAAATGGATGGATGGATGGATCTTTCTGAATGGCAGCTTTCAGTTACTATAAGGAAACTTGTTGGAATATGAAAAAAGTGATTTAAATGGATAGTTCATTTACATATTGCTATTTCTAATATAGGCTTCCATTCTACAGTATATTAGAAATAGCAAGTCTGGAAATTTGATGAAGGAATATATATCCCCAGTCAAATTTGAAGTTTCCCAATGCAGTTTTACTGTAACATAATAATTTAGAGTTAGGAAATCTTTAGAATAATGTGTACATTTAGAAAGTCATTTGATTACAACATCCTGTTAGTTGGAGGTTAATATACCCGTAAAAGAACTTCTTGCTTCTTGAATGAGTACTGAGTAGTGACCACACAGCGTTTTAAGTTCTTTTGTGATATACACTTTTAAGGGTGAAGTTGTGGTCACTACACATGACTAGGATTTCTTTCCATTTACCTCACAATTGTTGTTTATTTTAGTAAGGTACTGTTCTTATACATACTGTTATTATATTTAATGTTTTAATAGTAACAAATTAATTACTTTTCCTTCAACTAGTGATCTTTATTCTTAATTTACAGATTAAATTAGATTTCTTTTATTTTTAATACTGGAATCCAAAGAATACAAAGTGTTTGGGAGATCTGTTATGATTTAGGAGGATAGAGCCAAAGTGCTTTACAATGATAGGACCCAAAATTCACCAGATGCATCTAGGCCTAGTAGATAATAAAATGTTGGAGTCTGACTCTCCAGTACTGCTTACATTGTCTACTGTATTTGTTTTTTAATTGCCTTAGGTGAAAATATCTGCTAGATGATGAACACCTCACACCACAGAAAACTAAAGGTATGTGAGATTTCATTGAAGCCTACCTGTTAAACAGAACAGAACATTAACTTTGTTTTATAACTAGACTTTTTGCATCACTGCAATGGCCTGGTTGCTCCCTGTCAAAAGTTGATTCATACATTGTGCAAAATGATGTTCAAATAGGTTCCCAAACAACCTAATTGTTATAAATGACATACAGTACTTTGATAAGTACAACTGAGTTGTGTTCAAGATTTTTACTTCATATTAACTGCATTCTGACTCTAATGACCCTGAAATAGACTAAGTGGGTTTTAGAACATTAAGTAATGTGAAAACTGTATTTTCTTTCTTGGATGTGTTTGTTATACCTTCCATCTAAATTTTAAAATGAGAATTCAGTGGGTAGCGCTGCTGCCTCGCAGTTGGGAGACCTGGGGACCTGGGTTCGCTTCCAGGGTCCTCCCTGCGTGGAGTTTGCATGTTCTCCCCGTGTCTGCGTGGGTTTCCTCCGGGCGCTCCGGTTTCCTCCCACAGTCCAAAGACATGCAGGTTAGGTGGATTGGCGATTCTAAATTGGCCCTAGTGTGTGCTTGGTGTGTGTGTGTGTGTGTGTGTGTGTCCTGCGGTGGGTTGGCACCCTGCCAGAGATTGGTTCCTGCCTTGTGCCCTGTGTTGGCTGGGATTGGCTCCAGCAGACCCCCGTGACCCTGTGTTCGGATTCAGCGGGTTGGAAAATGGATGGATGGATGGATGGAAGCACAAATTGGAGAGAAGATTTATAACAATTACTTTTTGGATTGCTATTTAGATACCAGTACCAAAATGGAAACATTTTAAAATAAACAGGAATAATACAAGAGCACCTTTAAAAATTAAACACATTTGTCAAAACATAAATGCAAGGCTAAAAAAGATTATTAAAATATCAGACCATTATTGATAAAGACCTTCAGACTGAGCAGATAAATACAATTTAATGTTTATTAACAAATTACCCTTCTTAGACAACAGATACAAAATGCTGTTTAGATTACCAAAACACAAGATAAGATGAGCATTCTGGATACAATTAAATCTTGGCTATGATCGCTTTCATTGAAAACATGAATAATGGGTTGATGCAGCAGAATGAACAATCTACATTTTTCAATACATGTTATTATGTTCTTTTAAAATAATTTGTCAGAATATTTGTAATTTCCTTTTTATTGTTTTCAACATTCTTTTTTATGTACTGTCAAAAAGCAGACATATAAATATTTAAAAACTGGTAATGGGATAAATATTAAAGAAAAATTGACGAAGAATAATAAAAAATGAAATTTTTAAAAAAATAATATTGAAAACTAATTAACTTCTATTTCACAATACAGGGTACTACATGTTTCTGTTTTTCTTATTACATTATCTGCTTGATAGCATATAATATTACAAAATGTTGGAACAGTGTGTAAAATGAAGAAAAAACAGAATGTGATGATTTGCAAATCATGTACACCCTATATTTAATTGAAAATAATACAAAGACAACATACCAAATGTTGAAACTGAGAAATTTGATTGTTTTTTTTTTAAATATATGCTCTTTTTAAATTTGATGCTAGCAATATGTATCAAAAAAGTTGGGACAGGATCAACGAAAGGCTGGAAAATTTGTGTAATGCTACCAAAAACAGTCGTTCCTTGTAAACAATATGGCTGTCTCCATGGGAATAATGTAGAAAAAAGCAGCAACCATAGAAAAGGGAACTCAAAAAATGGTGGGAGTGGTGACATCATCAATGTAATAGTTAATTACTCAAAAATGGAAGTAAAAAAAATATTCCAAAACATGTATAGTAAATAAATGCGGATGTTCTCAAACATGCATCTGACACTAACCATAGAGAGTCAAATGAGTAAACCATACCTTTGTAGGGTCTGACAGAAGTTTTTACATCATGTATTGAACTCTTGTTAAGGCTCCATATTGCTTCTAAAACATGTTGAGATTGAATGGGGTCCTAGTTAACTAATTCAGTTGTGTTGTACCAATTCATACCAATACAACAGAGAGACTGAAGAGAAAATTGAAGATGACAATCACCTCAGTGACTACCTCAACACTGCCTTACTATCAGCCCTGCAGTTCAAGAAGCCATTGGTGTGATTCCTGGTCCATTAGAATGTTTTGCTCAATTACTGTACTTACCACAAGATTCCAGGGACTGTGAGATCTCATGGCCAGTTGAGCACATTTTTTTGTTGATTTTGTGTTTTTTGTAATTTTTTTGTCTTTATTTTTAATGTTTTAATGTTTTGCTGGGGACTTTATGTTGTTCCAGTGAGTTAACATGTAAAGATACTGATTTGGGAAGTGGGTGATTACATAACAATGTCAAATAAAGAATGCATCCCTTTACTTGGCAATTTCTGTGAACTGTAGAGGTGTAAACAGGGGAAATGGTGTGCTTTAATTCCTTCAAAGAATATTGTTTCATGTACAAGAGATGTTGTAAGCATAAACCATTAATCTGATATGGAATATCAAAACTTTAGTGCATATGTGGGCCATCCAAGGCTCATCATGACATCATAATGAACTTTGATATCTCTGAAAGTGAACAGACGTTTCTTTACATTATCCAGTCCCCTAAGCATTGCTGTTTATGTGGTCTCTCAAGCTATTTAGTATATTTGTCAGTTTTTAAACATCATTATACCATACTGTTAAAAAAATAAGGAATGGGGAGTATTTAAAAATAAAGAGTGTGCAGTTAGTTGTTAATGTACATGGCTCTCATGTTTTATTGAAAGAAATGTTTTGTTGTGTTATATTTGTTACTAATTGTTTAATTGCATGAATTAACATCTTTTCATTTGTTGTTGTCTAATAGTCAGTATTTAATCAGTTATTTTCAACTGTATTTCTTGCGTAGAAGGACTAAATGGGTTTCTTCATTTTAGACTAACATGGAATATTCGATATGTAATTTTGTTTTTATTTAGTATATAGCACCTATCTACTTTCTGACTATCTACAAATGCTTGCAGTAGAAAAGCCTTATGATAACATGATAATTAGATTTTCCTTGGATCTGTTTCTGATGTAGCACTCAACAATTAGACAGACAGACAGACAGGTAGGTAGGTAGGTAGGTAGGTAGGTAGGTAGGTAGGTAGGTAGGTAGGTAGGTAGGTAGGTAGGTAGATAGGTAAAGCTTCCATGGCTATGACATATTCAATGAAACCACCTCAATACAAGGCTCTAATTGTAAACAAAACATGCTGCCTTAACATTTACAAAACTAAAAATGCCATTCCCCTTGTTACCTGACATTTACGTAAACCTTCAGTCAATATGGCTGATTAATAATCCTGATGAAGTACATATGTCATGGAAAAAAATTCCAAGATTCACCGAAAAAGTGGCAAAGAAGGCATTTTCCTATGTTGTTTTAGTGAGGTTTTTGTTCAAATGCAGGGAAAAGATTCTGTACATTTTAAAACTGATTCCTGAAATGTGAATTTATCCCAATCAAAAAACAAGACAAAAACAACTATATGAATATTAGCAATATTGGCAAGTTATGCTTTTCTGTTATTTATTACATTGTCACTTTTATAAAGTTCTTTCTAAGCAGAATGTCCATTAATGTTTTTGAATAGAGCATATAACATAATTAAGACTCATCCAAATGGGTGAAATACAGTCATATGAAAAATTTTGGGAACCCCTCTTAATTCTTTGGATTTTTGTTTATCATTGGATGAGCTTTCAAAGTAGCAACTTCCTTTTAATATATGACATGCCTTATGGAAACAGTAGTATTTCAGCAGTGACATTAAGTTTATTGGATTAACAGAAAATATGCAATATGCATCATAACAAAATTAGGTGCATAAATTTGGGCACCCCAACAGAGATATTACATCAATACTTAGTTGAGCCTCCTTTTGCAAATATAACAGCCTCTAGACACCTCCTATAGCCTTTGATGAGTGTCTGGATTCTGGATGGAGGTATTTTTGACCATTCTTCCATACAACATCTCTCCAGTTCAGTTAAATTTGATGGCTGCTGAGCATGGACAGCCTGCTTCAAATCATCCCATAGATTTTCGATGATATTCAAGTCAGGGGACTGTGAAGGCCTTTGTAGATTTCGAACTGTGTTTTGGGTCATTGTCTTGTTGGAATATCCAACCCCTGTGTTACTTCAACTTTGTGACTGATGCTTGAACATTACCCTGAAGAATTTGTTGATATTGGGTTGAATTCATCTGACCCTCGACTTTAACAAAGGCCCCAGTCCCTGAACTAGCCACACAGCCTAACAGCACGATGGAACCTCAACCAAATTTGACAGTAGGTAGCAGGTGTTTTTCTTGGAATGCGGTGTTCTTCTTCCGCCATGCAAAGCGCTTTTTGTTATGACCAAATAACTAAATTTTTGTCTCATCAGTCCAAAGTACTTTTTTCCAAAATGAATCTGGCTTGTCTAAATGAGCATTTGCATACATCAAGCGACACTGTTTGTGGTGTGAGTGCAGAAAGGGCTTCTTTCTCATCACCCTGCCATACAGATGTTCTTTGTGCAAATTGCACTGAACTGTAGAACGATGTACAGATGCACCATCTGCAGCAAGATGTTCTTGCAGGTCTTTGGAGATGATCTGTGGGTTGTCTGTAACCATTCTCACAATCCTGCGCATATGCCACTCCTGTATTTTTCTTGGCCTACCAGACCTGGGTTTAACAGCAACTGTGCCTATTACCTTCCATTTCCTGATTACATTCCTTACAGTTGAAGCGGACAGTTTAAACCTCTGAGATAGCTTTTTGTAGCCTTCCCCTAAACCATGATACTGAACAATCTTTGTTTTCAGATCTTTTGAGAGTTGACTTGAGGATCCCATGCTGTCACTCTTCACAGGAGGGTCAAAGGGAAGCACAACTTGCAATTGACCACCTTAAATACCTTTTCTCATGATTGGACACACCTGTCTATGAAATTCAAGGCTTAACGAGCTAATCCAACCAATTTGGTGTTGCAAGTAATCAGTATTGAGCAGTTACATGCATTCAAATCAGCAAAATTACAAGGGTACCCAAATTTTTGCACAGCCAGTTTTTCACATTTGATTTCATTTCATACAACTAAATACTGCTTCACTAAAAATCTGTTCAGAAAACACCCCAGTACTCAAATGTTCCTAGGAAATGAAAGACATACCACTGCACTGTTATCTTTTTTGTTGAAAGTAGAGTAAATTATTATGCAGGCTGAAAGGGGTTCTCAAACTTTTTCATATGACTGTATATGATATACCTTTCAATTATGTCTAGCATTTATTGTTTCAAATGCATGACTATGAAACTCATCAGAAAATATCATTTCACTAAAAGCAATATCAGAGAGCTGTACTTTCTAAAAGAAATGAAAAGGAGTAGAAGTACAAGGGACATGAGTTTGAGTTCATTACAATAACATGAAACCTGCTCCATTAAATAACCTGTACACGCTCTTAAATAAATTAGTAGTCCATGCAAATGTCTCTGCGTCTTGGAAAAAGTGCTTTTGAGCATTTAGGAGAGGAGTGTTACCTTGTATGATATTTAAAGAAAATAAGATTGAAGAAATGAACCCATTAACAGATAAACTGCATAATTTATAATAATACATTTGAATTCATGATACTGTGCAACTCAAGCTTATTAACTGAGGTACTAGATGTACCATTTTACTAGAAAAAAGAAGCTCATAATTTTCTGACTATGTGAGAAGATGCTCTGTAAGTGCCATAATGATCTCTATAATGAAAATGCTGATTGCTAATTGGGAAGGACCTGGTCTTGAATAACACGTTGATACATTTTACGAAAAACAAATCAAAAAGGGATGATTTTAGTGGCAAAATGTGTAATTCTGTATGATCCATAAAAATTGATTTAATAATTTTGTTAAGGGAATATCTTGTTATTAGTTTATAATGTTGAAGGTGTTAAGATGAGTTTGTGAGGTTTCTTCTCAAGTCAACTGGCTACAAGTGATTTCCAGGTTTGTGCATCTCATTTATGTGAATTACTTGAACCATATTGATAACTGATGCAATTGTATAAATTTTCAGTTACTTCAGTTTTCTCTTTCAGGCCCTTTATACATATGGCTTCAAGTTTCACCTATGTATTTATAATACAAGTAGCTGTTTTAACTTCATTCTTGTTTGATTCTACTCACTAGAACTTTAAAGATTCAGAAATTTTTCCTACACATTTCAGTTTAATCTTTGTTCAAAAACTTCCTCACACTACAGCACAGTGCTAATTTTCCAAATTACTCCTGAAATTAAACACCTTTTTACCACTTCACTTATTTACTTTTCAGTATCTGAACAATAAACTTCTGTACCAATAGTGTATAGACCTCCATAACAATATATAGAGTTAATAATAATTCTAATAATATCTTGTCTGAATTAACCATATATTAAGGCCACACTAGCAATTCTTGGGGACTTTGGGCTTCATGTATAACGTCATTCGTAGAACTGTAGAATTCACACTAAAACGTGGTGTATGGACAAAACTGGAAATGTGCGTACACACAAAAAAAATTGTACGTAAGCAAAGTTCCATACACTTCCCCTTTATAAATCCCAATGAACGTGAATTTTAACAAACATGCACGTGCCAACAGCCCCACCCCAACTCCTCTCAGAATTTTGCATATTTGAATAGTAAATCAATATAAATAGCCACTTCCGTTTAGTGTTTTGTTAAAAAATAATGGCAAAAGCATGTGGAATAAAGAAGAAATTAAGCATATACAAAATTTAGGTCCTGCTCAGTGAAGTATAGGCAAGGAAAAATGTACTATATTGTGGCTTTAATCTGGAAATTTCCACTTTTATCTCATAGTTTATTTTGTCATTAAAGTAAACATTATAAACTTCATCTTAAAATCAATGTTTAATTTACTGAAGTTTCTCAAACCCCATTTTAATTAAAGCAGCATGTTAAATGGTTCGTATTCTAAGTGTTCCCCGACCCAGTTGTTAATTGGTACGTGCTTCTTAAACTGGATTTCTCTTACACCAATAAGAGCATGCAGGCAGTGATCGACACACAGAATACATTTCATTCACCGCTTAGAAGAATATCCATTGAATTCTGTGCTTGTGTCCCTGACCACCAGTTCACAAACCCAACATTTACATGTTATTTCAATTAAACCAGTGGGATACTTATTCATACATCTAGCCTCTTGGAGCCTTGTCACAACTGCCATAAATGTTCTCTGCATTGATGTACAGCTGCTTTTGCAGGTGTCCTGGGAATTTAATGGATGTTCTTCTGGATGAGCTTTCTTTATTCTTTATTTTAGCAGTACTGTCTCTGTCAAACGTACCAACACCCAATTCCTGTTCTACTGTTTTATTTTCCACGTAACCAGTCACCACACAATAAACATCTTCCTATTTGCTACTGCTACAACACAATTCCCCCACATGTTTTATTATTAACAATAAAATTTATTTAAATTAAGTTAACAATTTATCTGTAAAATGTAATATACATACTTTTATACTGATATCATAAAAATGATATCAAGTATACATCCTAGTATTCTAACAGCACATAACTCCACACAAGCTCTTGGAAATCTAAATTGACTTAGAAGCCAGGGATCATCATTTGTAAATTTGCACTCTCTTTTATTGAATTGTATTGCATTCCTTTATTTTCATTGTATGGTACAATGAGATTCAATATGCAACTCCTCCTTAAACTAATTTCCTATAAAATAATTAAAAATGATAAAAAAAACAATGAAAAATACACAATATGAAAGCATAAGTACAATTTACATTTACATATAGTGCAGATAGTGCAAATGGTTCATAAAGTGGCCCAGGTTGCGCAATATTACAGTTGTAGTGTAAATTTACAGTAAAGTAATTGTAATTATAAGTACAAACAGTTCTGCCAGGAGCACTTGATGGACTGATGGAGTACGTTTATAGCTCTTGGGATGAAACTGTTTCTGAGCCTTGAGGTCCGTGCACTTGACACAACCTGCTTTCTGATCAGCTGCTATGTAGCTGTGACACTACACATAGATACCATGGATTAAAATACTCTCAGAGGTGTAGAGAGTAACAACGCTAAAGAAGCTATGGTATTTGGAAAACTATGGCCATTCTGTGCACCATTATATTGTTAGAGAATGATTACAGTCAAATGCCTTAAATTTGTAAACGATATGCAATTAATTTTGGTGTATTTGATACAGCTAACATCATGGATGTGAATCTAAAAAAGACCACAGAGACAATAGCATTGCTTTGATGCTCGGTGCCACCAGTTTGCAAAACTGAGCAGAAAAGTGCATATGCATGGTGTGAGGCTGCCGTGAAAATGGCAGTGGCTTTATGTCAAGTTTATTTTTTATACAACTTGAACTGAGCATGGAAATGGACAACGCAACATTTTTGTGTGTACCCACCCTTTGTACATAAGGCCCTTTGATACAACTGTGATGAAGAATATACCTATCTTTTGTATAATTCACAAAATTGATCTAGAAATGTATTCACTTATACTAGTTTTCTGCTTACCCAAAGTTTTACGTTTCATGATTACTATTACCTTGTCATAATTAATGGTAAACTGGAGTACTGAAAAGTATGCCACCCCCATTAGCTTTTTCAAGTTTGTTCTGTGAGATGATACATTTGAAAATGTTTGCACAAGGAGTTTTTTCATCATTGATCTAATGTATCAAAAGTAATCCCATTTATAATTGTAAATAATTTTATTTTAAGAAATCTCACAATTTTCTGAGGGACTCCTCTTGTGAGAAAAATTACCGCATCACCTAATATATATTATTTTGCCAGGATAAATACAATCATTCTGTATAATCGACTATAATATAGCTAATCTCAGTTTAGTGCAGCTCATTGTACAGAAGTGGAAAAAAAATACACAATTACAACTGTGCTGCCTAGATCATGGTTGACAGACAAGAAGGGAATATTTTCTGGAATGTTCTATTGGATCAATTTTGGCTCTGAATGATTTAGCTGTAGCTTTGATTGATGAATATGTATCTAAAGCATGGCACAAGAAGGGCAAGAGGGGCAAAAAAAGTATACCTGGCTCACAAAACTCTTGCATTTTATCCTTCAACATTTTTATAAAATATAGTATATATGGTAGAAACTATAGTTGTTTGAGGTTAGTGTGGATATTTCTAGGCAAAATATGTAGTGACCTGTAACGGGGCACTGCACAATAACGTGCAGTGAATACACTTGACTTGAGCATTCATAGTTTTCATACTCTTTCTCTGTATGTTTAGCATTTGCTTCCTCAGAGGTTGATGCGCTTGCTGGTTCCTGAGCATCTCTTCTTTTCTCCACCCTAGCGGCCCACTTCTACTCTTCTTTCGTTGGCATCTTTTGCATTAAAATTGATTAAGTGAGTGTTTGTATTGCAATTACTTGGTAAGTTTTCTTTAATTTTTCACTTAAGCTAGCACTTAAGTCTTCAATCTGCCTCATGAATGATTTAACATATGAAGAGGTAGGGGAAGTGATGGCAAAGGTGGTAAGGATGAGAACGCGCCTGTATGCATGCGCCACACAGCCGCCCTGTTGGCCACTGCCAAGAGTTGATTCTACAATAAAATAAAATAAAAATAAAAAGAGGAATAACCTTGGAGGTCAACCATCGCCCCAAAAGCGGATAATAGACGTCACGTAGTATATGTGTACCAAATTTCAGGTCAATAGGTAAAACGGTTTGCAAGCTACATGTAATTTAAAATCCTGGACAGATAAACGAACAGCCACGTTAGTGTATTACTGTATATATAAAGACATGTGTGGCACAAATCAATTACAGTGATCCCTCGCTATATCGCGCTTCGCCTTTCGCGGCTTCACTCTATCGCGGATTTTATATGTAAGCATATTTAAATATATATCGCGGATTTTTTGCTGGTTCACGGATTTCTGAGGACAATGGGTCTTTTAATTTCTGGTACATGCTTCCTCAGTTGGTTTGCCCAGTTGATTTCATACAAGGGACGCTATTGGCAGATGGCTGAGAAGCTACCCAACTTACTTTTCTCTGTCTCTCTTGCTCTGACTTTCTCTGATCCTGACATAGGGGGTGTGAGCAGGGGGGCTGTTCGCACACCTAGACGATACGGACGCTCGTCTAAAAATGCTGAAAGATTATCTTCACGTTGCTACCTTCTGTGTGCAGCTGCTTCCTGAAGGACACGCTGCACGGTGCTTCGCATACTGAAAAGCTCAAAGGGCACGTATTGATTTTTGACTTTGTTTTTCTCTGTCTCTCTCTCTCTTTCTCTCTCCCTGCTCCTGACGGAGGGGGTATGAGCTGCCGCCTTCAACAGCTTTGTACCGGCGGTGCTTTGCATACAGCCCTATTGATTTGTTTGCTTTCCTCTCTGTTTCCTTTGAAGAGGAAGATATGTTTGCATTCTTTTAAGTGTGAGACGGAACTGTCATCTCTGTCTTGTCATGGAGCACAGTTTAAACTTTTGAAAAAGAGACAAATGTTTGTTTGCAGTGTTTGAATAACGTTCCTGTCTCTCTACAACCTCCTGTGTTTCTGCGCAAATCTGTGACCCAAGCATGACAATATAAAAAACACCATATAAACATATGGTTTCTACTTCGCGGATTTTCTTATTTCGCGGGTGGCTCTGGAACGCAACCCCCGCGATGGAGGAGGGATTACTGTACTTTACAAAAGTCACAACATGTACACAGTAATGAAGGATTAGGGTAGCTTTGTGTCATGGAAATACTTTTTAGTAGTAATAACTGACAGAAACATGAAAGGTATACAGTAATGAAAAGATGTAATAAAAAGATGAGCTCCCTCTGCCGGCAAACACAAACAAAGGGTGTTTCAGCAAGATAATAATTTAAAGTACACTATCTGAGCAACACTGTATTTGCTTAAAATGAAGTGATCTAGTCTGAGTCTGGATTTTAGTTTAATCAAAATCTGGTGTAATGTGGGGCACCCCCCTCCAAATATTTTAAAAACTCTACTTAAATTAATTAATGTATAATAATAACTAAATATATTTGTTTATTTGCACAATTTGCCTGGAGTCAGTGCAGGACAACATCCATTAAAAATTGGTTCCGACTTGCACTTCTTTAATTTCTGTATGAATACCTATATTTCCTGAGTGAATGATACTGGCCAAATGAGAGTGTATGTAAGTTCTTGATCTTTTGGCAAGCAGGTGACCTGAGACTGCCTTTTAATTGTTTGCTTTCATATTTTTCTGGGGACACAACTCTGCGTCCCGGACACTCCCACATTAATTGGCAGAGAATTAGTATTGTTTTTTAATCTAATATGATTGGACAATCATTGACGCACTATTTCAAGTTCACATCAATGGTTCACAGTTCACACCTGCCATTAATGTAACTACAGATGAGTAAGCACGACTTTACAGAGATGGCAACTTCAAGCTGAAGTTAAGAAATCAAAGAAATTTTGCTTATTTCTTTAATGAAATACCCCTTCATGTATCATTCACCTGAAGAAAAAAAGAAGATAAAGGAACTTGGACTGGACCGAAATGACTTAAGAATTGACTTACACGCAAACATTTTCCTGCTCGTTATGACAAATGGAGTTGGCTAACTGGGTGTGATGTAAGCAATGCCTTTTTTTGCTTTCCCTGTTTGCTGTTTCACAGTGTCAAAGTGTTGTGGACAAGATCGTAGGTACAAGACATCTTTCTGAAAAATGCAAGCACCATGAAAGTAGCAGTAATCATCTACAGCAGTGTTTTTCAACCAGTGTGCCATGGCACCATGGTGCACCATGAGAGCTACCCAGGTGTGCCGTGGAAATAATAGTGTGGCACACTTGGGTGTGAACCTGAGATGGACAATCTCCACAGGTGGTTGAGACCTATATGAGGAGGACAGGTCTACCTGGTTAAGCTGGCATAAAAGCAGCTCCATGATCACTATGTTGCAGACACATCATTTAGAGCACTTTAAATGCGTCTCAAAGCTATTGGGGTCCATCTGCCCTGAGTGTGTGGTTGCCAGCAAGCCTCACAGCGCTGGTGGATAGTGGGCATATGAGCTGCCTCTGAGCCAGACAGGAGCAGGCAAAAGGGTGAAACAGCTTGGAAACGCCACCAAAGTGTTCACTAAGTGCCATATCAAACACTGATCTTAGAGCTGCTTTTTACCGGCTTCTCCAGTTGCCTCGACCCTTCGGGCAGTTGAGCATGTGTATGAGACATAATGTGTTTGTGGTTATTAAAACAGTGGTGTGTCAAGGGATGATTGTGGTTGCAAAAAATGTGCCACTACAGAAGAAAAGATTGGGAAACATTGATACAGACAATAGTTTGAAGCTAATTATTTTGGCAGACTTAGTGAAATTACTCAATTTAATCAGAAAGTAAATGAAAAATTTCAAGCATGAAAGAAAAGATGGCAAAATTTATATTCAAGGAAATACACCTATCCTGAGCGTAAAGGCAGAATAAGATTTAAGTTGGACTTGTCCTATGGATGTAGTACAAGACAGGTTGGAGGGCAAGTTATTTTTAAGATGTGGGGGTCTGTGGATCTTACAATGTGAATTTGTTCCAAGGTGAGATAAGCCTGGCAAATTTGCCTAGGACTGGGCAGACTGCCAGCAAGTATTGAATAAAATTAGGGTGGGAATGACTCTGTGGGTGTGGTAAATGATAAACTGGGATGTAAGACGTGAGAAAAATAAGAGGACTAGTGATTGTATGATGTGGATTTATGGAATACAGTGGACATGGCCAAGGACTGGACACTCTATTAGCAGAAGCAGAATAAGATTTGGATTGGACTTGTGCTATGCATTTGTTATAGGTCAGATGAAATTGCATGTATTGGAAGATTATGGAAATGAGGATGTGGATGGTCTGGGTTTTGGCACAATGGGCACTGGGCAAGTTGGCAAAGGATTGGGCAATTTACAGACAGCTGTAGTATATAATATGGGTGATAGGTGCACCTGTTTCTTTTCATATCTATAGGGCAAGTTATGGGAAGAACAAGGAGAATGTTGATGTAATGGACTGAAGTTTTGGAGCACAGTAGAAATGGGAAAGCTGGGATCAGATTGGGCAGCATGGTGGAAAAGGTGTAATACATTTTAGCTTGGATTTGTCCTATGGGTCTAGTAGTGGAAATGCCAAGATGTGCATTGGCACTATGGTGAATACCACAAGAGCATGTGGAATGACTAGATAGATAGATAGATAGATAGATAGATAGATAGATAGATAGATAGATAGATAGATAGATAGATAGATAGATAGATAGATAGATAGATAGATAGATAGATAGATAGATAGATAGATAGATATGAAAAGCACTATTTAATAAATAGGTATGAAAGGCACTATATAATAGATAAGTACTTCAGTTTGTGCACGCAAAATCTGTCCCCACTCCCAAATTTTTTTCACCAGCTGCCACTGCAAACATTATGCAAAAACATTATTAGATGTCATGGCTTCTGGAGGTGGCACATTTCTAAAGAATAATAGCATAATAACATAACTGCATTGAAATCCCTGTTTGCAAGCCTTTTAAAGGTGACAGAGCTATTTCTGGGTAGATACTTTTTCAAAGCACTATGTTTGCCTATGACATATTGTATTTAGGAGAGTGTTAATAAATGTTCCACTAGAATCCCATTACTTCTGCAACATTCACAGATAAACATTTGTGTAAATCTAATTTAGAACATGCACTATTGAGAAATTAACAAATAACACAATAAAAATATGATTCTCACTAAGTAAAGATATCACATGTTCTTTTAATTAAAGGGGAAAAGAGCAAATAATATGATTATTTAAACATATAAGAAATGATGTATAATTACATTAATCAAGATTAAAACTAAAATAACAACAGACAGTTTAAGGCTAACTGATTAAAATACCACCTTGTATAGAAATAAATTACTATGACAACAAAGTTTACTGACTGTTGTGAAAACCAGTAGGCATTGTGGTTCCCAAAAATATACTTCTGAACTTCTAATTTAAATACTTTTTATAGGATTACTCATCCTTGTTCTAAAATGCTTACTTAAACAGTAATGTAATTTGTTCTAGTGTGACAATAAGCTTTCATTAAACAATATCCTTGTATATTCTTCACTCTTCACTTTCAGGATTAGAAATATCCCCAAGTAATTTTTCACAAAGACTAACTAATGTCATTAGGCAAAATAAAACAAATGTTCTTAATCATTTGGCACAGACATTACAGTACTAGGGTGTTGTACCGTGTTAGCCATTATGAATGAAGAGAAAAGCCAAGCAAAATGACACCTTTTATTGGCTAGCTAAAAAGATTACAATATGCAATATGCAAGCTTTCGAGACATCATGCCGAAAGGCATCATGATAAGGAATCCAACCATTCACACTTACAATACTCGGTTTGCAGAGCAACTTTGTTTTAGGACATCTGCAAGGATAAGAAACCACTTAATCCAAATTTTCTACAACATCAAGAAGAACACGCAAAGAGAGATCCAAGACCTCATCCTGCTCCTTGGAAATGACAGGCAGGAGATGGTAAAGGAGCTCCATCGCTATTACAAAAGACTCCAGAAACTCCTTATTGTCAACAAAAAGAAAAAGCTGCATAGACTACGAGAGAAAGCTGGACACTGAATAGCAAAAAACAAAGAGCAACGGACCTGCATTGTTAATCTCTCCTCATACACACCAAATGAAGCAGAGATGTCGGTACTTACAAAGGGACTCTCATATTGTCCTGCAAAGCCCATTGACAACATCAGACTCTGCAGTGATATGGAAGAATTCTTCAGAAAACTCAGACTAAAAGAATTTTTCCACAAGAAAGAAAACAGTAACACACAGGAACCAACAACAAGCAGTTACAACAACCCCACCAATAAATCCACATGGACACCAGAAGCTGGCAGAAACTCTACCCTGGATAATTATATAGACTGCTTCCGACAGAGAGTGAAAACAGGAATCTTAAACAGGCAACAAAATCGGATAGAAAACATTACTAGGGATGAGCGGAGAGCCATACATTCACTAAGGGAAAATACAGAAATCATTATCAAACCAGCAGACAAAGGGGGTACTTTAGTCATCATGAACACATCAGATTATATACAGGAGGCACAAAGACAATTGTCCAATACTATGCATTATTACAAACTGCAAGAAGACCCAACAGATCTCTACAAAAAGGAACTAAAAAAAATAGTAAGTAGCTTTCCTCTTGACATCAGGGATCATGTAAACAGTTTAATTCCAGAGAACCCCAAAATTGCTTACTTCTACATGCCTCCTAAAATCCACAAAGAAGGGAACCCAGGAAGGCCTATAATCTCAGGAATTGGCTCCCTTACAGAAAATGTTTCAGGTTGGGTGGAGCACATCCTTAAACCCCTCACCCATAATACAACCAGCTACATCCAGGACACCACTGACTTCTTAAAAAGACTGTCTGCTTTAGGCCCCTTACCTGAGGGAACCTTACTGGCCACAATGGATGTTGAGGCACTTTACACTAACATCCCCCATGATGATGGCATATTGGCATGTGAAATGTACCTCAAACAACATGATTTACCCACAAAGTCAGTAATAGAAATGATAAAATTCACTCTGACACATAACCTATTCTCTTTTGGACAGAATTGCTACTTGCAACAAATGGGGACTGCAATGGGCTGTCGGTTTGCACCTCACTATGCAAATCTTTTTATGGCAAAATTGGAGGAAGATTTCATGTCAATGTGCATCGTAAAACCAATGTTGTATCTCCGTTACATAGATGACATCTTCATAATCTGGACTGCCAGTGAGAAGGACCTCCTCCATTTTCATAATGAATATAATTGTTTTCACCCCAACATAAAGCTGAAGCTGAATTACTCAAAAACACAAGTCAGCTTCCTTGACACCACCGTTCAACTGAAAGACAACACCCTTGTAACTTCTATTTTTCACAAACCGACAGACAGATGGACCTACCTGAAAAGTGATAGCTTCCACCCCAAGCATATAAGGCGCTCCATTATTTTCAGCCAAGCAATACGGTACAATTGTATTTGCTCAGACACGACAGACCGGGATCAACAACTGCAGGAGCTCAGACAAGATTTCATCAAACAAGGTTACACCCCCAAAACAACAGACACTCAAATAAGAAGAGCTACTGCCATACCCAGAGACAACCTTCTGGAATATAAAAACAAAGACAACAAGGATCGCATCCCCCTTGTTGTCACCTACAACCCACATCTTGAAACACTTCGAAAAATTATAAAAGAACTTCAGCCAATACTAAACAATGACCAAACACTGAAAAATGTATTTCCTGAACCTCCCCTCCTGGCATACAGACAACCACCAAACCTTCAACAATTAATTGTCCGAGGCTCCCTAAGTGAACCAACAGAAAATGGCACATCTCCATGCCTACAGAAAAGATGCAAAACATGTGCCCACATCTATGATACAGACCGTATAGTTATACCACACTACCGACTTGAACATCACATAAAGGGATCATTTTCCTGCAGATCATCTAATGTAATCTACCTAATTTTCTGCATGAAATGTCCTGACACTGCACTCTATGTGGGGGAAACTGGACAAACACTCCGCCAGAGAATGAATTTACACAGGTTCCACATTAAACATGGCAACACAGATGTTCCTATAGCGGCCCACTTCAACAGCCATGGACACTGTGAGAAGGACTTTAAAGTCACAGTGCTTATGGGCAACATCAGAACACAGCAAGAGAGAAAAGAATGGGAAGTTAAACTCATGTTAAAATTTAATACTTTACAACATGGATTGAATAAAGACAAGAGTTTTATGGCCAGATATGAGGATTGTTTACATCTCACAGAATAACAGACAACCTGTTTACAGACCCACATTGTTTTGAAAAAACTCATTACAAACTTCAGAAGACTTTGTTGGACAGTTATGTTATCCAGAGATCTTGACAATACATTGTTCTTTTCTCTCCTGTTAAATTAACCCTAGCCTGAATGAATCTATTAATTTTTTACATTTAAAATTTCTCATTTAAATATTTACCAATGTTGTTTCTTGTCCTAGAGTGTGTATATAAACATAGGGAACTCCAGTTTCTGTATTACATCTTGCCTGAAGAAGGGGCCTGAGTTGCCTCGAAAGCTTGCATATTGTAATCTTTTTAGTTAGCCAATAAAAGGTGTCATTTTGCTTGGTTTTTCTCTGCACAGACTTTACTAAAGGCAAAGCCAAAGATTGGAAACAATTAATGGTCTTGTATCTTAGTCACAGAAGATCACTAAATTCAAAGTCATAAGGGAAACAACTAGATTCATTTCCAGAGCATTTGCATGAGTTTTAATCAGTAAATTGCTTAAAACCATTTTTTTTCACTAATTCTTTCCTTGGGTATGGATGTCTGTAACAGAAACCCTCTGCTGCACCAGAACACATACAATTAATTTATTTCCTAGATTTCATATTCTGCTGATTGTTACTGAGAGTTGTGTTGTCAATGGCAAAGAATAAGGACTAAAACAAATGAGTTTTAAATATGACAAAGATTAAACTTGGCAGTAAGCAGCAACACCATCTTATAATTAACTGGTAAAATCACTATTAATTATTATAAATGTATCAATGTATCTAGGAGCAAATTTCCAGGACGGAACTCTCCACTAGAAGTATCTCGAAGAGATCCATCTTTTCTGCTTAACCAGGTATCTTGGTAAAATTGTATTACTTACAATCGCCTTTTTTTCCCAGAGGCATTGGCTTTTAACAGGTTGTCTTTCTCTGCGACACAAACATCCCCAACTTTATTCAGAAACACGGTATAGAAAACATGGATGAAGCATCTTAAGTTTAGTTATGGTTAACCATAAATATTTTCAAATGGAAGACACCCATTTGGCCTTTGATTTATAAGTATTTCTTCTACTATAGAAATAACTGCACTACAGTTAGATGAAGAATTGATCTTTATTATAGCCAAGATATTTCTTCAGCTCCTGATTTAACCTCTCCTTCTGTCCTGGGATGATAACAAGATTAGTTTTATTCCTAATTTTGTGAAATGGCTTTGCCAAACTCAGGAAACAGACTGGGAGCCACGATCAGTTTTAGACAATGTCCCACTACCTTTCCTGACACCTGCAGTCATAAGTTCAAAGTAGCAATAAAATTAATATGGCCACATCTAATTAGGACATCGGAGTAAACCTAGTACTGCTTCAGATCTAGAGAAGACATTTTAACTTCTCCAGGTATCTAGCAAGGACACTTTAATGACATCTCCCACTGGAAACGTCCTCAGTGTGACTACTGGTAGGAGAATCACAAGTAGACTTAGGATGTGTCTGAAGAATTACATCCCTCAGATGGTTTGAGAGCATCTGGCTTTTCACAGCAGAACCTACATATTGTTGCTGGTGACACAAAAGCCTGGTCTGTCCTGCCTACCTTGTTGCTGTACAAGGAAAGCAGTACAGAAAATGAGACAAAGACTGTGCTAAATGTAAAAAAATATCACCAACATTTCTCTAAGGGAAGTGTACTAATCTGAACAATGCACCTATGTGTTTTTTTCTACTCATCAATACTGGGAAGCAGATAACTTTGACTACTTGCATGTTACCATAAGCATTAATAAAATGCACAAAAGACGAAACATGAAGGCTTAGTAACCAATATATTGTCTCTAACTTTTCAATGTTAAATTGCATTTTACCAGTTTTCCCTTTTGCAGAAGAGACCTACATGTAGAATCTCAGAATAATCCAGTGCAGCATACAGTACATGAAGTAATTCACCGAAGGGCATAAATAAAAGTTCAGTTTAACTTTTCTCCAATGAACCATACATTTTGTTGTTTACCTATATTAAAAAAATAAATAAAGAGGTCAGGTCAAGTGAAGTTGGGGAGCATGCACTGGTACAGTGTGTTGAGCACCCACCACACGACAAAACAGCTCTGGATCCCAGTTGGCAACTCCCCAGGCAGACACGCGGTCCAGTCCCACGCTCCGGAAATTACCTTCTATCTGCCGCAGCCAGGTGTTACGTGGGTGACCCCTTGGCCTGGTCCAGCCACTCGGGTCACCAACAATGAGGATCCTACAAGGTAAATCACCATCGGGGAATCGCATCACTTGGCCATAGTGCCGTAACTGATGCTCCCTCACAATGCAGGTAATGTGCCTCATTTGGGACTCCATGAGCAACCATTCATTTGACACAATGTCAAACCAGCGGTACCCAAGGATTCTCCAGAGAGTCACAGTACCAAAGGAGTTCCTTCTTTGTCTCAGGTCACTGGATAGCGTCCAAGTCCCACAACCATATAGCAAGACAGGAAGAACCAGGACTCTAAAGACTTGGACCTTCATCCTTTTGCATTGATATCAGGAGTGCCACACACCCCTTTCCAGTGACCTCATGACCCCCCATGCTCTCCCAATTCATCTACTGACTTCATAGGAAGAGTCACCAGAGACATGAATGTCACTGCCAAGTTAAGTAAACCTCTCCACAAGGTCAACACTCCTTCCTCAGAAAAACACACTGCTGATGGCTGTGCCTAAGAAGTCATTAAAGGCCTGGATCTTGGATTTTGTCCAGGACACTCGCAAGCCCACACAGTCAGACTCCTCGCTCAGTCTCTCGAGCGCCCCGATCAGAGCCTCAGTTGACTCCACGAAGATCACAGCATCGTCAGCAAAGTCAAGATCAGTGAATATTACTACACCAACAGATGCCCCACAGCCACTGGACCCCACAATCTTAACCAACAACAGAGTAGGAGTAAGAACACACACTCAAATAAAGAGGTAGTGGAAAATAAATCTATTTTGTTGTTTGCCTAAAGCTTTTATGGCTAAGCATATACTATAAGTTAGTCAAGAGCATCATTAAGCTTTAGTAAGACATAGCGATATTGATAAAATCTTGATAGAATTAAAATGACACCAAATAGCACATCATATAAGCTGTTGAACTGAAGGATGCAGAAGAAAAACATGTCTGTAATTAATTCAACGCTTACCTCACACACAACAGCATGGTTTTGTTCATTCTGTGCTTCAATCAGCTCTGCAAGAAAGTAATCTCCATACATAGCCGAAAGATCACTGTTATGCTGTGTGAACAAAGGAATGAGATCATCATGGTCTTCAACCCTGAAACGAAATTTGTATGCACTCAGTTTCTCCTATGTATGCACTAACATATCTAACAGTGAAGAAGACACAATAAAAATATAAACAATTAATTATACAATTAATTAATTATTCCTGGAAAATATCACTAGCTTTCAAAAAGTGAATAATTTCTGCCTTTAATTAAACTACTTTGTTAGTTGTATTTTTTTCATTTTTTCTTTGCTGTATTTCTGAAGTATCATTATTTTCTACATTAACCTACAGCATGGAGCTTCTCCTTCTGGTACAATCCAATCACATCCATCAATGTTCTGTGCCCACTTTGTTCAGTTCAAGCCTATTGTGTGGGGTTCAAGACATATTGCAGCAGCATCAGGTGTGAAATAAAAACCAACACTCTATTCCATCACAGAGCCCAGTCATTCATTCATCTTGCATCTTGTGTTCATGCATGAAACACCTAACAAGGGTTTCTATATACAGTATCTACTTTATTATAATCTACTGACATGTTAGAGATTCTCTTTGTATTTTTAGGGGGATCACTATAACCTACAGTTTCCACTTGTTATTTCTCAGTCACAATTCAAAAGCAAGTGCATAGGCGTGGAGCACTACTTATTTTATTCAGTTTCATTGTTTGGACTTCTGTCTTACATATTACTATGAATTACTGACATCATACTTGACTTTTAAATTTGATTGCAAATTCCTTGAAGGATAACTTGCCATTGTATAAACATTCTATATTTCAGACAATTTATTTTAATTTTTTAGTGTCTACAGTGTTTGATATAAGCAACCTTCAAGTGAAAAAGTAGCAAAGTAACCCAATAGCCTTAGAGTCTACGGGCAATTCTCTATGGTACTCTAAAGTAACAATCCTAGGATGTGTTCAGCTGAATGGTTTTGCTTCAATTGTTTAAGAGAGGGCACTATCCTGTCTTGGTACATTGTCCTCTCATTTTGATATTACAAATATTTGTGATAGGCGAACAGTAGCAGCTGGACACATAAATTAAATATTAACACATACTTTGTCAATAGGAAGAAATTAGAAATTCTGTACATAGAAGAAAGTATTTCCATATGTATATTGCTGTAAAATATTTGAAGGTCCTGCAGTAGAAAAAGATAATGTTAACATGAAGAAAACCTGGAACTTCCGTATGAAATAAGAGCATGACATATGAAAATAAATACTACATTTTCCATTGATGTTTATATAATTATGATTCTGGAAACAAATTACATTATCACAAAAAATCTGCAGGCTAATATTGTGTCAGTTTTAGAAAGATTTGACTGTTCTGTTCTTTAAGAATTAAAACAAATTCTTCATAATAAAGAGATGGACACATAATACTGTTTGCAATTTTCTTAAGGTAGGTTTCCAAAACATGTATTGCAGGCTAGAATACTTCCATGTACTACCCAGATAAAAAAGCTACATAACAAAGACAATCCTGAATTTTTCAGTTTTCAGATTTCCAGTCTATTGTCATTTTTAAAATCCATCCATCCATCCATTGTCCAACCCGCTATATCCCAACTACAGGGCCACAGGGGTCCGCTGGAGCCAATCCCAGCCAACAAAGGGGGCAAGGCAGGAAACAAACCCCAGGCAGGGTTCCAGCCCACCGCAGGGCATGCACACAAACACCCACCCACACACCAAGCACAATTTAGAATCATCAATGCACCTAACCTGCAAGTCTTTGGACTGTAGGAGGAAACTGGAGTACCCGGAGGAAACCCACACAGACATGGAGAGAACATGCAAACTCCATGCAGGGAGGAGCCGGGAAGCGAACCCAGGTCTCCTGTGAGGCAGCAGCGCTACCCACTGCGCCACCGTGCCACTTTTAAAATCCATTATAAAAACAATCCAGTCAAGAATTTACCAACTGATATACCCTTCTGCCATCAAGTAATAAAAATGACAATACCCATATATGAAAAGTTTCTATGGGCACTGTACTGACAATGTTAGGATTTAACTGAGGCTCTTTTTTGAATGTTTTTCTGCCCATTTTTTCTTTTTCTTTGTTAATTGTTTTCACCTTTATGCTTTTATTTTTATTTTCATTAATTTTTTGACTTCAGGAACATTGCATAATTCTGTATTAGTGATGCATTATTATGCGTTACTTAATTCATATCTATTATGTTAGTTTTAAATTTGGGAGAGTTTTTGAATTAAGCTGCTGCCCACAGGTGCTGAACTTAACTGAGGGCTGTTTAATAGCTAATTTTGGTAACATGCTGGTTGTTGTTAATTTTCTGTTTCTCTTTAAAGATTTGTATTTTGAAATGTAGTGCTTTTTATTTTTCTAGAGTTTGTTTGGAATTTCTAATTCTTTATTTAATTGACAATATGCATACTCTCTACCAGATTCCGCATATGCCTGCTACTTCATTTCTGGCCCTAATATCAAAATAGACCAGCTATGGCGTATTTTCACCTGATCACTTCAAGATGTGCCGAGACTTACAGTAGACAATGTAAGTCACATTATTCAAACATTATGCCACACGTCAGGAGCTAAAAAGGAGAAGGGGTTCAAACTATATGTTTCAAGTAATATCCACAATTACAAAGGTAAGATCCGGGTATATTAGCATGTTTGTGTACAAGTCAAGGTTAACATAGTGATACTGCTAATGTGTGTCAATCCCTGTTACAAGTTTCCTAACAGTTTTGTCAAATTCAGTTTCAAACAAAGATTCAGAGAAAGGAGAGGTTACCATTACAGCTCAGTGTTACAGATCAATGAGGAAAAGCCAAAAGCCTCACAGTTTGTGCGTACGTTATCCTGCAGGTTCAGTGCAGGCTTGTTCATGAGACAGGTTCCTGTGTGTCAAGTTTCTGTGACTCATATGATCTAATAGCCTATTGTATACAGCATATACTGTACTAGGTCTGCATATATTTTGCATGATAGACCCATAAATCACATAGTGTGTAAAAATATATGAAAGTACTGGGATTCACAGAAACTAGATTGAGTTTTGATGCTTCATTTTCACATGTTCTGTGATCACTAATATTTTAAATGAGTAAAGTGAGATTAATAATGTTTTGCTATAATTTTGGTGTTTACTCATTAAAGTTTATTCAGGGACAGGTGAATATGTGTGTAAGCTTAATAAGTAATATCATAAGTCTCCTGGACAACTTACCTTGTAAAAAAACTAATGTCTCTGTCTGAGCCAGCAAAATGGTGAATGCCAAACCACTACTTTATTGAAAGTATCTCAATTTGTTTTCTCAGCTGAAGGTCTCCTCTCTGAAAGACATATTTTCATCAAGCACCAGGTTGACAACTGCTGGAACCAGAGATGAAGCATAGCCGTGGTCCTGGAGGATTTTATCATCCTCCTCATCTGGTGTGTCATCCTCCATCGGTAGCTTTCTCCTCTCCCAATCCCCCGTTCTTGAAAGTGGAACAGAGAAATTGTTCCACTCAAATAACACAGCATCTGCTCCCTTCTTCAACAGTTGCAGCCATGTCTCATACTGTACCTCATGAAAATCCTATTTTGTAGAATGTTGGCTATAAACTCAGGTATAATGACTAACTGTAAAACTCTCTCTCCAGATAGCGATGATCCATTTAGATTGAGTTTCCACTTCAGAGGGAAATGTATGAAAACTAAGTACCTTGTTGTACTTACTGGAAGCTGAACATACAGGTACACAACAATGTTCAGCCATAGAGCTCTCTGTACACTGAAACTTACACTTCTTTTTCGCGGACATTCTGGCCACTAAACAGAAATCACAGCTGCAGTATGGAGAAAGGAAGCGACTGAGCATGCTGAGATTTTACTGGAAGTATGTCAGCACTATCCTGTGCATATAGCCCATTGAATAAAATAAATTAAATAATTAAAGCATTGACTTGGTAAACTGTTTTAAAACAGTTTTAGCTCTTCCTTTTGCAACTCAATAACAACAGTTAGATGTAAATTCTGAAAAGAAAGAGATCCAAATGTTTTACAACAAGGAAATAGGTAAAAATTAAACTTCCTGCCTATTTAAAATGGGACAGCACTGTGGTTGTGTTATGACTGGGAATCCCAAAGCACCTAAATCCCAAAAGCACTTCGAAACATACCCAGTAAAAGAGAAAATCTTGTCAAAAACCCCAGCTAGATACAAAAATGGCCACATAGAATCTTTACAGAATAAAAGGTTTATCTCACAAAAATACTCCGTAGGGCATAAAAGCCTAAAATGGAGTTGTCTAAAACAAAAAGGCAATTCAATGCAAGCAAAGTCCCAATACAGGAATCCAAAGAGTGGTCAAAATTCAGAACAAAACAGGTTGAAAGTCTAATAATTCACAATAAGCACAGTAGAAGCACATTAACTCACTAAAACTCCCAAGTGCATTATGAGCCACCAGGACCCTCCATATTTATAGGGCAGAGGGCAGTTTCTGGCAGTTTCCCCCACCTCTTTGGGGGACCACCCACAAAACACATGTAACATAGCACAAGCATAGAAAACAAAGTAGATATTAAACAAAGGTAACATTAGCATACCTCAATGACTCAAAACTCAACATAAAAGACATAAAACAAGAGTTTGTAACCCAGTAAGGGGAGTACATCTGGCTGACACATAACGGGTTGCAGGCAAATAGTTAATTTTCTGTGTGCCATTTGCATGTTATTGCTATGTCTGAATGAATGTATTTGACTGGACACTCTAGTTTTCACATCTTATTAAAAAATGTACCTTGTGATAGACAGGCTTCCACTCTGACTCAGCACCACATGACCCATAATTAACTGATGGATTTATTGGAAACATTTCCTTTTTTTTCTTCAGAAAATCTGATTTTTTTTAATTATCATTTCTTTAAATAAGACCTATTTTAGTATGCGGCTTTCCAACCATAACAGTACAATGACTATAACCTTTTTAATGTCAGAAATGTGCATATCACCACTCACCTCGCCTTACGGACCCGAAGTACTGGGAAATGCAGATGGCGATGAGCAATAAAAGCAGTGTATTGACACACTGTTTCTGGATCTAGGACAGGCTCAAACACAGCTTCCAGTGATGGCTCTTAAAATGCAAATTTTTAAAAATAATTTTTTTGCTTTAACAAAAAAAAAAACACCTTAAGACAAAATGCAAAAATCTTACCTAAAGAAACAGTACTTGGAATGAAAAGAAATATATAATGTAGTTCTGGGACAGCATTGAAAACGGTTCTGTAGATAAAAAAAAAAAAAAAAAGCAAAAAGAGAATTACTAATTTCTAGGTTTTAATTGGGAAATGGTAAATAAATAATGCAAAGAAATAATATTTGCTTATCTAAATCTGTCTTTTATATATAATAAAGCAGTTATCAGTAGATGGAATATGTCTTGTGTTTTTGATTACTAGCTTATAAACATTAGTGTGTAGTAATTCTTTAATATGTTTTTAAAATGTATAAAAATAAAACAAATTAATATTTAGAGTAAAAGTAAAGCAAAATAATAAACACTATGACAAAAACATGTAGTGCAGGATAGGAAAATGCAAGCTTTTTATGTGGGGCCTCAACTGTGGGAAAAAATGTCACCTGCTCAACTGCTTCAAGAGCAGCTTCTGCAGCTTCATTCAATGGCAGTCTGTGTCCTGTGCTGTAAAGCACCTCTCTTTGTCCTATGATTATTAGTCAGTCAGTCATTTTCCAACCCGCTATATCCTAACACAGGGTCATGGGGGTCTGCTGGAGCCTCTTCCAGCCAGCACAGGGCACAAGGCAGGAACAAATCCCTGGGCAGGGTGCCAGCCCACTGCAGGGCACACACACACACACACACACACTTGGGACAATTTAGGATCAGCAATGCACCTAACCTACATGTCTTTAGTATTCACATGAAAATATATAACTTAAAATATTACATGATATTATAACTGTCTTTGATCTTCATATTCTTTCATGTGATTTTATTGAATATTTAACAAATGTATATAATTTTTTATATAAATTAATAAGTGCTTTGCAGTCCTTGTTAATTCTCACCTGATGATTTCTTTAGCACCTTCTAAAGCATAATCAGCTTGTGCCACAAATAAGTGCATGAACAGAGTGTTCAAGGGCTGCAAAATATATGATAAAAAATCAAATATTAATTTAAAACAATAGCCATCGATGTGTAGTAATTTATCTACTACATGAAAATAATATAGTGAAATGCTGTGTCAAAAACATATAATTGTTCCCTTTGGATTAAGCAAAATTACATTGTTCTACTAAACTTGTGTAAATAAATTACCCAAACTGTAACTACAATTCACAGATAATCAGTGCCACCTAGTGGTAAGCACTGATAATAATAAGAGTTAATTGTTTCATTAAAGTACTTAGATCATTGTGTTGAGGTATTTAATAATAATAATTATAATAATAATAATACTTTTTATTTACATAGCACCTTAAAAATAACATTTTTAAAAGCCATATGTTTTAAAACAACATTTAAAGCATAGAGTTGAGGTAGTTACAGGGAAACATAGAGGTGAACCATAAAAAATACTTTTAAAGCTAAAAAAAAATGAATTCTTATTACAAAATATATTTTCTAAATATTTCAGTCTTGAACATGGCTAAAAGGACCCTGAGAAATGAATCAGCAATGCATATGTGTAATTGGAATCAAGAAAACAACTAATAAGATGTGCTAATTTGGTTAAGTCAATTTATATAATCTTTTATTATCTGAAAAATAAATGAAATCAATGAATAATCAATAACAAAGATGAAAACATGAAAGTAACCAAGCAATAATCAGAGTCAAAATGCATTCTGAAATAAGCAGCTCAGTCTGCCATTTATTTAAAATGTGTGAATAAAATTTTCTTTTGCTTGCTTTTAGAACTTAGTGGTAGTAGTAATATAACTCTTATTAGCATCCACATTTTCCAATTTTCCATCTGTAATCTCCTGAGGCAATGTCTTATTAAAAACTTCAAAATATACTACTGTATATCTGATACAATGTACTATTTCTAGACCTGATTAGTATCTCTAGTCAAAAACTGTGGATAAATGTTACTTTTTTTAAATAAATACTCACAGTGTATTCATTACTTTTGTAATTACTTTGAATCCAAGGGACCCACTCAGCAGGGTCAGTGAGACTGTGATTGGGATAATCGAGAAATGCAGCATGGGCAACGATCTCCTTATTCTCATTTTCAAGGGATACTGCTAGATTTGATTTTTCCCTTGGTAGTAAATAAAATACATTTTATAAACATAACATATTAATGTACCAATTAAGCAAACATTTCATTTCTATAACAATATATACAAGTTGTATTTTGAAAACCGTTTGCTAATTATCTAATATATAAGTAGACTGTAAGTAAAATTTAATGTAAACCATTAACAATTTCTTTAAATAAATAAACAGGCCTCTCTCTATTTTCATTTGTTGGACATTGAATAGGATTAGAATGTAGCTTTTTTGTATTTAGAATAGAATCCATTCACACATACTAATAAATTTCATCAAAAAAGTTAGCAAAAATTATAGTTTTAAAATACTAACTTTAATAAAAAGATAATACTGGATGTGTGTTTAAACCACTTTGTGGAAATTTAGTAATAGCCTTTAATATATTCACTTCAAGGTTCACCTGGTGTCACCAGGAGACATATCTTAATTACATTTTAGTATTATTAGATTAAAAAAATAAGCAAAAACCTAAACTCACAGCAAGTAAAGTACATTAATTCTTCCAAACATTCCTGTGGTTGAAGGAGTGATCAGTTTGCTAATTTCATGAGCATCGAGCGATTCTGTGCGTCTGGAGGTGATCACCTCTTCACTACTACTTAAAGATGCAACCGCTGACATTTTCTTTCTTTCTAAAAACAAATATACAGAGATGAATATGAGAAATTTAAATATTTAAGCATCATAATAAAAAAAACAGCACACTTCAAAGACCAGGGGCCTCATGTATAAACGGTGCGTACGCACAGAAATGTTTCGTAAGAACGTTTCCACGTTCAAATCACGATGTATAAAAACCTACACTTGGCGTAAAGCCACGCACTTTTCCATGGTACCCCATACCTTGTCGTATGTAAGTTGTCCGTTAGGTTTTGCAGATTGGCGGCACCCAGCGTCAAAGCAGTGCTACTGTTCCTGTGTGGCTACTCTTTCGTAGATCCACATCCACGACAGCGGCTCAAGTGCTCCTTGTAGAACTGTTTGTACTTGCAAGTTACCATGAGGTAATTGTACTTATGATACAGTTATAATATTGCACATCCTGAGCCACTTTATAAAGTGCGTATTTACATATGATGACGATATCATTTTTAAGATGAAATGCAGCAAAATATGTTGATTATATTATACAGATAAAACTTTAACTTTAACTACACGGTGCCGCAGCGCTAGCGAGCTTGAGCTTCGTTCACTGATTGTTCCTGCCTCGCGCTGTTTTCATGCTGTGGCTGGCGCGACACTGGAAGGATAGATGGATAGAATAATTAAACATTACGAAGATATTTCGATGTTCCTTAAAAGTTTTGAAGAATCGGCTTTCTAAGCTTACAGATGGCTTAACGTCTATTACAGAGCTGATTGTGTGGCGATTGGGTATTTGGAGAAAGAAAAGTAAGGACAGGAATTGGGGGTTAGTACGTTTGAAAAGGACTACTTCTGTAATAAAGCATTTCATTGAAGGTCGCGCATGGCGCAGCAAGCATCTTGCTGTAAGACATGAATAATCACTGCGCCACCGTGTTCCCGTGTTTAATAACATGCTTTAACTCATATCATCATGAAAATGATATCACGTATACTTCTCAGTATTTTAATTACTCAGAGAGCTGTAATATTACGAACGTGATGGATTCTGTGTCCTGTCGGAGGAAAAGCACGTAGTGATTCAGGCACATAGAGCACATATAAGATCAAATACACAACAAAGCATTTAACGTGCTACTTTAGTTACGATGGGATTTGAGAAACTAGTAAATTAAACGATTTTAAGATGAAGTTTATGATGTTCTACTTTAATGACAAAATAAACTACGTGATTAAAGTGGAAATTTCGAGATTAAAGTTGACATTTTGTGCTTTTTTCACACTGGGTGCCTTTTTTTTCACTGTACCCTAATAAGCTTTCATATGACACTCAGACAGTGGGCTACGAGTCGCCTTTTCACGCCGACTTTGATATGTGACAACTTTTTTATTTCGGCACTGTGCAACTTTGTGAACTTGAGCTTTCGAGTTTCTCCGACACGCTATGTCATTCGATCAACTTCCTTTTGTTGCTTATATAACTGTTTAAACCAACAAATAGTATGTTTTTCTTTGCCTCCATTTGGTATTCACTGAAATTCTGTTTTTCCTCATACTTTTGCCATTGCCTTTTCACAGAATGTTGGGCTTAAGGGCTATTTATATTGATTTGCATATTCAAAGAGGCGTAATTCTGGGAGGAGTTGGGGCGGGACAGCAAGCGTGTGCACGTGCGTTTATTTTCACGCTGAGCGGGATTTATGTAGCTGAAGAACGCGGAAGTTAGCAAACGCACAGATTCCTGCATCTGGACTTTTCTGTGCGTAAGTACATTTCGGCTTTTGTGCTTACGTCATGTTATAGTGCGAATTCTACGCACAGCGTTATGCATGAGGCCCCAGGTCAACTTTACTGAATACCACTGCAAAACACTTTACTTACCATAAATGAATACACAATAATAAGCACTGCAAAACATCTAACCCAACTTACAGTAGTGCAGATCAATAAGAAAATTCTGATAAAAGAAAAAACATTCTGCTAAAATTTTCCTTGTTGTGTTCTGCATTTGTACGTGATGATATATACTTTTGCTGTGTTTGTGAAAAAATTGTAGCATATAATAAGTAGTAGTTTATTATTGACATTTTTAACTATTTTAAAGTACATTTAGTATTCTGTTCTCATAAACTATGTAGTTAAAATACTCTATATTTGATTGCATGTCCTTCTGAATATGCTCACTATCAATTATAGTATGGTTATTACATAGAATACACAGTACGTTCACACAGTATAGACTCCTACCTTTTGATGGCTATCCATATCATATTACATATTACAGTATTACAGTATTTCTATAATCCATGGTAGGTGCTCTCCTGTTTTCCTTACATTGCTTAAGGACCAGTGTGAACATGCCTAAAGAACTGTACTTGAAACCAACTAGTTCAGATAATCAGCTCTTACTACAAATTGCACAAGTCTTGTTCCTTAACATGCCTGCTCTCCAACAATATATATTAGATACTGTACATTTTAGATTGCATTGTATATATAATTTATTATTTTACACAAGCATTTATAATACATTTTTTATATAAGACAAAAAATAAATAAACCAAAATATTATCAAAGTAGACTCCTACCAAATACTACATTTAAAACTCATGAGAATATTGATAGCTATCAGGATATTTTAACTGTAAACATGTAGTAAATAATGGCATTTATCTAAAAACAATAAAGCAATAAAATATACATTACATTACTTACATACATACTAATCAATCCAAGGCCTTTTACTCTAGTTATTGGACAAAAGGAATTTTAAATGATTGTATTACAATATATGAGCCTAACAAAAAAAATGTGAGCCATAGGTTAGACTCCTGTTTCCAAAGTGATTTTAAGGATGGCCTTTGAACACCCTCTTGTACAATTTTCTGTAACAGTGCCTGCAGTGGAATCAGTAGATTTTCAAAGGTCTTTTTATTCTAAACAAATAGACATAAGGGATCTAACAATGTTATCTGAAGAAAAATGCCCCTGTAATCTAGAAATTCAAATCATATAGAGTTCTTATTCTCAGAGTCATATTTATACCTATCTACAGTACATGCTTCAAGCACATCCCTAAATTAACTCAAAGATGCTTCTGCATCAAATGAATGGGCTTTCAGAGTTAAAGATAATATTCTTATATACAGTATTTACACAGTCCTTTTTGGGGTAAGTAGGCTGTTCCAAATTTTTATTACCCTGAAAATTTTCAGGTATATGAATTTTCCAAACCATCTACACAAAGATGCCTTGATGTTTGAAATTGTACTTGTGAATGCTTTCTAAAAGTCATAACATAACTTCCTCAAACACACTTAATCAAATTCATTGTCCTGAGATCCTGAGATAATCCTGACGGCATTGACTGCAGGGCTATTGCAACCTTGGACTGAGTACCAGTCCATTGCAGGGCCAACTCATGCCCACACACACTCACACTCACAGTTGAGTCAACTGTATAAATAAAGACAGATTGACAAACTGAAAATCTACAAAAGAAAACATCTTGCTGCTATAAATAAATAACCGACAATAACATTTAATATATTATGGTAAAACATATACTAACACTGTGCAAGCCATCTCATTTTTCTCCTAGAACAGATACCACAGAGGAACAGATACATTTCTTGAATATTAACGATGAACTTATGAACTGGAGTGATAATTTTAATGAAAAAAAATGCAGAATAGACAAATATAACAACAGTTCTGATTTCTTAAAGAGCATTGTTAATGTAATTGGTTTAACTTTCAGAATACAGCAGATGGCAATGGAAAATTCAAGGGAAATCAAAAGATGTTATCATATTTCCAGACAATAAAAAATATAAAATAAATACACATCATAATGCAAAAGAAACAAATAGAAGCGTGAATATCTTAATTTTTTTGAACAATTTGGGGAAACTTTTTTCTATGATAAGAGATCATTGCATAATATAACATAATAAACAATTTTACTTTTGACAATATTTATGGCATGTAGTGCTCATAATTATTTCTCGGCATACATTTTTGGATCCAAAACATAATTAAGATCTTGATAAAAAAGATACAGGTGGAACTTGATGCTACTGGCTTGCTGCCAGACACGATACCATCTATGTAAATCTGCAACTGTCGGAGACTGTTGCTGAGATTGTCCTTACTATTAAATACAAAACATCATTGTGGTTTTCTCTGATTTGATCACAATTAAATTAACTTTCCATTGAGGTTTAATTTTTCTGGGCCTTAGGGCCATGAGATTCATCCATTAGTGAAATCTATTTTTATTTGGTCACCTGCAAATATTGAAGAATTGCTTGTCAGCCAGTGAATTAAACAGGGTCATGAAGCTTTACATGTATAGATAAGCTTACTTTATTTGCTTCTGTATTCTAACAAATGATAAAATTTATTTTCTGCCATTAACTTGGCCCCCAACCTGCAAAAATGATACTTTAACAAGCATAAATGTCTTATTTTGAGGGAATACATCTCATATTTTACCTCATGAGATTAAATATCTCATTTAACATTGCGCATGCAAGATCATTTTTCTTCATTTAAGAGAACTGGTCTTCAATTATCTGACCAAGATATTAAGTATAATTCCAAGAAAATTCTGACGTTAATAAACTGTAATAAGGTGCAGTCCATAGTGTATTTTCTTGTTTCAAGAACCAAACATTTATAGGCTGCTTTATTTCACTCATTTCATGATTTTGTTTTTATTTCTACACTTGCTTACTAGATCAGATTACTTGATCAGAGTCTTACCAGGTAAAATTTTCATACTGCGCCGAAAGATACCTTTGCTTATTTCAAGCATTTATTTCTTAAAAATCATTTTGTATATCTTATTTTGTTACAGGTATTTTTGCAGTGCTGAATTATTTATTGGGGTAGTGAATGTACTTATATTTTATGTTATAATTCACACTGTAAAAAACGATTTTTAACAAGATGTATTTCAAAGAATAATATAAACAGTAAAAAACAAAAATAATTGACCACCATTCATGTATTATTAGGACATTATCATGTATTCCGTTAGTCATATCTCAGCGAATCTTTAATAATAAATTTGCAAATTTCTGGATTGTGTTCGGTGCTGCGGAGAATTTAGAACTGCTTCGTTTTCCGTTCCATGTATCTCCCCGTTAATGGTATTTTTTACTAAACAACGGTAACGTATTCGAGCAGGAAAAAAATTGTCATAAAACAGCCGGGGAAAAAATCTGTATTGCTGAAATAACCAGACACTCATCTTCATACAGAATATTAATGCTTTATGGTAGAAGTGATGCGACTTCGTCAGTATTACTCCGGAATTAAAACGATCTAGCGCAGGAACTTGGTTATTTCAACAATGAAAGTAAACTTTGAGAAAGTTGGAAGACATTTTTAAATGTTTTAATCTGAAATGGAAATGTGATGTGATTTAACTATTGTAAACATTGGAATGAACAGCTTATACTTGGAGAATAAACATACTTAAATCGCTCCGTTACAGTACCTTCTGTGGTTTCGGAAAGATGCCGTCAAAAATGGTTCTCACTCGAGCTCTCAAACTACAAAATAGAAACTATCATCACCGTGGAAACGGGACGCTTTCAGTGTCACCGTAACAACGACCTCCTGTCAAAGGTGAAAGGGTACCGCGCCTGCGCTCAACTTCATGGCGGCTCGCCTGACTATCTAGGAAAATATAAACACGTTTTTAAAGCGTTATTGTTGGTCGGTGTCGTATATTTGTCTATAACGCTAAAAATGGCTTCGACTGCTGCTGGAAAACAGAGAATACCGAAGGTTGCTAAGGTAAACATGTTAATAGTATGTAATAATTAAAAACAATTAGCTGGCAATGTGGCCTGTTTTGTGTTGTTTATTAAGATGTAGAAAATTCCTCTGTATTTTACAGGCTTAATAAGTGATGGCTTATGTTTGTTGTGCGAACATAAGGCCCTAATACACTTCCGTACGAACATGATTTTATAAGTAGTGTGCATTTCGCTGTACAATTAAGCTAACGTCACTTTGGTTACCCGTCTTTTCCTGTTTTATTTCTGTCGAGGTGCAGAGAACAAGTTACTCCCGATGAAGGCTTTGCAGTAAAATTGTTGAGTTTTTGGCCTTGTTTTTATTTCCCTACCACGAATCTAAACGTATTTCCCCGCCTGGCGATACAGTGCATTAAGGAAAATGCTGTTATGTAAAATCGATAAGAATTTTAGTTTCTTAATTTGACCTTAATAGTGTATTGAAAATTGCATTTATTTGGAAAAGTAGGAAACGTGTAGTAATAAGAGTAAACTCCTCATGAGTTTAAAATTTTTTTACCTTATCTATATCTTTAGTGTACAAATAAAATACAGTAATTGAAACTCTGTGATCAGAAGCAAGAAATGCAGGACAAAAGAACAAGAGTTAGCAAACGACACTCAAACTCATATTTGGTCATTTTTATAATCGTATTTTAATAAGTTTCAATTCGTTTTTGATTTTTTATGTAATGATGTTCCAGTATTTACATTAAGAAGCATCTGAAGGCTCCCTCTTGTTTGGTGAATTTCTGTCTAACTGTATTAGCTATTAGGTTTTGTAACCAATTAATTATACTACCTTGCATTTTCCTCCAAGCTCATTTTTGGTGATCAATTTTGTACTCTTGTTTAGTAGCACTTGTTTCCAAACAGTCTCCCTGGCTGATGTTTACTTGATTATGTTGACCTCTTTTGTAAGTTGTTTTGGATAAAAGTGTCTATTAAGAAAAAAATGTAAAATTAAATGAAAAGTGCAATGAAATGAAACTGTAATTTTCGCCTAACAAAGTTGAGAGTGTTGACTGTAGCGAGGTGCTCAGAGTTGTGACTGTGTGTTTCTGTGGTAGATATGAGTGTAAGAAAGTTTCTCAGAATTACTGTGCAGAGTGGCTACTTTGATTCAGGAAGCTCAGAATTTATCATTCGTGGCCTCATGTACAACACTGTGTGTAGAATTCACACTAAAACATGGCATACGAACACAAAAAAAATCTGATGCATTAAACTGTGCGTAAGCAAAGATGTATGCACTTCACTCTTTATAACTCCTAATCAATCTGAATTGTAACACACATGCACGCACTTACAGACCCACTCCAAGAATTAAAACTATTTGAATAAGCAAATCAATATAAATAGCCCCTTCCATTCAGTGTTTTGTTAAAAGGCAATGGCAAAAGCACATGAGGCAAAAGAAGAATTTCTGCAAATGAGAAATGGAAGTCCTGCTCAGTACATTATTCCTTGCCTACACTTCACTATCTGGTGGCTTAAGCAGCGGTATAAACAACACAGGGAAATTGATGTAGTGGTACAGCATGGTGCATTCACTAAGAATTTCAAGTTCAGAAAGCCGCACAGTGCCTGAAACAAAAAAGAAGTGGTCACATATCAAAGTCTCTGTGAAATGGCGAGTTGCAGCCCACCATCTGAAAAAAATGTCTAAATCAAGATTAAAGTCCAAAGGTTGACATTGATCTTGAAATTTACACTTTAATCTCATAGTTTGTTAATAAAATAGAAAATTGAAAGCCTCATTTTAAAATTGATGTTTAATTTATTAGTGTTTCTCAAACCCCATTGTAACTAAAGTAGCACATTAAATGCTTCATATTCTAAGTGTTCTCCAAATCCATTTGTTACTTGCTACGTTCTTCTTAAACGGGCTTTCTCTTACGCCAGCAGGAGCATGCAGGCAATGATCACCACACAATACATTACATTCATAATATTAAAGCTCTCTGAACATTTTAGAATACTAAGATGTATACTTGATATCATTTTCATGATGAAATGCATTAACCCATGTATTATTATTATTTCTGGATGAAATAATTTATTGCAGCACTACTGTCTGTGTCAAACATGCCAGCCATCAATTCCTGTCCAATTTTTTTCTCCACGTAACCAATCGCCCCACAATAAGCATCTGTAATGAATGTACAACCAGCTGTAAGATTAGAATGCCAATTCTTCAAAGCTTTAAAGGAACATTAAAAATCTTCATTATACATCTTTAATTATTCCATCCATCCATCCATCCTTCTATGGTTACGCCAGTTCAAGCAAGCATCGAGTGTGAGGTGGGAACAGTCCCTGGATGGGGCGCCAGCTCATCGCAGGATAAATACAAGAATACACATACACTGGTAGTGTCAATTTAGCATCAACAAATCCCCTAACCTGCATGCTTTTAAAGGAAACCGAAGTACAAAGAGGAAACCCACCAAGAAAGCATACAAACTCCAGGCGGGGGACAATAGGGATGTGACCCCCTTACTGCAAGGCAGCAGTGCTTCTTTCACACCATGGTGCTCCCTCGTGTTTAATTATTCACAGTATACCTTATTTTAAATGAAGTTAACAATTTAAGTGTAGAATATAATATGCATACTTTAATACCTTTCATCATGGAATTAATATCAAGTATATATCCTAGTATTCTAACAGCACACAGATCCAAGAGGATTACTTTTGAATAGTACTGGGTGGATTACCAGTTCATACCGAAAACCGTTTTTTATTTTTGCTATGATATGGATTTTTCTTATACCGCAACACCGGTTTAAATTGCCTAAACAATGTTCGGAAAGTGGCGCAGCGGGAAACTGTTTAAGGGGGACCTTTTTCACTGCTAGACTGCTAAACACATATGCAACGGAGTACATGTGGTAGTGAAGGTATTGCGCGGTGAAAATGGACAGAGAACATTCCGAAACTGAAGCTGTAGCAGATGATAAAGTTAAACATAATGACACAGAAGAACTTTTGCCGAAAAAAAGGAGTCATGTCCGTTGCCTAGAGATATTTTGGTTTTAAAAGGTTGGATGTGGACCATTATGTCCAAATCTGTGAATACTGTTTCTATATTACTGGATAATACTGCAAGCCAAGTTGTACTTGTTTTATTTTTTTTCAATACTGTGTAACGTATCTGGGTACTGTGTAATAGTGTGACGACATGTTGACTTTATTCTCGTAATTTGTCATTAAAGTAGAACATCGTAAACTAAACTTCATCTTAAAATGAATATTTAATTTACTAGATTTTCTCAAACCCCGTCATAAGTTATGTAGCACATTAAATGCTTTGTGTTAAGTGTTTCCCGAGCCATGTTAATCGCTACATGCTTCTTAAACTGACTTCCTCTTGCACTGAGAGGAGGCGCAGGCAGCACACAGAATACATTAATTTCATGATATTCCTGCTCCCTGAACATTTAGAATGCTAAGATAAATACTTGATATAATTTTCATGGTGAAATGCATTAAAGCATGTATTAATCATGTGGGGGCATCGTGGCGTGGAGGTTGCACTGCTGCCTCACAGCAAGGGGGTCTTGGGTGTACCCTGCCTTGAATTTGCATGTTTTTCTGGTGGGTTTACTCAGCGTGCTTTAGTTTTCTTTCAAAGTCATGTAGGATGTGGGGTTTTGTTATGCTATATTGACCCTGCTAGTGTATGTATTGCTCGTATTCACCCTGCAATGTGCTGGGGTTCAGGATTTGCTCCTACCTCGCACACAATGCTTGCTGGGATGGGCACAACCCTGAATGGATGGCATAATTAAACGTGCATATTGAAGATTTTTTTTAAAGTTCTGAACACTCCGTGGTCTAAGTTTATAACTAGTTTTAATTTCACTAAGATGTTTATCGTGTGGTGATTATGTGGAGAAAGAAAAAGAAAGGATAGGAACTGGGGGTTTGGTACGTCGGACAGAAACAGCACGCATGCAACAAAGAAAGCCCGCTCAGAAGAACATCCATTGAATTCTGTGTTTGTGTCTCCGACCACCAGATCACAAACCCAACATTTACACAATATTTAAGTTAAACCTGTGCAATACCCATTCATACATCCAGTTTTTTGGAGCCTCGTCACACCTGCCATAAAGATCTCTACACTGAACGTACACCTGGGGACCCCTTACTGCGAGGGAGCAGCACTACCGCCACAATACCGTGCATGTTTAATGCATGCTTTAATGCATTTCATCCTGAAAATGATATCAAGTATATATCTTAGCATTCTAAATTTTCAGAAAGCAGGAATATCATGAAGTGAATGTATTCTGTGCGGTGATCGCTGCCTGCTCCTTCTCTTAGTGTAGAGGAAGTCAGTTTAAGAAGCGCGTAGTGATTAACAACTTGGTCGGGGAACACTTACCACAAAGCATTTAATGTGCTACATTAACTTATGACGGGGTTTGAGAAAATTTAGTAAATTAGACATTGATTTTAGGATGAAGTTTAGTTTATGACATTGTACTTTAATTATAAAATAAACTATGAGAATAAAGTGGAAATGTCAACTTTAATCTCAACATAAGCATTGAGATTAAAGTCAACATGTTGACTTTATTCTTGACACACAGTTTTTTTTCCCCCTGTGTCCGTATTTTTTTTTTCTTCACCATGGCCCTAATACGCATCCGTAGGGCTATACCACAAATAGCATTATAAATGCATGTTGCAGTTTTATTATTTATGTATATAGCCTAGCTTGAAGCAATGTCCATATTAATTGAATTTGCCTAAATGATGGTTCAGTTGGCAAAGATGTCATCACCAAGTTGCACTTGTTTTTATTTTATTTTTATTTGGTGAATACTGTGTAATGATCCTGGTTTTGAAGTCTTGAAGTAATAGTATTATTACTGGAAGTTGCACTATTATTTATTTTATTGTTATTATTTATTAGTTTAAATATTATGCAGTTTAATGATGGTAAAGTTGTTTAAAAAGTCACTAATGTGTCGGTGGACAGAGATTGTTAAAATTAACAAAGTGTAGTTGGTTTACAAAAAATATTTACTATTTATTCCTTTTCTAAGACATCCATCCATCCATCCATCCCTTTTCCAACCCGCTGAATCCGAACACAGGGTCACGGGGGTCTGCTGGAGCCAATCCCAGCCAACACAGGGCACAAGGCAGGGAACCAATCCCGGGCAGGGTGCCAACCCACCGCAGGACACACACAAACACACCAAGCACACACTAGGGACAATTTAGAATCGCCAATCCACCTAACCTGCATGTCTTTGGACTGTGGGAGGAAACCGGAGCGCCCGGAGGAAACCCACGCAGACACGGGGAGAACATGCAAACTCCACGCAGGGTGGACCCAGGAAGCAAACCCGGATCTCCTAACTGCGAGGCAGCAGCGCTACCACTGCGCCACCGTGCCGCCCTTTCTAAGACATGTTCAGTGCAATACAACTTTTGACAAGTATCTCTGGATATTTTACTAAGTCTAAATGCCTCTTTGGATGGTTGAAAATATGTTGGCAAAATTTTAGTTTGAGTTTTTTGCAAAGTTTATTCAATAAAAAGGTTCTATATTTTGACTGCAACTGTCATGCAATTTGATTCTTTTTCTTCATTAGTGCCACCCCCTTGAAAACTCACTTTATGGGGCCATGCAAACCTGTATTAATACTTGTGTGCACATTAAAATGTTTTTTGTACAATGTACAATTCTCATGACAGTGGATTAGGTTATTCTTAGCCAGTCTACTGCAGTAATTGCAGTGGAAAATGTGGTTAACATCCACTCATGCATGGGGAAAAAAATACCGTCGAATGATGTGAAACCGGTATAATTTTGAAAAATACTGTGATATATAATTTTGGTCATACCGCCCAGCACTACTCTTGAATATCTAAATCAACTTAGAAGCCAGTCATAATCATCTGTAAATGTGCACTCTCTTCTAATTATTCCATTTCCAATGTCTTCTAACAGTGCTAGAGCAGCTATGTTAGTTGGAATAGTTTGGACATCCCATTCCGTGAACCATTATATTGTTATAGAATGATTACAATCAAGTGAATTAAATTTGTAAACGATATGCAATTAATTTCTGTGTATTTGATAAAGCCTCCGTCATGGATGTGAATCTAAAACAGAAAGGGAGACCACACAGAAACACTAGCACTGCTTTGATATGCTGTTTACAAATCCCATGGGGGGTATTTTTCGTACGTCACTTAAATCATCCGAGATCAGGTACCTCATCTTGGATGAGTTAATGCCGGTGACACTCATCCGGGAAACGTCGGTTTTTCAAACGCAGCCGTGTATTAGATTAGTCTAGCTGGATCTAATCATACTAGATGAATGCGCGCCCCCGCGCTGAGTGAAAAGCCCATGCGTAACTTGCGCTGTTACTTAGAGAGCCAGATCGGGGGGAGGGGTGATGTTAGAGCGGGTGAGCTCATTCAGTGCTGCAGGAACAACGCACGTTGATTTTTTTTTTCTTTCAGTACATGTGCCTTCCCTGTTTATTTGTATATCTCTGCCTGTCTGTCTCTGTATTACGCAGTGCTCTGTCTGTCTGTGTGTTATGGATCTTGAAAAAAATAAGTTATAAGGACAGTTGTTCATGTTAATTGCAGTCTCAATTGTTAAAAAAATATTTTAAAAGGAGCATCCCACATGAAAATATAACGGATCTCATTAACTGACAGTGCATACCAATTTACAAATTTTATGTCCGTTTGAGGTTAAAAAGAAAAAAAAGAAGTAACACTTTATCCCGAGCGGGGAATTGAACTCATGTTTGTGAGGCAGAAAAAAGCTACTCGCTCTGAGAGACAAATCTTGGAGCGCTACGCCACGGAAGCTGTTATATGGTGTGTGAAGCTTTTGTGGAAGTGTTTATTTGATCTTAGGAACTCGGGCTTTACACATTCTATAGTTTATGCCTACATTTTGTAACATTTATTACTAAAATATGAAAAAGTTTCTGTTTTAACAATGTGTTTACACAGATTACTGTAGAAACAGTACACACATGGAATGCGTGTGTTCCAAATAACGATGTATTATTTCAAGTCTAAAACTCCAGTTCACTCCCAGACAATCAATCAAGGCATGAGCTGGGAAAAGTGCGTTCACGTTCTAAGTCGGAGGGGGGATGGAATAGCAGGCTGCTGGCAGCTTGTCTTTTATCAGCACATTTAGAGGACAAAAGACGCTGGCAGAGAGGTGTGAACGGATTTAAGAAGCGATTTAAGGTGGGCCGGATCTACGAGTTTTTTCGTAGACTCTGGTAATTCTAGTGTTAAGCAGCTTGATCAACATCTGGCTGCATCATTTTCACCTTTTCAACTTCATTGTATCAATATCAAAAACGTTAAGTATATACCCTTGGTCCAGTTTAGTTTAAATTAATTTTAATTATTTGTACTTTATGATTGAAATAATATAGCTTCACTGTAATTTCATTAATAAGTTTGAAATGTTTTTCTGCAAGATAAATAATAAAACATTATGAATTAAATCTGGAAGCTCCTTCTTGCCAGACTCGGTACAAGAAAGCTGCACACAGCTGAATAGACTAAGCTGTGAATAGCCAACCTTCCTCTAACCACTGCATTGATTCTTGGGTTGTTGAGTTTTTGTCCCCAGCACAATACTTAGACCAGAGATGTCTCTGAACTACTCTTTTCTGATTTACAGTATGTCAAAACAGCTGCATCACTTTATGCTGTGATTTTTTTTTTTTTTTTATTCCAAAGCTCTTACAGGAAAAAGTTATTTATTGCTATTAAAAGATAGAAAATCATGACTATTCCCCTTAAAAGAGTGCTCATAGCTGTCAAAACATGTTTTAACAATTACTCAGTAAACTGAATTATACTTCCCTAGTCCGCAAATGTTATGATTGAACAGACCACATGACATGAGGAATGGGTGTGCAAAAAACCCACAAATTGAATCGGGCTGACTGAGTTTCATTAACAAAAAAGCAAACAATCGGCACATTTCATATATGTAATCTATTACATAATTATTATACTCTCACAAAGTCTTTTTAACATTAGAAGCACCATAACCGACTCCAGCTGAAACGTTTTTAATTCCTTAATTATTTCATCAGTATGCATGTCACTCTCCTGTCCTTCCTTGACTTTTCCTGCATTGTAGCATTTCAAATGTTTATGTTGTTGCAACTCTGAAATCCTATTTAGGAAATATGAGAGACATTCAAAAAGTTTCTGCGCTTTATTTTTTAACTCTGTTTATTAAGGATTTCAAAAACCAATGACATTACTTTTCTACATTGTCACCTTTGTTTGTGATGCAATTTTCCTAGCGTTGTACAAAGTTTTTAATGTAAAATTACTAATCCTCCCGTCTTCACCACTTCCAATGAAAATATAAAAGTGTCCCTCGTATAATTGATGATATTTTTCTTTCTTTTTTTTTTTTTTTTTTTCTCACACAAAAGACTCTCCCTGTGATCCCCCTACAAGCAATGTTACCGAACGTTAGTACTCGGGTCTGTAACCTCAACTGCATTTACATATCTATTTTACCCCAAAAGATCCTTTCCTGCCACAGTTATCAAATTTACAGAACATTGTTTTTTTAGATTTGAATTGTTGTCTGCCTTCAGCTGACAACTATAATATAATCACAAAAGTGTTACACATCTAATCATGCACATGTTTTTTTCTTCATCACAAGTAAGAAAACAATATCTGAAAACTGACAGCACTCCAGTTCCTTCAGTTAGGTAAAGAAATGACTATAAGCTCACATTGCACTATTAATTTAAGTTTTTTACACATCATGGATTTTTAAGTACACGGTCAGCATGAATTTGGAATATGGAAGGGAGACCATGCAAAGTGGCACATAGTGGATGAAGCAAGTGAGCTGTGAGTAAAGAATGCAGCAGTGGATGGCAACTTACTCGCTGGAGTAGATCTTGTCTTAAAATCTTTTACAATGTAGACACAGGAGACACATCTTTCACAAGGTGCAAAACTTGAAGTTGCATTCTAGCATGAAGGCGAACCTTTTCCTCCTTTTTATTAAGTACCCACTAAATTAAATTCCTGTAATATTTTTCCACAGCGACTCAAGTGTCTAAAATGGAAAAACCCACAAACTGCGCTTCTGCAATAACAGTTTTGTAGGCAATCTGGCAAACATAAATTGTAAAAACCTGACGAAAAAGACTAGGTGATGCCACGAACGTGTTCCTTTTCTTCTCAGCTAATGTTTGTGGAGCAGTTTGCCCCCACACTCTTAAATTATGCACAGTCCCAGCAGGCTGCCTCACAGTGCCGACCATGAGTTTCTGGTAAATACATGATGTTACTGATTGGATATTAGGAAGCTGTAGTGTATGGCCTTTTTTTTTTTTTTTTTTTTTTAAATTCGGGACATCTGGTCATCCTAATTAGTATAATTATTGTTAATAATTTTATGATTCTTTAACTCGGCAGCAGTTGAATGTGGCTTTGCAACCACATACAAATTTTCTTCAAGAATCTCTTCATACAACTCCAACAATCAAGCAGCAACATCTCTGAGTGCAAATCTTTTTCTCTTGTGGTTTGCTGCTGTTCTCTGCATCTCCTTCACCTGGTGACATCTTGACCAGTTGTTTCTCAAGTGCTTCTTGCGCTTGTTTTTTGGTATCTTGGTCATAAAATCAATCAATCCAGGACAATAGGTTGATGTGTGCTGACTCAGAAAATGGATGCGTGAAACATTTCAGGATGTCTGATTCCGCTTTGCTCACAAATCATTTTAATCATACACGCACCCAGCATAGCCTCCAGTAATGATCATGCGAGGTCAGGATCTCAGCTGCTGCTTAAGTGGTGAATATTCAGAAGTCAATTGACTGTCTTTACCAGACACCCAGCTGACTTTGAGTTTGCCATCTTCTGTAGGGATGTAACAGTGGTATTCTTGAGTACCGGGTACTATTTTGGCTTTGTGTTCAGCAACATGAGATAGGACAATGTTATTTAAGATGAAAAAAAAGTTACTAATTGAAAACTCAATGATAACCATTACTGTATTGACACATGGCACATTCAGCCTATTGTGTTTTGAGAAAGAAGGGACAATGTAGAATAAATGAAAGATATTTTTTAAATTATCTTCACGTTCCCACCTGCAGTTAGGGTGCTCTGAAAATGAAGTCTTAAATGATTTTTTGGATTTGAGAGGTCTGCTGTTCAAACTCTGTTACAGTTACGTTTCTGTTTATTGCTTTTTCAGAAAGCCTTTATAGTTACCTGAATAAGGAAAAAAAAATCAAAAGTCTGTACTGTTTACAAATATGAGTTTCTGAGGCCTAAACACAGCTCAGCCAAAAACTAAAATTACATTTTTTTTCAATTTCAAGGGACTACTTTGACCAGGCAGGGTCATCAAATGTTTTAATTTCATCACATACTGTCTCCTGACTAATATGGGTAAACTTGGTAATTTTTCCAGAATTTTTTCAGTCTGAATTTTGTGGGCCGTTGGTTGATTTGACATGGAATGACCCATTGAAAAATATTAAATTTAGACAGGCTTCAGCTTGTGTTGCTGCATTAACATACTTTGTTATGAAACGGTCGCTGATTACTTCTAAAAACTACTGCTGTTATGTTTCGATATTTATCCCTGTATGTTATACTCATCCCCATCTTTGTTATTTAGCCAGGTTTCCATTATTGCTGTAATCCTTAATTATGTTCTTTTACATACAACTCCAACTCACTTGTTTTATTTTTGACACTTCTAGCATTAAGGCAAGTTATTCTTATAACATGTTACACATTTTACTTTCACATACAGTATTGGGTTAGAATTTACATTACTATGCATTTTTATGTTTATACTATTGTTTGTGAAAATAATAATAACCTTGGCTAAACTGACTAACCTATTCAAACACCTCCCCAACACAATGGTGTCCCTCTAGTTCAGATGTCACCTGTCACAGCAGAACAGGTCCCACCTGTTCCAAAAAGAGTTCCAATGGCCCATAAACCTATATCCTTCTACCATACACCCAGATTTGAGCCACATATTAAGTCTTCTAATCTCCTCAATCTTTCCTGGACTAGCACATGGCACAGGCAGAACTTTCAGTTCTCCTTTCACCACGTGAGACTGATGTTGACTAGGCACTTTGCATACTGACAGCTTTGTTGCAATCAGATACTTGGCACACTTTTAGCAGAACATCATCATGTGTTATATTTAAGGGTAGAATTGACAATTCTGGATTCAAATTTTGAAAAGCACCTGATGTAAGTAACCAATATGCAGTACATGCTAGACCAGGGGTCGGCAACCCGCGGCTCTTCAGCCTCCTTGTAATGGCTCCTTTTGGCCTTGACAAAAAAAAAAAAAAACATGAAAATGAATAACGGCAATTTCTTAATTTAATTTGTATATAATATATGTAATATATATAATGTTTATTTACTACTACTACTGTTATACACTTTAACATCTATTTTTTATTTATAATTTGTCAACTAAAATATGCGTCACATCTACGTCTATAGCCCTCGCCTTTACCTGCAGGTGGCTTCTGGAGTGTGCGACCCCTGCACTAACCATGAATAAATCCCAAAAATGAAAAATCCCAGAAGAGAACAGAGAGTTTAATTCTACGTGGACAGAAGCATTTGCCTTCACCGCCAACGACGCTGGCTTACCGGTGTGCTTAATATGTGGCGATAAATTATCGAACAACAAAAAATGTAACGTTGAAAGACATTTTCGAAACAAGCACTCAGCATTCACTGAAAAATACCCAAGTGAAGATGAGCGAAAGAGAGCAATTTCGGAACTGCAACGGAAAGCTGAACAGAGCAAACATACTTTCAAAAAGTGGATCACTTCTCCACAATCAACTACAGCTGCTAGTTTTGTGGCAGCTCAAGAGATCGTAAGGAGGGGTAAGCCGTTCACAGACGGAGAATACATGAAAGAATCGTTCATAAAAAGATCAGAGCATCTATTCTCTGACTTTAAATATTTTGGCGTAGGATGTTTTGGTGTTTGAGCGCATGATGACAGTGTTTGCCAGAGATGTACAGAAAGGTACACTCTCTCACTTCCCCTCCCTGAGAGAGTTCAAAGCAGTGAACATTCACATAAATTGTGATTATTTCCACCGTACAATTATTGCAGTGCAAGCTGCATTTAGAGAAAGATTCAGTGAGTTCAGAAAGAAAAAAAACACTCTCTCCTTCCCTGGACATCGACCCATCCCTGCTGAACACATCCGCATTCACAGGAGTAAGTAAGCCCGATCTAGAAATTGAACTGGCCGCATAGCGGATAAAGATTTATGGGTGTCCAAGTTCAAATGCCTGACAGCGGATCTTGAAGAAGTCGCCCGTCAGAAGGCTACTCTCGCTAAAGAGCACAAATGGACTGATATTGAAAACCTCCCCAAACCCGACAAACTTGTTTTCAATACATGGAGTGCCATTCCCGAAACATATATGAACATGAAAAAATATGCATTTGGAGTCCTGTCCATCTTTGGCTCAACATACTTATGTGAGCAAGTTTTCTCAAGCATGAACTTCATAAAGTCCAACTATCTCTCCCACCTCACACATGAGCCTGCAGTCCTGTGTGAAGGTCAAAGTCACATCGTATAGCCCCGACATAGAACAACAACAACATTTATTTATATAGCACATTTTCATACAAAAAGTAGCTCAAAGTGCTAGAGATGAACTGCAGCGAACTTCAGAAACAGAAGTCACATTAAACAGGTGAGAACAATAGCATTTAATAGGCTAATATTTAAAAAAAAAAAAAAAAACCACATTTATTTCAGACCCGGAGCTGATGTAGGTTTTTTTGTATGTTCAGGTGCTTCAGTTGATTGCTGGCTGAGAGGGAAACCTGAAGAGGATGAGAGCACACTGAAATGGAATTTTATGTTTACTTTTTTAAAGCTGCTAAGCTACAGCTAAATGTTTTATTTATATTAAAGTGGGCTAGTTTTTATTTGAATTTTATACAGGTATAGGAAGGACTCAAATAGGCCTGCAGAGTTCAGTTAAATTTATTTCAAAGTAGGCCTACACATGCACACTGCACTTCTGTTTGTTGTATTCCGTGGTTGTAACATGTAAAATCTAAAAAAAGATTAAAACTTTTAAAAGTTTATAAGCTGTGTTATGTTTTGCGGCTCCAGACTATTTTTCTTTGGAGGAAGATGGGGCAAAATGGCTCTTTTGATAGTGAAGGTTGCAGACCCCTGTGCTAGACCCTATCCCCATATGGAAACAATCACACTCACTTGCCAAGTAAAGACACGGTAGACTGTTGATGTGACCCATGAGCCTTTCATTGGCAATGTGAGAAAAGTCACTGCTGACAATATGTTCACATTACTTTGTATGACAAATATGCTCCTTCTCCAAAACACATGCCTGCTTCTTACTGAACTGTAAACAGAATTGGACAGGAGCTGCAAGTTCACTGTGAAAGGACATAAAAAACGGTCAAGGAGACAGACACTGATAAAGCACAGAGGCAGTGATAGAACCCATACCCAGCAAGATAAACGTAAATACTGTACATTGCACCCATTTTTGGTGCAAGAGGCACTCATACTGCAGATATAATAGTGGACTGGTGATAATGGAAAGTATTGTACTCCGTCCATTAAGCTGCCTGCAATTAGCTAAATAATTTTGTGAAATGTGTGTTGGATCATTGTGCCAGGGCTTGATTGACACTCAAAGGGACAAATGACCCCCTAGTAGTTTGTTAAACCAGTGGTGAGTGAGAGGCAGAAAACAGATCATTTTGTAAAAAAAGTGCAAAAAATGTTTCAAAGTTTACTGTGTAAAATTGGCCAGCTGATAAATTTAACATGTCACTAAATAATTAAAGGTTCTGATCAGTTCCAAAGAATAAAATGAGTAAAATTCAGGTAAGAATAAAAATCACAAATTAATAAAAGTCTTCCTCAAAATGAACCTCTCTTTTTAAAATTGACTAATCCACTCCAGGAGAGTAAAATCACCATTACCACTGCTATTTCACCAACAGCAGAAGAGGCAACCCATATTGAATGTCACTGATAAAGACGAGTGGTTATCAAAAATATTCTCTCTTCTCTGCTCTAGTTGGTAAAAAGTCCTGCTCTGGAACCCCTGTGGACCCTATGGTTTTCCCAGTAGCCACTGTTGACTCTTCTCAGTAGCAACAGAGTTCATCGCAGCCTCACCATCCCGTGCTGTGCCGACAAGAGGTATTCCCAGCAGCCTATATTACCACTGGCTCTTAATAGCCTGGCCACCTCAAGTCTTGCTCATTGTATTCCCAATGGGGGTTCTCTCATCCCATTTCATGACATCTCTCATTTGTATTCTCAGCAGGCTTCCATTGCCTAGTCCCCATCCACTCTATTGCTCCTGTTCTTCAATGTCCATTAAAAGAAAATTCTTCCTTGCCCCCTTTCGTCATATCGAGCCATTCCTTCACCTTGAAAAACCCAGTCTTCACATTTTAACATCCTGGATCCTTCACAACTACTCACCTACTCTTCCCCTTGTTGCTGTGCTTAAAAAGCATTACCATTTTCATTACCCCTGCCAGCCACACCTGCTTCTGACCTTCTGCTGTGGTGATTATTCATTTACTGGTAGGGGCATTGTTTCTCCAGTGCAGTGTGTACCTCTTTAAATTAACTAATAACAAAGTTGAAAATAAAAATCCTGTCACTGTACCCATGGCATGCCTTGCCAAAATATAAGTAAGGTTGTAATTTTATAAACTATTTACTCTGTACAGGAAAATACACTTTTTTTTCCTTCTGGCTGACTGAAAAGTGTTTTGCATTTTGCAGCTAAACACTGAAGAGATTTTATCCTGAATCAGAGAGTAGCATTGAAATGGTACTTATGTCACTGCATCCATTCAGATCATTTTCACTCCTGGTAGAACAAACAGTGTAAAATTGGAGAATGAGCACACAATAAAACAAAACAAAAAAAAAAACATGTAAAGTATCACTACAAAAAATACTTTATTCTTTATTTATGGATGTTTTATTTGCCCAACTGATTCAAATGTGTAATTTTGCTTTTCATTAATAAACACTGAAGCAGTTTTTTGCCATGTGGCTGAACAGCTCTGGAGGGTTTTTTTTTTTGGATTGAAAATGTATGTTAACATTAAGTAAAGTATTTGCAAAAATATGTATTTCTATTTGCATATTTGGCAGATGTCTTTATCTGAGGCGATTTACAACATTTATGATACAATAGGTTACTTTTCTTTTTGGTTGTCCATTTGAAGCACAGGCAGGTCAAGCCTTAACCACCATACCATGCTGGCTATATGTATAAGCTGTGTGTCAATGATTTGTTTTTACATTGACTTGATTCATAAATTCACTGTCTGTACCCTTTGGGATTAAGAGGCCATTAATAAGAGCAAATGGATCCTGAAGCCACTCGCCATTGCCTTGGTGGTTATAGTACTGAAGAAGTGCATGGTGTTTCAATTGTTAATGTCCTCTAATTTTTATTTTTGCATTAGCATGTTTTTGAAAAGTGACAATCAAAATTTGCTATCATTTAGTTAAATACATTGTAACTCCAATTAATCTATTAGTTGTCAAAATAATTGGTAGAATAAATTAAAAATTCTCTGTCTTCTTCTGTGCCAATACAAGCTTTCTGTGTAAATCAAAATCGTTTTGGTAGGTTCTAACACCTTCTTTTGGACTGTGGGAGAGCTTGCTGGCATGTTGCTCTGTGAAGTCATGCTACCTGTGCTGCTCTGCTCCTATTCCTTTTTTCCTGCTGTCAAAATTCTCTTCATCACTGTTCTCCACTTCAGTATTTTCTGCCCCCACTGAAAAACCGTAGGTAGATGTGTGTCTGGAGCAGAGGGACCCTTGTGGTAGTGCTGGGCGGTATACCGGTTCATACCGAAAACTGTTTTTTATTTTTTTTATGATATGGATTTTTCTTATACCGCAACACCGGTTTAAATTGCCTAAACGACGTTCGGAACATGGCGCAGCGGGAAACTGTTCAAGTGGGGACCTTTTTCACTGCTACACCGCTAAATACAGATTTGTTGCACTAGGGCTCTTTTTCACTGCTACACCACCAAATAGTGGGCGGTAGTATAGGAATGCTGCGTGTTGAAAATGGACAAAGCCTGGAGATACTTTAGTTTTAAAAGGTCAGATGTGTAAATACTGTTTCTATACTACTGGATAATACTGCAAGCCAAGTTGTACTTGTTTCATTTGTTTTCAATACAGTGTAATGTACCTGGGTACTGTGTAACAGTGTGACGACATGTTTTCAAACCTCGTCATAAGTTATATAGCACATTAAATGCTTTGTGTTAAGTGATTCTTAAACTGACTTCTTCTTGCACTAACAGGAGGCGCCGGCAGCGATCGCCGCACAGAATACATTCACTTCATGATCTTCCTTCTCTCTGAACATTTAGAATGCTAAAATAAATACTTAATATAATTTTCATGGTGAAATGCATTAAAGCATGCATTAATCATATGGGGGCACGGCGGCATGCCTGCCTTGCATTTGCATGTTTTTCTGGTGGGTTTACTCGGAGCTTCAGTTTCCTTTCAAACTCATGTAGGATGCTGGGTTTTGTTGTGCTATATTGACCCTGCTAGTGTATGTTTTGCTTGTATTTATCCTTCGATGTCTGGGTTTTGTTGTGCTATATTGACCCTGCTAGTGTATGTTTTGCTTGTATTTATCCTTCGATGTTCTGGCGACTCGTTCAGAGATGGGCGCAACTCTAAATGGATGGCATAATTAAACATGTATAACGAAGATATTTTTAAAGTTCTGAACACTCCGTGGGCTAAGTTTATAACTAGTTTTAATTTCACAAAGACGTTTATCGTGTGGTGATTGGTTATGTGGAGAAAAAAAAAGGACGGATAGGAACTGGGGTTTTAGTACGTCAGATAGAGACAGCACGCGTGCAATAAAGAAAGCCCGCTCAGAAGAACATGCATTGAATTCTGTGTTCGTGTCTCCGACCACCAGATCACAAACCCAACATTTACACAATATTTAAGTTAAACCTGTGCGATACCCATTCATACATCCAGTTTTTTGGAGCCTCGTCACACCTGCCATAAAGGTCTCTACACTGAAAGTACGCCTGGGGACCCCTAACTGCCAGGGAGCAGCACTACCGCTTCACTACCATGCTTGTTTAATACCTGCTTTAATGCATTTCATCATGAAAATGATATCAAGTATTTATCTTAGCATTCTAAATTTTTAGAGAGCAGGAATACCATGAAATGAATGGATTCTGTGCGGTGATTGCTGCCTCCTCTTAGTGCATAGGAAGTCAGTTTAAGAAGCATAGTGATTAACAACTGGGTCGGGGAACACAAAACAAAGCATTTAATGTGCTGCATTAACTTATGATGGGGTTTCAGAAAATCAAGTAAATTAAACATTGATTTTAGGATGAAGTTTAGTTTATGACATTCTACTTTAATAGTAAACTATGAAAATAAAGTGGAAATGTTGACTTTAATCTTGACATAAGCGTCAAAATTAAAGTGGAAATGTCGAGAATAAAGTCAGCATGTCGACTTTATTCTTGACATATACCGGTAGTTTGTTTTTTTTCTTCCCTCTTTACTGTATTTTTTTTTCTTCACCGTGGCCCAAATGCACTTCCGTAGGGCTATACCACAAATAGCATTATACAGTAAATGCAAGTTGCAGTTATTTTATTTATGTATATAGCTTAGCTTGAAGCAAGGCCCATATTAATGCAGTTTGCCTAAATGATGGTACAGTTGGTAAGGATGTCATCACAAAGTTGTACTTGTTTTATTTTATTTTAATTTGGTGAATACTGTGTAATGCACCAGGGCTTGAAGTCTTGAAGTAATAGTGCAGTTATCAGTAATAATACTATTATTTACTTTATTGTTATTATTTATTAGTTTAAATATTATGCAGTTTATTGATGGTAAAGTTGTTTAAAAAGTCACTTTAATGTGTCAGTGGACAGAGATTGTTAACATTAACAGAAAGTGTAGTTGGTTCACAAAAAATATTTACTATTTATTACTTTTCTAAGACATGTTCAGTGCAGTGCAAGTTTTGACAAGCACCTCTGGATATTTTACTAAGTCTAAATGCCCCTTTGGATGGTTGAAAATATGTTGTCAAAATCATAGTTTAAGTTTTTGCAAAGTTTGTTCAATAAAAAGGTTCAATATTTTGACTGCAACTGTCATGCAATGTGATTCCTTCTCTTCATTAGTGTCACCCCCTTGAAAACTATCACTTTATGGGGCCATGCAAATCTGTATTAATACTTGTGTGCACATTAAAATGTTTTTTTGTACAATGTACAATTCTCATAACAGTGGAATAGGTTATTCTTAGCCAGTCTACTGCAGTAATTGCAGTGGAAAATGTGGTTAACATTCACTCATGCATGGGGAAAAAAATACCGTCCAATACCGTGAAACCGGGATAATTTAGAAAAATACCGTGATATAGAATTTTGGTCATACCGCCCACCCCTACCTTGTGGTCAGAATTAGTCTGGCCTTGAGTTTGCAGAGAATGTCCGTTGAGATGCCATATCTGCAATGTGTTCTGCATTTGGCACTGTTGATGATGATGTAAAATTGTTTTGTATATGCTTGTTGTGAAGTGGTGGAAAAATTAGACTGTTTTGTTGTATCATTGCGCATGCTGAGATATTTTTTTGGAGTGGTATATCCATCCATCCATAAGTGACGTGAAGTCTGGTCATGCAGTATATGAAGGAAAATTGCCATCAAAGTGGAGGAGAGGGAGTTAAAGTATCCTGCAGTAGCTTGTGGGGGTCTGGCACTGGCTGACCTACTTCAGTGTACTCTGTATTTCAGTACAATTACTATTGGACCACAGGTCAGAGAAGGAAAAGTGTTCTGAAGAACTATCATGAATAATCAGTTTTAAGATGCTCAACCTGTTTTCTTTAACAGATGTATAGGTAAATGTAAGCATTTTATTCTCTGAACCCCCATTTTCTCATTATCTCTGTTTTCCCCTGATCTCTTTAAATATAGAGACCAATCACAATAAAATATATAACAGATCTATCCAATTGACAGTTAACTGTTACATAACACTTTAAAAGCTTTCAGTACATTTATTTATTTCCTTTTCTGTACACTCTATAGGATATCTGACAATTCACAAGTTCCAAAAAACTTTTGAAATAAAAGTGTCATTTATTAGCAATTAAGTTTGATTAAAATACATATTAGTAATATTCATTATTTATAAATGTGGCATGGATGTTAAGCAATTTGAGTTAAATATTATTATCATACATTACATACATTAAGTACATAGTTCCAATACTAGTTCTATAGTACTACAGAGCTTTTTATGGAGATCCTGGGTTACTCCAAGTATAGCTACTAAGTTGCTTAAATGATAGGAGGACAAGGTTTACATTAGTCCACTACTTGTGATTGATTAAAGGGACTTCAACTACTGTGTGTTTTAATCTTAAATTATTAGTAAATGTTTCTTATGAAGTATAGTACTTGGGAAATCATGATTTTGATTGTGTAATAATAATTCCTTGTGGATGTGAGTTGCATCCAACAAATTACAAATATTAAATTTAGTTGGGCAGCACCCATGATTGTTGAAAACTACTATTACTAACAATCTTCATTGTTGTTAAGAGTAAACAACTGTTAAAGGTCACAGTAATACTATGGTGTTGTACCGTGTTAGCCATTTTTGCCCAAAGAAGGGGCCTCGAAAGCTTGCATATCTTTTTCAGTTAGCCAATAAAAGGTGTCATTTTACTTGACAGGTCACAGTAAAAAAAAAAGTATTAGATAAGCACATTTTTAGAGCTTCAAATGAATGTGAGTTTGTGGCATATTTGTTTTCTGTTATTTTTCATTTAGTGCTGTGCTCTGCCAATGTCATTTTGTGAAAAGGTCATTTTATTTTGGTATGTCATTAAATATTGTTATTTATGTCTATTTTGATCTAAAGGAAGAATAAAACTCTGTATGAGACATCTCAGTGATCTATTAATAGACAAATGTATGGCATGTATTTGTTTCATGTTGGTTTCCATAAAATAATACTGCAGTTGATTTCTGTTTCAGGTGAAAAACAAAGCACCAGCAGAAGTACAGATAACAGCAGAGCAGCTATTGAGGGAAGCTAAGGAAAGAGAACTTGAGCTACTGCCTCCTCCCCCAAAGCAGAAGATAACAGATGAAGAAGAATTAAACGATTACAAGCTGAGAAAAAGAAAAGTAAGCTCAAGCTTTATTACTGCCACTGAGCAGAATTGTGATGTCATATAATAATAATTTTCAGTGTTCCAGTTGCTAGAGTTTGTAATCAGTTGTCTTTAGTACTATTAGAGTATGTACTCAAAGTACTGGCTATTAATTGCTTTTTTAGACTCTTAGGTACTTCTTTTACCTATGATTATTATCAGGTCTGTGGAGTCAGTACACAAAATCTTCAACTCTGACTCCTCAATGTATGGTACCTCTGACTCCTTTATTTGTAATTTAAGCCAAATATACAGTACCAGTCAAAAGTTTGGGATCACTCAGAAATTTTTGTGTTTTTGATTAGAAATTGATACCTTTTTCTCAAGAAACCTTTAAATTGATTTAAAGATATAGCCAATTATTTTTAATCGATTCACATTAGTTTTATATACTTTAAGAGTAAGAGACAGTTCAGTATTGGTAGCTGAAGGAAAATGAACTTGTTCCTGCAGCAACATAGAACTCAAAATTTAGTAGTAAAAATGTGTAAACAATTACATACATGGAAGACACAAAACTGTACAACAATAATAGTATGAAAATATTAAGTAATACTGTCCCTATGCCAGTGATTCTATCAAAACCTCCCTGGGAGTACACTGGTATGACAGTGTGTAAGTAGGTAATTCACTGTCTGATGGCTGCAGCATGACATGATGAAATAACATGATGACTAAAGTTGCTTCAGGACCACACATTATGAACACAATGGGCATCATCCATTATGGCCTCTTCTCACCTTTTTAATTCTGCTGCCTCCAGTAATGTGCCCGGCTTCCTGATCCATTTAGCCAGGTTTTTGATGTCTGCTGAGGGGCTGCTACTCCCCCAACAGAAAACACGGTCGTAAAACAGTACACTGGCTACTAAGATCTAGTAGAATATCCCCAGCAGCTTATCATACAGTATATATTGAAGGATGCATGTCTGTGTAATTAACTTTGTCCTTTTTACTGTTGTGATGTATCGCTGGGTATTTAGAGGCTTGCACCTCCTTCCTCTCCTAACCTGTTATAGTGACTGATACCTGGGGCTCACTTAAGTGTTCCTGCTTCTGGTTCACAACCATCTTTTCTTTTGAGTTCTGCATGGTTCTCCCTACACTACTTGACAAAGTTCTCCACCACTTTTCTGTCCTCTCATCTCTTATTTTTAATGCAACCTACAGAAGAGGAATCCTTTGAGAACTTATGTAGGTTACATAAATGGTTACTGTATTTAAATTAGTAGTGTAAAGGGAGACAGAACAATTCCCACAGGTACCCCTTTGTTAGTGACCACCATTTCAACTGTCTCCTCTTTTTTTTGGGTATTTCATGATCCAGCACACTGTGTGGGCATGATCTATTGCATCCAGGCAGCTTTCAAATTATCTTTGTTCACATATTTTTAATAAGAATATTTTGAATAATTAACCCTTACATACTTATTACAGAAACTGAATTGGAGTTTAGTGTTAAACTGGGACAATAAAGGATACTAACTTTTTTTTCTTTTTCTGAAAGGGATTTGAAGATAATATCCGAAAAAATCGTACAGTTATTAGTAATTGGATAAAGTATGCACAATGGGAGGAAAGCTTGAAAGAAGTACAAAGGTTAGTAAAGATTAATTAATTTTTAAGGTTGGTTGTCCTGTATTAATTAGATTAAGTTTTCTGTTTACATTGCAAGTATGTTTACATTTTCAAAGGGCTTGCATTCTATATAACAAAATAGTTGTAATAATTTTAATTACAGTATAGGCAAAATTAGAATAACAAGAATTCTTATTTTTCTGAACCTATTTGCAGTACGCTTACCAGTTTTGCTGCTCTCACATCACACTTACTCATACAGGGACAATTGTGAGCCACTATTTCATTTTATAAACATGTCTTTAAAATGTGAGAAGGCACTGGATTTTCTGAAGAAAAAATAGTGAGGATAAACAAAAAGATACAGTTAGAATGTATAAACTCCACACACATGCTTGAGATGGAAATCTAGCTCAGGACTCTAGAATTATAGTTCATCACTAACCATTATAGTAAAGTAGTGCAGTTCTGTACATCCTTAGATTTTTGCACCAACATACTTTCTAAATATGTCCATTTATAGTATGTATATTCTAAGAATACTCCTGCACATTTTGGAAACATTTAAATCACAAAAAGTGTATCTAACGTAATCTAATAATGAAAATCCTTGCATATTACCAGTTAATTTTAGAATAGCCATTAAAATTTTGCTTTTAGTATATATAGAGTCATAATTTACTGTCCACGGGCCTCATGTATAAACGGTGCGTACATACAAAAATGTTGCGTAAGCCTGTTTCTACGCTGAAATCGTGATGTATAAAACCTAAACTTGGAGTAAAGCCACGCACATTTTCACAGTAGCTCAAACCCTGGCGTATGCAAGTTCTCTGCTCAGTTTTGTAAACTGGCGGCACCCAGCATCAAAGCAGTGCTACTGTTCTAGTGTGGTTTCCCTTTCTTTTTTAGATCCACATCCCTGATGTGGCTTTATAAATACACTGAAATTAACTACATATTATTTATTAGTTTAATGCATCTGATTGTAATTAACCTGTAACAATATAATGGCCCAGGGAATAGCCAAAGTATTCTAAATACCATAGCTGCTTTAGCGTTGTTACTCTCAATGCATCTTCTTCTTCTTCTTTCAGCTGCTCCCGTTAGGGGTTGCCACAGCGGATCATCTTTTTCCATATTACTCCCGCTGCACCACTCAGAATATTTATATCACTGTATCTGAGTGGGGAATCACAGAGCTATACCAGCTGATCAGAAAATTATTGGGATACAGCATCAAGCACACGCAGCCTCAGCCATAATTGCCAATATTGTCTATTGAACTGCTCTCATACGACAAACGCTTCAGAGCCTTTCCTGTACTGACCTTGCGGTTCAGAAACAGTTTCATCCTAAGAACTATAAACGCATTCAATCAGTCCATCAAGTGCTCCTTGTGGAACTGTTTGTACTTATTAGTACAATTACCTCACTGTAAACTTGCACTACAGTTATAATATTGCACAACCTGAGCCACTTTATAAAGCGTGTATTTACATATGATGACGATATCAGTTTTAAGATGAAATGCAGCAAAATATGTTTGTTATATTATACAGATAAAATTTTAACTTCATTTAAATAATCTATATTGTTAGTGATTAAACATGTGAGGACACGGTGTCGCAGCGCTAGAAAGGAACTGGCGCGCCGTTCACGGATTGTTCCAGCCTCGCGTTGTATTCTTGCTGGGGCTGGAGCGACACTGGATGGATAGATAGATAGAATAATTAAACATGTACTACGAAGATATTTCAATGTTCCTTAAAAGTTTTGAAGAATCGGCGTTCTAAGCTTAAAGATGGTTTAACATCTATTACAGAGCTGATTGTGTGGCGATTGGGTATTTGGAGAAAGAAAAGGAAGGACAGGAATTGGGGGTTAGTACGTTTGAAAGAGACAGTACTGCTACAATAAAGTATTTCATCGAAGGTCGTGCAGCAAGCATCTTGCGTGAGACATGAACAATCATTGCGCCACCGTGTTCCCATGTTTAATAACATGCTTTAACTCCTATCATCATGAAAATGATATCACGTATACATCTCAGTATTTTAATTATTCGGAGAGCTGTAATATTACAAATGTAATGGATTCTGTGTCCTGTCGGAGGAAGAGAAAGCCCAGAAGCATGTGGTGATTCACACACACAGAGCACATAGAAGATCAAATAAAAAACAAAGCATTTAACATGCTACTTTAGTTACGATGGGATTTGAGAAACTAGTAAATTAAATGATTTTAAGATGAAGTTTATTATGTTCTACTTTAATGACAAACTATGTGATTGAAGTGGAAATTTCGAGGTTAAATTTGACATTTCGAGTATTTTTCCCACTGTGTGCCTATTTTTTTTTCTGTGTACCCTAATAAGCTTTCATATGACACTCAGACGGTGGGCTACAACTCGCCTTTTCACGGCGACTTTGATATGGGACAACTTCTTTTTTATTTTGGGCACTGTGCAACTTTGTGAACTTGAGCTTTCGACACTCTGTCACTCGATCAGCTTCCTTTTTGTTGTTTGTACCACTTTTTAAACCAACAAATAGTATGTTTTTCCTTGCGTCCACTTGGTATTCGCTGAAATTCTTCTATTTTTCCCCGTGCTTTTGCCATTGTCTTTTCACTGAAGGCTCAGCTTAAGGGCTGTTTGTATTGATTTGCATATTCAAAGAGACGTAATTCTGGGAGGAGTTGGGGCGGGACAGCAGGCGCATGCACGTGCGTTACTTTTCACGCTGACTGGGATTTATGTAGCGGAAGAATGTGGAAGTGGGCGAATGCCCAGATTTATGCATCTGGATTTTTTTGTGCGTACGAACATTTCTGCTTTTGTGCTTATGCCATGTTATTGTGTGAATTCTACGCACGGCGTTATGCATGAGGCTCCACCTGTTTATACAAATGTGGATAAATTTATTGGTACCCTTACAGCTCACTGAAAAAGTGCTGTATGCTACCTGAAAAGTGATTTAAATAAAAGTCAATTGTTCCTTCTATACCTGCATATGCCTTTGATATATCGTTGAGTAAAGCAAAGCAAATATTGCTTATTCTACGAAGATATTCTGAAATGGCCTGGACACATTTGTTGGCATACCTAGAAAAGATTATAAATAACTAGATTTTTCAAACTAGCTATTTTCCTTAATTAGTATTGTGCATATCTCCAGTCGTGCAGTCAGTTAGTAAGCCTATTTAAATGAAGAATAGTAGTCACTCTGCTGTTTGGTGTCACTGTATGTCCCACATTGAGCATGATCTTGAGAAAGCAAAGGAAAGAGTTGTCTGTCAGATCAGAAAGAACATTACAGACAAGCATGCTAAAGGCAAAGGCTGTAAGCAGCTACAAGCAGCTTGATCTTCCTGTGACCAGCCTTAATGGAGGCAGCTGCAAAAGGAAAATCGACCTCAGAATGGGCAGAAAGATAGTGAGAGTGGTATACAAAAAGCCAAGGACAACTTCCAAAGAGATACGAGCTGAATTCCAAGGTCAAGATCCATCAGTGCCTGATTGCACCATCTGTCACTTTTTAAGTGACAGTGGGCTCAATGAAAGAAGACCCAGGAAGACTTCACATATAAAATACAACCTGGAATTTGACAAAATACTTATTGAGAAGCCACAAAGCTTCTGGCAGAATACCCTTCGGAAAGATGAGACAAAACTGGAGCTTTTTGGTAAGGATGCTCAGATCAGGTTTTTTAAGGCTGATGCCAATCACCGATTTCATGTTATTTGTTCATCCTATACCGATTTTTTTATATATATATATATATATAAGTTTTTTCTGTACTGTACCTATTTGAAACATGGCTAAATTAAATAAAAGTAGTTTTCACCATTTTTCTTACAACAAATTTACATATAAAAATATATCTTGTATATATAAACTTCTACACGTGGAAGTGTGTGTGTGTCCGGCCCGGAAGTGAGAGGTGGAGTTGGGGTAAGGGCTCCACCTCTGAGGAAGCCTGTTTCCAAACTCGCTTAGCCACTAATAACACAAGCAAGGCCAGCACATCAGCAAAACGAAACCTCAGAAGAAAGACAGTCACTTAGCCACTAACATCAGCAAAACGGTATCCCTTTTACTTTTCCTCCTGCCACTAAACAAGTCGACAAAACGAATCCTCCTAGGAGAGAGATGTCCAGAGTAGTTCCTTTCAATTTTTTTTTTGACGATTTCAATAGTCTATAGGATATTGGCAATTAAGTGCTGCTTAAATATACAGTAAATATACATGCACATTTTAATAATTTTAAATCATGAATTGCGCTACAGCTTTTTGCTGTTAAAATACACATTTACTATATTTTTTTTTCTTCAGTGTATCAAGTAGACATTTGTAATTCTTGAGGTGTAATTATAAAATCTAGATTACTGTTTTAATTATGTAGTACCTATTTCATTTCTTACCATAACTTATGCTGTATGGCACACAGTAACAAAAAATAAACACCGTACAAATCCTTTTAAAAAGCCTATTGTTTACTAAGCAGAAATTTCAATTTGTGTTTATCTTTTCTTTTTCGAATTTAAAGTGTGAGCTGATGCATTTTAAATAAGCTTCCTGTCCAAACTCAAGCGGTGTCCATTTTAATTTAAAGGACAAAATAAAGGACTGAATTCCTTAAATTAGCTTTTCTTGCTGTTTATCTAGTTACACCTGACAACTTCTCCAATTACTTTTTTTTTTCCTCCAGTTGATTACTCCACTTTCTTTAATGTAAAGGGTAATATACTAATCGTGTTTTATTCATTGGTAAAACAAGCTTCTAGTTCCTGCTTTTTGTTTACATTGCAGGAAGTTTGCTGCAAACGAAAAAAAAAGATGTGCACTCACTTAACTACTGTAATACCTTGTGTAAAGCAGTGCAACTAAATTGCCATAAAGCTTAGAAACGCAGAGGCTGAAAACATTGGTTTTTGTGATTGACCTTTTTACCAATCACCAGCCTAGTCTTTTTTTTTTTTTTGTGAAAATAGGCCAATTTCATCCATCCATCCATTATCCAACCTGCTATATCTTAACTACAGGGTCACGGGGGTCTGCTGAAGCTAATCTCAGCCAACACAGGGCGCAAGGTAGGAAACAAACCCCGGGCAATTAATTGTAAGTCAATTAATTAGGGCCACCTAGTCCAGTTGTATTGGCCAGGATGCCTTTATGTTCCTTTGGGACCTCTTGTCTGGGTAAGGGACCTTCCTGGTTCCTGGCTGGGATGCCCATCCATCCTTGGTACTACCTACACCACTTAATTCTTCTAAAAAAAAAAAAAAAAAAAAAATAGTCTAGTTTTAGAAGTCCCTGAAGTCCTAATGTCTACCATACTACTTGGTAGCTTACTCCATGTGTCTATCGTTCTCTGTGTATAGATGAACTTCCTAACATTTCTGTCAAGTTTACTCTTAATAAGTTCCCAACTGTGTCCCCGTGTTCTTGATGAACTCATTTTAATGTAACCGTTTCAATCCACTGTACTGTTTTCCTTCATAATTTTAAACACTTCAAACATGTCTCCTCCTAATCGTCTTTTGCTTAAACTGAAAAGGCTCAGGTCTTTTAATCTTTCCTCATAATTCATCTCTTGTAGATGTGGAACAAGGCTACTCACTCTTCTCTGGACTTTTTTTAGCGCTGTTAATCTTTTTTGTAGCCTGGAGACCAAAACTGTACACAGTAGTTCAGATGAGGTCTTACCCATGCATTGTTACACTTGAGCATAATCTCCTTAAACTTGTATTATAAAGCTTGTACTTGAAATCTATGAAAAGAACTGAAACATGCAGTCTAGTGAAGGCCCCATTCAAACCAGACATGGCCGGAGCAGTTTGCTCATGAAGAATGGGTCAAACTACCAGTTGAGAGGCGCAGAAGTCTCATTGAGAGCTACAGGAGTCACTTGTTTGGAGTGATTACCCCTCCAGGTTGTGCAACAAAATACTAGGTTATGGGTCCCATCACTTTTATCCATCTATTCTCATTTGTGTTATTATAGGAAATGTCCTTTTGAATGAAAACTTTAAAGCAAAGTCTGATTTTTGTTAAATACGGAAATAACAATGATGGGTGCCAGTTTTATCAGTTTCAAGTTATTTCAGAGACTGTTTGTGGGTTCTTGTTTTTTCATGTAGGTGTACCTACAGATTTGTTCACATCTGTATAATTAACCAGATTATGTACTTTTCTTTTCAGCTTGCAATCTTTCTTATATAAAACATCCTATCTATTCATATAAATTTACAGCTAAAAAAGTAGCAAGGAATTCTAGTTTGTTCACCTAAATTAATTTTAGGCTTCTTTCTTAAAACAGGAGCAATAATTTACGTTTTTAAGTTTTACACACGTGTAAAATTTTTAGGTATATTTGCTATTTGTCCTATGTTTTTTCATCTTTGTCTTGTGTTTTTCAGGCTACTGTGTTTTTTGTTTGCCATAAATGGGCAAGTTGCAGTATATACTATGCAAAAACTCCATGCATTCCAGCAAGTGTATTTGCCTAGTCGTTGGTACTACCTTAAATTTAATTACAAATGCAATGTATTTTCTTTGTTTGTGAAGGAAGTATTAAAATATTATTTTCCAATTCTAGGGCACGTTCAATTTACGAACGTGCATTAGATGTAGATCACAGAAATGTTGCTCTTTGGCTCAAGTATGCAGAGATGGAAATGAAGAATCGACAGGTGAACCATGCCAGAAATATTTGGGACAGAGCTATCACTATCCTCCCTCGGGTCAACCAGTTTTGGTAAGAATAGCTTGGATCAGAATTTTGACAAACCGGAATTCTTAAGATATATGATTACACGTTTGTTAATTATTTGATTATTCTATACTTAACTTGGCATTCTTCAAGCAAAAATAAATCGGTGTGTTTATAATTAGGTACAAGTATACATATATGGAAGAAATGTTGGGAAATGTTGCTGGTTGTCGCCAGGTGTTTGAGCGATGGATGGAATGGCAGCCAGATGAACAGGCCTGGCACTCCTACATCAATTTTGAATTAAGATACAAAGAAGTGGAAAAAGCCCGCAATATTTACGAGAAATATATCCTTTTAATTAAAAGTTTCTAAGTAGTAGCTATATCTTAGTTGTAAGAAAAAGGTTTGTAGGCATTAATATTTGAAATGGCTAAGTGATGTAGTTAAATGTTTAGGATGTCAATAAAATATGATTTTCAGTTACAGGTGGGGGATATTTTATGTAGATTCATTATTAAATTCAGGGGTTTCTAAGGTCCCATTTGAAAAAAAATTTCCTTTACTTCTGTGAACTTGTATTTGTACACCCGGAGGTGAAAAACTGGATTAAATATGCTCGTTTTGAAGATAAACATGGATATATTGCTCATGCTAGGAAAGTGTTTGAAAGAGCAGTGGAATTCTTTGGGGAGGAATATATGGATGAACAACTGTTTGTGGCATTTGCAAAGTTTGAGGAAAAACAAAAGGAGGTAATTTTTCAAATTTTATTATGTCTTGAGTAGAATTTTTATATACATGTAGAGTTTGCAACTAATTATGAAAATACTATAGTTTCACTTGGTTTTGATTTTAAACCTTCACTAGTCTGAAAGAGTCAGAGTAATCTACAAATATGCTTTGGACAAGATTCCTAAACAACAAGCTCAGGAGCTCTTCAAGAACTATACAATATTTGAGAAGAAATTTGGCGACAGGAGGGGAATTGAAGATGTAATAGTTAGCAAGAGACGCTTTCAGTATGAAGAGGAAGTTAAGGTAAGTTTTTAGATATGATGATCTATTCAAAAATTAAAACTTTTCTAAATGATTTATTTTTAAAGCAATTTGGTCTATTGCTTTAGTTCCATGTTTTTGTATTATTATTACATTCTAGGCAAATCCTCACAATTATGATGCCTGGTTTGATTACTTGAGACTTGTTGAAAGTGATACAGATTCAGACACTGTTCGAGAAGTCTATGAGAGAGCTATTGCGAATGTCCCACCTATCTCGGAGAAGAGGCATTGGAAAAGATACATTTATCTGTGGGTTAACTATGCACTTTATGAAGAACTAGAAGCCAAGGTAATACATTTTATCTGAAATGAAAAATATAATCACATGATCAAAAAAAACTTTGTGATTTTATTATGTGTCATTTTATATAACTGTGGCCACATGTTTTTGGTTTAGGTTTGAATAAGGTTTTAGATTTTAAATCTCATCAGTACGTCTGAGCAAGTCACAAATTGTGTTTGTCCAATTAAAAACATTTCTAATGAATCTGTTCTATTAGGCTCTTGGTGTGAAGTCATTTGCTATACCTTTCATCATTAAAGAAACTTTATAATATGAAAGTAATTATCACCCTGAAGTATCATAAATAATCGAAACCATTTGTTGTGTTAATGTATAATCTTAAATTGACTTTAATTAAATTTGTTTAATTACAGGATTCAGAACGAACAAGGCAAGTTTACCAGGCATGTCTAGAACTAATTCCACATAAAAAGGTATTGTATTTTAATTATTTTGACTCTCAGGTTAAGTGCTGGAAGTGACTAAAGTTGTATTGTAAAGTTCTATTACAATTGTTTTGTATTAGATAATTTACCAAAAGTTAAATCACTAAAGTTTTCTGATCAAATTATGACTGGAGTTATATACATTAAATAATACTGTATTGTTATTTGGAATACATGCATTTTATGTGTGTTCCTTGTCTACAACGATCTGGGTAAATGTTGGATGACAGGAAATGCGAGGCAAGAAATGTTGAACACATAACTAAAACAGAAACTTTTTCCACGTTATAGTAATAATGAAGTGAAGTGTATAATGTGTGAAGACTTTAGTTCAAATATCAAATAAACACTTTCACAAAAGGTATAACAAAACAAGTGTGCTTTTATTCAAGAATATAACCAAAGAAAAGCAAATCATTTAACTCTTTTAGGGCGGATGTCGACTTTTGTCGACAGGAGGGGTTGAAGGCGAATGTCGACAAATGTCGACATCCAGGGATAGAGGGCGACAATCAGCTGTTAATGGCGACAAATCTCACAGTTACGTCACAGGCATTCCCTCTGTGCTTGGAGGAATGCTAGACTCGTTGACTCGGCAACTAAACCTTGCGTGTGCATGAGTTACGAAATGTAAACAATGGCAAGATGGCACCAACATGTGAAAAGGGAGCGAAGGAAGTGCAGAAAAGAAAACACTCGGCAGACGATGTTTTGCGCATTATTGCGGAGTCGGACTCTTGATTTTTCAGAATCGGGTTTTATTGGCAGTGATCAGGAGATCGAGCAAGAGAGTGAGAAGCTGGCATCAGCTGATCAGACACCAGCCGATGCCGCGCCAGCGGATCTGCTGCCAGTTGAGTGCCTTCGCGCAGCCAATGCATCTACGGCAAGGTTCGCATGAGATAAATACACAGACATTGATCCGTTGAGAGCCGATCTGACTACCGGAGTTTACAAGACGGCATGGCTTGCTGTTGGACACAACAGATCACCAGCTGCTGTACTTCAGGCTGCTCTCTCCTGATGCTGCTTTTCAGCTACTGTCAGACGAGACAAACAGGTAGGCAGAGAATTTTTTTGAATCGCAGGCTGTGTTTGCATCGCATTCTCGTTTTTCAAAGTGGAAACCCACAACAAAAGACGAGATGAAGTGCGCTGTGGCATTACAAATAGAGATGGGACAGAACTGGTGATATAACTTCAGGGAGCATTGGTCCAAACGTGTTTTGTCCCGTGGTGGCTTTGGACAGGTTATGCAGTGTGGTGATAGGTACGTGCTGCTGCAAAGTTTTATTCACTTCTGTAATAAACAGAAGCAAATCCCATGGGGTGAACCAGGCTATAATGCCATACATAAAGTTCATAAAGTTTCAGAAGATGAAAAGAGGTGACAGTACGGTTTTCATGCAGGCAGAAAACTTGGTGGCAGTGGCATGGCACGATGGCAAATGGGTGACTTGTCTCTCTACAGTACACACTAACAATATCTGTGAGAAAGTGCAGCAACAGACAATTGAAAAATAGGCACCAAAGCAACACATATTGTAAGGAGTGCAATGTGGCAATGACTGAAATTGGCTGTTTTGAGTGAGATCAGACTTTGCAGGACTTTGCTGTGTAAAATGTATGTGAAATCATAGAGTATGTAGGCTCATACAACATGCAAGACAGTAACATTTGTCAAAAGTAAATATTTTTTGTTGATTTGATATGTTAAACAATTGCTTTGTGTTCTTTTTTAAAAAATGTTAGTTTTTGGAAAAATATTCAGCCCTGGGAGAAAAGAAACAAAAAAAAAAATTAGCCCAAAAAAAGAGTTAATGTACATGTTGCCGTCAATGAGTAAAAACCCAAGCCCAAATTTCAATCGACAGAAAGTCAACGTGTCTGTTTGGCTGATGCAGGGGTAAGAACTGCTGTCTTGTAATCAAGAGGTTACAGGTTCGAGTCAGAGCTCTCTCTATTTTGAGTAGTGAACTGCTATTATTACTACTATAATATAATAAAAACATCCATTTGATTTGAGTCTGTAACACCCAGTTTAAATTTTGGCTACTCATAAAAGTTAGCGTTGTTTTTTTTTTCTTTTTCTTATTCAGTTTTATTCTGTCAGTGATGTTCACTTGGTACAACGGACTTGCCTTCCCTTCTCTGAGTTGTTGCCATTTATCTCCATTCTTTTCTCAAGAGCACCAATGACCACAGTTGGTGCTGTGGTTGATGCCTGCTCAGAACTATTTGTTGTACTGGCAATCAAGTATACAATGCCCTGTGACCGCTATCATGCAACATTTGCACTTTCACAACAAAGACACCATTGCAGAACGTGTGAAAAACAACACGTTTGCTGCAGTCTCAGGCATCTGGCAATGTTTTGTTGAGAACTGTGTTTTGAGTTACAACCCAGGGCAACATATTACAGGGAAACAGCAAATGTTTCCAACCAAAGTCCGTTGTCCTTTCTTGCAGTACATCTCAACCAAGCCTGACAAATTTGGCATAACGCTTTGGATTGCAGCAGATTTGGAGATAAAGTACATGTGCAGTCAAGTCAAGTTGGGGAGCATGCACTGGTACAGTGCGTTGCTGCACCCACTACACCGCGAAACAACTCGGGATCCTGGTTGGCAACCCCACAAGACACGCGGTCCAGTCCTACCCTCCGGAAATGACCCTCCATCTGCCGTAGCCAGGTGTTACGTGGGCGACCCCTTGACCTGGTCCAGCCACTTGGATCCCCAACAATGAGCATCTTATGAGCCGGATCACCCTTGGGAAAACACGCCACATGGCCGTAGTGCCGTAACTGAGGCTTCCTCACAATGCAGGTAATGAGCCTCAGTCGGGGCTCCATGAGCAACAACTCATTCGACACGAAGTCAAACCAACGGTACCCAAGGATTTTCCGGAGAGACACAGTACCAAAGGAGTCCAGTCTTCATCTCAGGTCACTGGATAGCATCTATGTCTCACAACCATATAGTAAGTCAGGAAGCACCAGGACTGTAAAGACTTGGACCTTCGTCCTTTTGCATAGATATTGGGAGCGCCACACACCCCTTTCCAGCAACCTCATGACTTCACAGGAAGAGTCACCAGAAACATGAATGTCACTGCCAAGGTAAGTAAACCTTTCAACAAAGTCAACACTCTCTCCGCAAACAGACACACTGCTGATGGCTGTGCCCAAGAGGTCATTAAAGGCCTGGATCTTGGTTTTTACCCAGAACACTTGCAAGCCCAGACACTCAGATTCCTCACTAAGTCTCTCGAGCGCCCCGATCAGAGCCTCCATTGACTCGGTAAAGATCACAGCATCATCAGCAAAGTCAAGATCTGTGAATCTGTCTTCACCAACAGATGCCCCACAGCCACTATACCCCACGACCTTGCCCAACACCCAGTGAATACAGGCATTGAACAGAGTAGGAGCAAGAACACACCCCTGACAAACCCCAGAATCAACTGGGAAAAACGCAGAGGTCCTACCTCCACTATGCACAGCACTCACAGTACCAGTGTACTGGCCAGCCATGATATCCAGCAACCTTGAGGGGATCCCGCGAACCCTCAGGATGTCCCACAGGGTAGCTCGATCAACTGAGTCGAACGCTTTGCGAAAATCGACAAAGGCTGTAAAGAAACTCTGCCGATATTCGTGTTTGCGCTCTATGAGAACCCTCAGTGCCAGGATGCGGTCATTGGTAGACTTAGGCGTAAAACCAGACTGTTCCAGTCGCTGGTAGGTGAGCAAGTGATCACTGATCCTATTGAGGACGACCCTAGCAAGGACCTTACCCGGCACTGAGAGCAGTGTTATCCCCCTGTAGTTGCTGCAATCCAGGCGAACACCCTTCCCTTTCTAGATAGGGATGACAAGTCCTGTTTTCCAGTCTGTTGGGATGATGCCAGTCTCCCATACAGAAGTAAAGATTGCTTGCAATACCAGGAGGACAGCCTTACCACCAGCCTGGAGAAGTTCACCCCGGATACCACAGATTCCTGCAGCCCTTGCCCCCCTCAGCTGGTTCACCACCTGCGCAATCTAGATAGATTGGGTGGTTCACAGCTAATTGGAGGATCAGCCTCAAGAACCGTGGACCCAGAGATATCCAATGTCCTAGCCGGAGGATCAGCTTTGAACAACTGCTCAAAGTAGCCAGCTCAGCGGGTCACAACTACAGTGTCATCTGTATGGACCATTCCATCAGCTGCCCTGACTGCGACTCTCCGAGGAACAGATTCAGATGTGCGTAATGCTTTGATTCCTCTGTAAGCAGGATGTGAGTCGCTAGACCACAGATGGTGTGTCACTTGCTCACAGATTCCTCCAACAAACGCCTCTTTATCTGCCCTCAGAGCGTTCGCAGCCGACTATCTCAGTTCCTGGTACAGACCAGAGTTGCCATTGAGCCGTGCGCTGCAGCTCCTCTCGATGATATCCAGGACGCCCTGCGAGATGAAACACCTCCTTCTGGGAACACTGGTAACACCAACACAACCCTCAGCAACCTTCGGGGTCTTGTTGCGGAAGGTCTCCCACATCACATTAGGATCGGCAGTCATACCCAAATCTGAAAGTTCCTCACACAAACTGTGTGCAAACTCATTAGAAACCACTTGGTCTTGGAGTCTGGCCAAGTCCAGGCTCATTTTCCTAGTAGGTGGTAACCTACTGGACCTAAGCTGGATCCTAAGAGTAGCAACAACAAGTCTGTGGTCTGAATTCACAAACTGGGCTCTTCTGTAGACCCTGCAGTTTTGCAAGAGCCTCCAGCGTCTGCTCACGAGGATGTGATCAATCTCCTTCACCACACCACCAGTATTGGAGTACCAAGTCCAACGATGCAGTTCAGGGCGCTGGAACCAGGATCCAGCGATTTGCAGCCCCTGACCTTTTGCAACGTCAAGGAACATGGAGCCACTTTCACCACGGTCACCAGACCCATGGGTACAGAGACAATACTCATAGCCAGCCCTGTCAGTGCCAGTGGCTGCACTGAAGTCGCCTATGACCAGAAGAACGTCACCTCATGGGCACCCATCAACCACCGAGCAAAGCTACGAATAAAATGTCTCCCTCGCCGAGACAACAGACAAGGCACTCGAGGAGTGCCGTAATCTGAGTCCCATAATACGCTCGTTGAAAGGAGTGACATCGGACACCATCGGAAGAAGCCTGTGCAATGTGCAATGCCATTCCTTATTTAAAAAAAGATCCCACAAGAGAAAGACTTTCCAAAACTGTGGTCATAAAGCTTATGGAGCCATTTCTGGACAAAGGCAGAACCATAACAACAGACAACTTCACATCGCTTTTGCTTGCAAATAGACTGCTGCACCGCAACACATCTCTGCTTGACACCATAAATAAAATGGGATGGGAAATTCCACCTGCAGCTAAAGTCACTTTCGTATGTGAGCAATTCTCCATGCTAGTATTTAGATCTGACAGAGTCCTGATGTTGGTGTATGCACCCAAAAAGAAGAAGCCTGTCTGCATTCTCAGTACCATGCACCATAACACGGAGTATGGGCAAGATCGAAACAAAACATGTTCAAATGACAACTCCTGTTCAAATGGCATAGCGTTTTCAAATAATGACGTTTTCATGCATGAATGTGTGTGCATGCATGAGAGAGGCAGAGACCGATTTGATCTCACTCAAGTGGTTACAGGAATATAAAATAAAAACTTCCACAAAGGTATAATGAAACAAGTGTGCTTTTATTCAAGAATAAAACTGAATAGCAAAAAATTCAAGTGACAACAAAATACCAAAAATAATATGATTCACCGACGTTTGTGTGTCTGCTTATATCCCTTCAGTGATATCTTTTACAGGTAGAAAAATTTACATTGGGTGTTACAGACTGAAATCAAATGTATGTTCTTACTATATCATAGTAATAATAATAGCAGCTCACTACTCAAAACAAGGAACACCCGGACTCAAACCCGCGATCTTTTGGTTATAAGGCAGCAGTTCTTATCTCTGTACAACCCAAGAAGACATGTCAATTTTCTGTCGATTGACATTTCAGCTTGGGTTTTTAACTCATTGACAGCAACATGTAAATTGAATGATTTATGTTTCTTTTATTACATTCTTGAATAAAAGCGCACGTGTTTATCTGATATTTGAACTAAAATATTCACACATTATACACTTCACATCATCTATACTAATAAAAAGCAAAGCCCTCACTGACTGACTCACTCACTCACTCATCACTAATTCTCCAACCTCCCGTGTAGGTAGAAGGCTGAAATTTGGCAGGCTCATTCCTTACAGCTTACTTACAAAAGTTAGGCAGGTTTCATTTCGAAATTCTACGCGTAATGGTCATAACTGGAACCTCTTTTTTTGTCCATATACTGTAATGGAAGGCAGCAAGATGGCCGTAGGAGACGGAGTTGCGTGTCGCGTCATCACGCCTCGCACGTAATCACGTGAACTGACTGTGAACTCAGTACGTAGAAAAGAAGGAGGAGCCCCAAAGAGCGCTGAAGAAAACATTCATTACACAATTGACAAGGCAGCGAAACAATAAGAAGCGAGTGAGTGACACATACAAGCATCTTCATAAGACACGAGGTATAAAAAAGCATGGTGTAAACCGTAAGTTTAAATTAACTTTATAGAAATGCTCCCGCTGCCGTTTGCAATATCATATTCACGAGATACAAGTTTAATGAGAAGACACGAGGTATAAAAAAGCACGGTGTAAACCGTAACCTTAAATTAACTTTATAGAAACGCTCCCGCTGCCGTTTGCAATGCCATATTTGCGAGATACAAGTTTAATGAGAAGACACGAGGTATAAACGAGAGTTTGGATCACTTTGTAACAGAGTTAAAATTGCTGTAGCGAGAAACTTTTAACTGCCGGGTCTTAGCTAACATTAAATAAACCCGTGGACATCGCAACATCACACAAGAGAGCGGCTCATGTGAAGTGACTGAACGCAGCAGGAGTGATCACTTCGATGAATCAAACCTGTTCAAAAAACACATTACACAATTGATAAGGTAGGAAAAGAATATGAAACAAAGCACGGTATAAACCGTAACTTTAAATTAAGTTTATAGAATCGCTCCCACTGCCGTTTGCAATACCATATTCGCCCCTGCGAAGCGCGGGGATTTTGCTATATATATTAAACTATTTCAACCATTCTATGATCTGCTTCTCGCAACTGAAAGAGGGCACCGTGCCAGAAGTTAGCCGACTTGCTGACCAACCACAAGCGTTACCTGGTAGGTAACCACCCATACAATCAGATTGTGAATCAGACTACGAATGCCTGCAATGTAATTACCCCGATCTACATGCTGTCAAATGAACGAACCACACGCCGTGGCACAACGTTAAGGGCTTCGCCTCTAGCGCTGACGTCCGAGGTTCGATTCCCATAAGGGAGTGCAGTGAGTGTGTACGCCTGATGAGCCCACAATTACGGCGAAACACGTGTTGCATACTATGCATCTTCAAAGCACGGTGTAAACCGTAAGTTTAAATTGAGTTTATAGAAACACTCCCGCTGCCTTTGCAATACCATATTCGCGAGATACAAGTTTAATGAGAAGACACGAGGTATAAACGAGACTTTGGATGACTTTGTAACAGAGTTAAAATTGCTGGAGCGAGAAACTTTTAACTGCCAGGTCATGTCGCGTGTTCTCGGGTAGGTACACCAAAAAATGTATACATTTATGCATGTAATGGGCAAACAAAAAATGTACTATACCCGAAAGCACTGCAGTAGTACTCAATGTATCTTTACTTCTTAAATGTTAATGTTTTACTGTTTAATAATTTATACGCTTCTTATATGTTGTTCAAATTCTTTTATCAAAATACCAGTAACAGCGCACTGCATGATAACATGGAGTGAATACACTTGACATGAGCATTCATGTTATTTATCCTCTTTCTCTGTACGTTTATCATTCGTTTGCTCAGAGGTTGATGCGTTTGCTGCTTAATGAGCAGCTCTTCACCCTAGCGTCCCGCTGCTTCTCTTCTTTCGTCGGCATCTTTTCTCGTTAAAACTGATTAAGTTAGTTTTTGTGTTGCGATAACTTAGTATGTTTTCTTTAATTTTTCAGTTAAGCTGGCACTTAAGTCTTCAATCTGCCTCAAGAATGATTAGCGAAGGTGGTAGGGAATGAAAATGGCACCCGTACGCATCCACCACGGCCGCACTGGTGCGCGCAGCTGTGAGTTGATTCTACAATAAAATAAAATAAAGATAAAAAGAGTAATAAAATCATCACCCCGAAAGCGAATAGTAGATGTGACGTAGTATATGTGTACCAAATTTCAAGTCAATAGGTGAAACAGTTTGCGAGCTACAGGTGATTTAAAATAGCCACGGTAGCATATTATAGAAGAAGATTTTACTGTTTAATAATTTATATTTATATGCAATGTGCTTCTTATATATTACTTCATATTCTCATATGATAATGATGTTAATGTTGTTTATATTGATTTCTATGTTATTGTAAGTGCTCTTTATATGTCCATCCATCCATCCATCCATTGTCTCCCGCTTATCCGAGGTCGGGTCGCGGGGGCAGCAGCTTGAGCAGAGATGCCCAGACTTCCCTCTCCCCGGCCACTTCGTCTAGCTCTTCCGGGAGAATCCCAAGGCGTTCCCAGGCCAGTCGAGAGACATAGTCCCTCCAACGTGTCCTGGGTCTTCCCCGGGGCCTCCTCCCGGTTAGACGTGCCCGGAACACCTCACCAGGGAGGCGTCCAGGAGGCATCCTGATCAGATGCCCGAGCCACCTCATCTGACTCCTCTCGATGCGGAGGAGCAGCGGCTCTACTCTGAGCCCCTCCCGGATGACTGAGCTTCTCACCCTATCTTTAAGGGAAAGCCCAGACACCCTGCGGAGGAAACTCATTTCAGCCGCTTGTATTCGCGATCTCGTTCTTTCGGTCACTACCCATAGCTCATGACCATAGGTGAGGGTAGGAACATAGATCGACTGGTAAATTGAGAGCTTCGCCTTGCGGCTCAGCTCCTTTTTCACCACGACAGACCGATGCAGCGCCCGCATTACTGCGGATGCCGCACCGATCCGCCTGTCGATCTCACGCTCCATTCTTCCCTCACTCGTGAACAAGACCCCGAGATATTTGAACTCCTCCACTTGGGGCAGGATCTCGCTACCAACCCTGAGAGGGCACTCCACCCTTTTCCGGCTGAGGACCATGGTCTCGGATTTGGAGGTGCTGATTCTCATCCCAGCCGCTTCACACTCGGCTGCGAACCGATCCAGAGAGAGCTGAAGATCACGGCCTGATGACGCAAACAGGACAACATCATCTGCAAAAGCAGTGACCCAATCCTGAGCCCACCAAACCGGACCCCCTCAACGCCCTGGCTGCACCTAGAAATTCTGTCCATAAAAGTTATGAACAGAATTGGTGACAAAGGGCAGCCCTGGTGGAGTCCAACTCTCACTGGAAACGGGTTCGACTTACTGCCGGCAATGCGGACCAGGCTCTGGCAACGATCGTACAGGGACTGAACAGCCCTTATCAAGGGGGCTGGTACCCCATACTCTCGGAGTACCCCCCACAGGATTCCCCGAGGGACACGGTCGAATGCCTTTTCCAAGTCCACAAAACGCATGTAGACTGGTTGGGCAAACTCCCATGCACCCTCCAGGACCCTGCTAAGGGTATAGAGCTGGTCCACTGTTCCGCGACCAGGACGAAAACCACACTTCCTCCTGAATCCGAGGCTCGACTATCCGACGGACCCTCCTCTCCAGGACCCCCGAATAGACTTTTCCAGGGAGGCTGAGGAGTGTGATCCCTCTGTAGTTGGAACACACCCTCCGATCCCCTTTCTTAAAGAGGGGGACCACCACCCCGGTCTGCCAATCCAGAGGCACTGTCCCTGATGTCCATGCGATGTTGCAGAGGCGTGTCAACCAAGACAGTCCTACAACATCCAGAGCCTTGAGGAACTCCGGGCGTATCTCATCCACCCCCGGGGCCCTGCCACCAAGGAGTTTTTTGACCACCTCTGTGACCTCAGTCCCAGAGATGGGGGAGCCCACCCGAGTCCCCAGGCTCTGCTTCCTCATTGGAAGGCATGTTAATAGGATTGAGGAGGTCTTTGAAGTACTCCCCCCACCGACCCACAACGTCCCGAGTCGAGGTCAGCAGCGCACCATCACCACCATATACAGTGTTGACACTGCACTGCTTCCCCCTCCTGAGACGCCGGACGGTGGACCAGAATCTCCTCAAAGCCGTCCGAAAGTCATTCTCCATGGCCTCCCCAAACTCCTCCCACGCCCGAGTTTTTGCCTCGGCAACCACCAAAGCTGCATTCCGCTTGGCCTGCCGGTACCTATCAGCTGCCTCCAGAGTCCCACAGGACAAAAGGGTCCTGTAGGACTCCTTCTTCCGCTTGACGGCATCCCTCACCGCCGGTGTCCACCAGCGGGTTCAGGGATTGCCGCCACGACAGGCACCGACCACCTTACGGCCACAGCTCCGGTCAGCTGCCTCAACAATAGAGGCACGGAACATGGCCCATTCGGACTCAATGTCCCCCCACCTCCCTCGGGATGTGGTCGAAGTTCTGCCGGAGGTGGGAGTTGAAGCTACTTCTGACAGGGGGCTCTGCCAGACGTTCCCAGCAGACCCTCACAACACGTTTGGGCCTACCAGGCCTGACCGGCATCCTCCCCCACCATCGAAGCCAACTCACCACCAGGTGGTGATCAGTTGACAGCTCTGCCCCTCTCTTCACCCGAGTGTCCAAGACGTGGCCGCAAGTCCGATGACACGACCACAAAGTCGATCATTGAACTGAGGCCTAGGGTGTCCTGGTGCCAAGTGCACATATGAACACCCCTATGCTTGAACATGGTGTTCTTTATGGACAATCCGTAACGAGCACAGAAGTCCAGTAACAAAACACTGCTCGGGTTCAGATCGGGGGGGCCATTCCTCCCAATCACGCCCTTCCAGGTCTCACGGTCATTGCCCACGTGAGCATTGAAGTGTCCCAGCAGAACGAGGGAGTCCCCAGAAGGTATGCCCTCTAGCACCCCCTCCAGGGACTCCAAAAAGGGTGGGTACTCCGAACTGCTGTTCGGTGCATACACACAAACAACAGTTAGGACCCGTCCCCCCACCCGAAGGCGGAGGGAGGCTACCCTCTCGTCTACCGGGGTAAACCCCAATGAACAGGCTCCAAGTCGGGGGGCAATAAGTATACCCACACCCGTTCGGCGCCTCTCACCAGGGACAACTCCAGAGTGGTAGAGAGTCCAGCCCCTCTCAAGGAGATTGGTTCCAGAGTCCAAGCTGTGCGTCGAGGTGAGTCCGACTATATCTAGCCGGAACCTCTCAACCTTGCGCACAAGCTCAGGCTCCTTCCCCTTCAGAGAGGTGACATTCCGCGTCCCAAGAGCTAGCTTCTGTAGCCGAGGATCGGACCGTCAAGGTCCCCGCCTTCGGCCACCACCCAATTCACACTGCACCCGACCTCCTTGGCCCCTTTCATAGGTGGTGAGCCCATGGGAAGGGGGACCCACGTTGCCTCTTCGGGCTGTACTCGGCCGAGCCCCATGGATGCAGGCCCGGCCACCAGGCGCTCGCCATCGAGCCCCACCTCCAGGCCTGGCTCCAGAGGGGGGCCAAACCTCCTATGATGAATGTCACTGAACAACCTTCTTTCAGACCTTTGGTAGTATTTATATGGATTAATTAAATGCTGTTATTTGAAACACATATCTCAGCAGGCTTTGAAATGTTTAAACTAAAATATAAGTGTCAAAATAATATATTGCTAATCAATAATGATAAAATCTATAGTCTACTTTGCTAAGGGCTAATTCTAGTCAGTTAAATGATCAATTGATACTACAGTGATCCCTCGCTATATCGCGCTTCGCCTTTCGCGGCTTCACTCTATCGCGGATTTTATATGTAAGCATATTTAAATATATATCGCGGATTTTTTGCTGGTTCGCGGATTTCTGAGGACAATGGGTCTTTTAATTTCTGATACATGCTTCCTCAGTTGGTTTGCCCAGTTGATTTCATACAAGGGACGCTATTGGCAGATGGCTGAGAAGCTACCCAACTTACTTTCTCTCTCTCTCTCTCTTGCGCTGACTTTCTCTGATCCTGACGTAGGGGGTGTGAGCAGGGGGGCTGTTCGCACACCTAGACGATACGGACGCTCGTCTAAAAATGCTGAAAGATTATCTTCACGTTGCTACCTTCTGTGTGCAGCTGCTTTGTGAAGCGACATGCTGCACGGTGCTTCGCATACTTAAAAGCTCAAAGGGCACATATTGATTTTTGACTTTGTTTTTCTCTGTCTCTCTCTCTCTCTCTCTCTCTCTCTCTCTCTCTCTCTCTCTCTCTCTCTCTCTCCCTGCTCCTGACGGAGGGGGTGTGAGCTGCCGCCTTCAACAGCTTTGTACCGGCGGTGCTTCGCATACTTAAAAGCCAAACAGCCCTATTGATTTGTTTGCTTTCCTCTCTGTTTCCTTTGAAGAGGAAGATATGTTTGCATTCTTTTAATTGTGAGACAGAACTGTCATCTCTGTCTTGTCATAGAGCACAGTTTAAACTTTTGAAAAAGAGACAAATGTTTGTTTGCAGTGTTTGAATAACGTTCCTGTCTCTACAACCTCCTGTGTTTCTGCGCAAATCTGTGACCCAAGCATGACAATATAAAAATAACCATATAAACATATGGTTTCTACTTCGCGGATTTTCTTATTTCGCGGGTGGCTCTGGAACGCAACCCCCGCGATGTAGGAGGGATTACTGTATATATCTTTTCTGGATAATTTTGGCATTTTAATGTGTAAAAATGGTGTCTTATATATTTTTTTGTTTTATAGTTTACCTTTGCTAAGCTGTGGCTACTATATGCACAGTTTGAGATCAGACAGAAAAATCTTCCATTTGCCAGAAAAGCACTGGTAAGTCAAGCTTTTCTTACATATGCATTATTTCCAAATTAACATTATTCTTTTTTACATAAATGAAAACTATATCAGTACCAAATACCAGATTTAAAAACAATTAACAAACGTCACAGAAAGGTAAGAGATCCTTTTGAAATAATATTTTTATCAACTTCACTGTGAATACCTTACAGTAACATAACAAAAAGACAACACAGTAGTATTCAATTTAAGTATACAAACATAACTTGTATTTTATCTTGCTTTCATTTAAACATGTAATCTTCCTTTTCTCAGGGTACATCAATAGGCAAATGTCCAAAAAACAAACTCTTCAAAGGATACATTGAATTAGAACTGCAGCTGAGAGAATTTGAACGCTGCAGAAAGCTTTATGAGAAATACCTAGAATTTGCTCCTGAAAACTGTACAACATGGATTAAGTTTGCTGAGCTGGAGACTATCTTGGGAGACACTGATAGAGCACGTGCCATATATGAACTTGCCATAAACCAGCCACGTCTTGATATGCCAGAGGTAATACTTACTTAATTTTTATTCTGAGATTGAATACATTTTGGATGGATGAGCCAGTTTACATTGCTATTGTGGACGCTGAAGTCGGGGAAAAAACAGTGGTAGACTAAAACCAATTTAAAATAGAAAGCAATTTCTTTACTCTTTATTCTTGGTGAGTTAAAGAGACTAAGAGACTGCCCCCCAAAGCTCAGTGCAACTGATTTGGGATCAGACGGACTGCTCAAAAAAGAAAACAATTACTCTCTTTTATTACCTAGCTTGTTCATTAGCCAAAGAGAGAAAAAAAAATAGCAGTTCATTTTGAGGTCAGACCTAGATTGCTGTAAGTTACGGTTACATCCTGATTTATTACATACAGGAGTATACCAAAATAAAGAGTTATCAGGCGCTCGCATTTTTAAGGAATACGCCCTTCTCAGTATACCCACACAAGACCAATTTAAGCAGTTTCTTATAGTTCGTTACATTAGTTATAAAGAGATTACATTCTTATAGCTTTAATATCTTCATTAGATTATTTTGTTTGGTTAGATTAATAATCCTTATTTATTAATCCATAAGGGACATGTTTACTTATAGTTTTAAGCAAGAATTCAGAAAACGATCACATTGAATTATAATATCACAGGTGCTCTGTTAGTATCAAGAGATCAGCATTTTCTCATGAAAGAATGCAAATTAGTCCCTTAAACTGCACAAGCTTAATTCTTTTTCTACATACAGTATATGAAAAACAAATCATATAGAAATAATAAATCATATAGCTCTCTGCAGCATGAGTAATACAAAATACAGTAATCCCCTCCTCCATCGCGGGGGGTTGCGTTCCAGAGCCACCCGCGAAATAAGAAAATCCATGAAGTACAAACCATATGTTTATATGGTTATTTTAGTATTGTCATGCTTGGGTCACAGATTTGCGCAGAAGAAACACAGGAGGTTGTAGAGAGACAGGAACGTTATTCAAACACTGCAAACAAACATTTGTCTCTTTTTCAAAAGTTTAAACTGCTTCATGACAAGACAGAGATGACAGTTCTGTCTCACAATTAAAAGAATGCAAACATATCTTCCTCTTCAAAGGAGTGCGTGTCAGGAGCACAGACTGTCAGAAAGAGAGAGGAAAGCAAACAAATCAATAGGGCTGTTTGGCTTTTAAGTATGTGAAGCACCGCCTATACAAAGCTGTTGAAGGCGGCAGCTCACACCCCCTCCGTCAGGAGCAGAGAGAGAGACAGAGAAAAAACAAACAAAAATCAGTACGTGCCCTTCGAGCTTTTAAGTATGCGAAGCACCGTGCACCATGTCGCTTCACAAAGCAGCTGCACAGAAGGTAGCAACGTGAAGATAATCTTTCAGCATTTTTAGACCAGCGTCCGTATCGTCTAGGTGTGCGAACAGCCCCCCTGCTCAATCCCCCTACGTCAGGATCAGAGAAAGTCGGCGCAAGAGAGAGAGAGAAAAAAGTAAGTTGGGTAGCTTCTCAGCCATCTGCCAATAGCGTCCCTTGTATGAAATCAACTGGGCAAACCAACTGAGGAAGCATGTACCAGAAATTAAAAGACCCATTGTCCGCAGAAATCCGCGAACCAGCAAAAAATCCGCGATATATATTTAAATATGCTTACATATAAATCCGCGATAGAGTGAAGCCGCGAAAGGCGAAGCGCGATATAGCGAGGGATTACTGTACAGTCCTTGGTATTTGTGAGTTAAATACTTATAATTATTACAGTTAATAATATTTTTTCTTCTTTGCACATAAAATGTGCACATTAAATAATCGGACTTCTGCATCATCATAGTTTGGAAAGAGTTCAGGAAAGGGATCGGGGGGATCGAAGAAAAGGTGGTGTACTGGGAGTCAGGGGTCAGCGCTGAGGAGATAAATCTTAGTAATGGAGGCATTAATAAACCCTTGTAGAAGGCTCGGATGCAAGGGATAAGACAGCATCACAAGAGCATGAAAACTGGCAGAGAAATAAAGACAGTTATGAAAATAGTTTTAATCCAACCAGCCCAAGAACTGAACCAATCTTTGGAAGAGTTCAAAAAAAGAGTCAGGTGTTCCTGGAGTTTTCTGCTAATTCGATAGATAGGGAGGTGAAGCCAGCTAAAGCACTGGTAGTAGAACTGTTCGGGGCAGTGTTGTTAGGAATAAAGGTACAGCAGCTGTTGCGGAACACAACACACACAATCCTCACTTTTCAGTTAGGAGCATTTCTAGCGTGTACTTCCTGACATTAAGATACACTTGAAAGGGCAACCAGGAAGTTATGTGCATCCTTAAAAATATCACAATTAAAAAAGATTATTGGGAAGGGATAAAACTAGGATATAGGGTTTAGCAATGGCACATGCATAACAAGAATCTGTTCTTAATTGTGTAATAGTAACCTTCAACCACTTATATCGCAGATTATCCTCTAAGAAAAAGGGAATAATCCCTTGACAGAGTCCCAACATAGAAAGTCCAAAAAATAACAAGAGCTTAATGAGTCAGTCCATTTTTTACAGTGAGATATGTGCATTCAAGAAAAGAGTCCTTCAACCTTCATGGTATTTGGGGTGTAGATAGGAGCACCTGGAATGGTCCCTCCAGCGAGGTTGATTCCAGTGTTTCCTTCGGGTGTCTCTGACAGTATCCAGGTTCCAATGGGGATCTGGAACTCCGTCGGTGGGGGACCGGTCCGCCAAGCCAGGTTAACCTGCTCGTGGACTTCCTTCAGGGAGGCTCGGAGGCCTGTAAGACGGGAGAGAAGATCATTGTCCACAGTATGCAGAGTGACATTTCCGATAATCGTGCCAACGGGCATGGGGCATCCAGTTAAAATTTCAAATGGCGACAGTCCCAACTGCCGATGTGTCCTTCCTCTCAACCCCATCAAGGCCAGGGGTAGAGCATCTGGCCAGGTTAAGTTTGTCCGCTCACAGATTTTTTCCAATTTTGATTTTAGGGTGCCCTTGCACCTTTCTACAGTACCTCCACTTTGGGGATGGTATTTGCAGTAATGATGTACATTTATCTGGAGCCAAGTAGTCAGCTCATTTATTACAGAATTCACAAAATGGGTGCCGTTATTGGTCTGCAGTTTCTGTGGTGTTCCCCATCTTGGAATAATTTATTTTATTAAAGCTTTAGCCACTGCCTTTGCATCGGCATGCTTAGAAGAAAAAGCGTCAACACACCAGGAGAACACATCCACAATTACAAGGCAGTATCGATATCCTTTGGACGGCGTTAGTTCAATGAAGTCCATATGAAGATGCTCAAATGGACCCACTGGTTTCAGGGTAACGGCGGGACTTACCTGAGTTCCTTTGCCTATATTGTACCTTTGACATAGGGCACACTGTTAGCAGAATTGTTCAGCATAAACAGAGAACCCTGTGGTTTCCCAATGTCGCTCGACATCCTGAGTCATAGTGTCTTTTCCTGCGTGATCCAGGCCGTGTGCGATTTTTGCCATTCCTGAAAAAGAAACCTTTGGGAGGGAAGGTTTGTTAGTTTGCTTTATGGGTCCAGACCCCATCAGAGAGTGATCCTTCTCGAGACCACTTTATCCTTTCTCAGTCAGTGGTGGCCGGCACTCTGTAAAGAAATAATTTGATTATCAGGGTCTTTGTCATCCCTCTGTTGAAATAAAAGTGACTGGTGTGTTGTTATAGGTGGCCTGTTTAGCAAAGTGATCAGCCAGTTCGTTTCCTTGGCTAACAGGGTCTTGTTTCCCAGTATGGGCTTGGCATTTAACTATTGCCAGTTTTGATGGGTTTTGTTATAGCTTCGAGAAAGGGATTCCACTAATTCTGATCTGGTTGTATGGGCTCACCAGTACTGGTTTTGAATCCCCTTAATTTCCATAATGCCCCATGACCACGGCAGACTCCAAAGGCATATCTGGAATCTGTATAGATGGTTATGACCTTACTTTCAGACAACTGGCAAGCTCGGGTGAGAGCTATTAGCTCAGCTGCTTGTGCGCTTAAACTAGAAGAGATTCGATTTGCTTCAAGTAAGTGGTCTCCTTTAACCACTGCATATCTGGTGGAAAGTGTTCCATCGTCTAATCGCAAGGAACAGCTGTCCACATAAAGTACTTCTCCTGTTTCTAGTGGAGTTTCCTGGAGGTCCGGCCTGGGTTCCAGGACCTTTGTTATCTCATCATGGCAGTCGTGTGGTTCCCCCTCTCCCTCAGTGGAGAGTAAGGTGGCCAGATTCAGAGTTGAACATCTTTCAATAGTGACATTTGACAGGGTACATAGTACATTTTGATAGTGTATTGCCCTTGCAGTAGTAAGGTGTGAGGTTTTGGCCTGGACTAAGATGGAGTGAACAGCGTGAGGCACTTTCACCGTCGGGGGACTCATAAGTCACCTGGAATAGTCCTCTCCACCTGGGCTGGTGCCAGTGTTTTCACTGTGTGTCTCTAATGAGAGCCCAAGTCCCAATTTATTGTGTCAGGTAATGAGGTAGATCACCACGTTTCCCTCACTTGTTCATGCACTCTATCTGTAAGGCACTACACAGATCTGTAAGGCACTACACAGACCTGAAAGAAAAGATGCACGATCATTGTTGACCATGTAGAGAGTAATTTTACATAGTGGAAAGCACATTAGCATAGGGTGGCCAGTAACAATCTCCAATAGTGACAGTCTTATTTAGTGATGAGTCCTTCCCCGCAGACCAGACAGAGCCAAAGGCAATGCATCAGGCCAAGATAGGCCTATTTGTTCAAAAATGTTTGCCAATTTTAAATTTTTAAGGTGGAATATATATGCTTCACCATCCCTCTGTGGATGGTACTTGCCGTAGTGGCAGACATCAATCTACAGCCACTGAGACAACTCTTGTAACAGAGTATTTACTTGCAATTTCTGAAGCAAACCCCAAATATGGGATGATTTTTTTTTTTTTTTTTTAAACTAGCGCTTTGGCCACTGACTTGGCATCTGCATGCCAGCATAGGAAAGCCTCCACCAAGCGTGAGAAAACATAGATGATTACTAAGCAATATTTTATATCCATGAGACGGGGTTAGTTAAAAAAAAATCTATCTGCAGATGTTCAAAGGGCCCTCCGGCATTTGGTGTTACAGCCGGACTTACCTGCAAGCCTTTTCCTACATTAAATCTTTGGCATAATGTACACCTCTTACAGAACTGATCAGCAAAGTTAGAAGAACCCCAGACGTGACAGGATTGTTGCACCTGTGCCATCATTGCGTCTCTGGAAGGGTGGGCCAGACCATGCGCAGCCTTTGCAATACCTGGAAAGGAAGCTTTTGGGAAAAAGGATGTTTAGTTAATGGATGGATCCAAATTCCTTTCGGATCTTTTTCTGATCCCTCTTTCTGCCACATTTTTATCTCCTTTTCCGTTGCTACAGTTTGTAGAGAGAAAACTGCATCCTCGGGTGACTCTTGTTCCTCCTTCTGTTATAGAAATAAAGAGGTTAGTGGTGAAGTGGGATCCCAGGCGGCTTTCTTTGCCTACATGTCTGCTTGCGCATTTCCGTCACTCACTGGATTCGTTTTTCCCCTTGTGAGCTTGACACTTCACTACCGCAAGTGCACCTGTCAAGTGAGATGTTCTTGCCTTTTACTAAGATGGAATGTACAGCATGTGGGTACCTTAACAGTTAATAGACTCATGAGAACAACATCTGAGCATGCTAATATGGGTCTCTGTTGTTGAGTTAATACTGCAGTCATACACCCCCCTTTCTCGTCCACGAACAGTGTGAAAAGACGAGACTAGCCCGGAAGTCGTAATGCAGGCGCAGACATCAAAATTTATTGTATATCAGTTAAAGCAGGGGTCCCCAACCCCCGGGCCGCAGCCGTCTGACAGCCGGGCAATGGAGACACACTCAGACTTTTCAAACTTTTTCGTGCTTTGCAGCCGGGCACAGAGAGGAGAGAGACCGAGGTGAGAGAGTATTACAACAAAATATTTTTATGGTCCCGGCAGTTCCCCCATATGACACAAGTCTATAGAAATCTTGTTACTACCAAGTACATTCAGCAGATACTTTCATTACAGCGAAGTGACCTTGAAATGCTTGAATGAATCATCCACAGAGCAGTTAGATCTGTGGTCGCAGCTTAGTTGTGCACATTTGCACAACGATCCCTAAACAGAAACATTGTAAAAAAAATTGTTTCTTTCGAACTTTCCTAGTTTTTTTTTTTTTTTTTTTTTGCTGTTTTTGTTTTCTGTGGTTTTCAGTGATACCTTTTGCTTATTGCTTGTCAACATTTGAAAAACATCCATTGGAATTTAACTCATTGTCACCCTCCTATAGAAACGGCAGACACGAAAAAAAACGATAACAGTGTTAATGTTTGTGATGTGCAATCTGTTGGAATGACAAATGCAATGCATATGTCTTTGTTATATGCAAAAAAAGAAGAAAAATCTCAGGTTGCAAACGTATGGGAACTGCTGCATTTGAAGACAGTTTTTATGTGGTTCAGTTATGCTTGTTCAAGAAACATTCCTATTAATGCGCCACTCATTCAAGAAAATGTGAGGTTTCTAAACTCTCTTGGGACCTACGTCAACGGGACAACATGCCAAAGAGCATCCCGAAATGCGATCACCACGTCTATTTAAGACTGTTTATCTGTTGCCGGGGCAACAGCAGGCTTATAGCTCTACTGTGAAGCAATAGCAGAGTGATGTTCCCGTTGGGTGGGGGGGATCCCAAAAGAGTTCAGAAATCTCAATATGTGAACTGGCATTCAGGCACTAGGGCACCCCACTTTTACCCACTCTGCAGACTCCGTATCCAGCCAGGCTGGAGGAGTGCCGGAAGAGCCTGAGGAGGAAAATCTGAGGCAGCGTTGGAGCAGCAGCACGTGGGGCAGAGGCAGAAGATACCCATTGTTCAAGTTGGCAGATAAAGTGGCTGCATTCAAAGCCAAACTTGATTTATGGGGCCGACAAGTGAACATTTGGGGATTTTTTTATATGTTTCAAACGTTAGCAGAGGTTGTTAAAGATATCAAGCCAGGGCCTTCTTTCTTCCCAGCTGGTGTATGATCACCTATCTCAGCTTTCAATTCAGTTTGAGCATTATTCCCAACCACAAAAGACATGAGAAGTGCACAGAATTTATATCCAAGCAAATCAGCTTCTTCCTAGAGACAAACACGCCCACAGAGGATTCTGCAGGAACACTCTGGGAAACTCTAAAGGCCTTCTTAAGAGGACAGATTATTTCATTTGTTTCCCACAGATTTAAATTAGAAACCAAGAAAATGTCAGAGCCAAGAAGCGAAATTACTAGAATAGATGAAGAACAAGCCAGGCGTCCAAGCAAAGCTCTCCACAGGAAAAGGCAGGCCCTGCACACAGAACTTAACATCTTAACAACTAAAGAAACTGAACAACTTATTTATAAGTCTAGACATCATTACTATGAACACGGAGAAAAAGCTAATAAGCTTTTAGCTCAACAAATTCACAAACAAGAAGTTCGCAATGCAATACCAGTAATTACCAACACGAATGGAGAAGAAATTATAGACCATAAAAATATAATGCACACATTTAGAGATTATTATAAATCCTTATATTCTACTGAGCTCAAAGAAGACAACACACAATCTAATGCATTTCTGGATACATTACAGACACCACAAATAGATGCTTTAAGTGCTGAGGAACTGGATAAACCTCTAACGCTAACAGAATTACTAGATGCTATAAAGTCATTACAAACCGGGAAATCAGCAGGCCCTGATGGTTACCCCGTAGAATTTTATAAGAAATTCTCCACTTGGCTAGCTCCCCTCTTATTGGCAACATTTACAGAAGCTAGAGACACCAAATACTACCTCAAACATTTCGACAAGCATTAATCACCGTCTTTCCTAAACAAAATAAGGACTTGTTACAATGTGCATCATACAGACCAATTTCACTCCTGAATAATGATGTTAAGATACTCTCAAAAATCATAGCTAGAAGGATGGAGAAAGTGCAGCCCTCGGTAATATCACAGGATCAAACTGGATTTATTAAAGGCCGACATCTATCTTCCAATCTCCAACGCTTGTTTAATGTTATATATTCACCAGCAAAATCAAACACCCCAGAGATATTACTATCATTAGAAGCAGAAAAAGCATTTGATATGATTGAATGGAACTACCTTTTCACTGCATTGGAGAAATTTGGGTTTGGGCCCGAATATTTGTGCATGGATCAAACTACTGTATACCAATCCAGGAGCTTCAGTTTGTATTAATAACATTTGCTCAGACTACTTTAAGCTAGAACGTGGCACCAGACAAGGATGTCCCTTGTCACCACTGCTGTTTGCAATCGCCCTTGAACCACTGGCGGTTCACTGCCGAAATTCTTATCAGATAAAGGGGATTGTCAGAGAAGGACTGGAACAGAAAATTTCTCTATATGCAGATGATATGGTTTTATATATATCAGACCCAGAAAACACTGTCCCTGCAGTTCTAACAGCACTAACAGAATTTCAAAAGATTTCTGGTCTTAAAATTAATCTGAATAAAAGTACAGTAATCCCTCCTACATCGCAGGGGTTGCGTTCCAGAGCCACCCACGAAATAAGAAAATCCGCGAAGTAGAAACCATATGTTTATATGGTTATTTTTAGATTGTCATGCTTGGGTCACAGATTTGCGCAGAAACACAGGAGGTTGTAGAGAGACAGGAATGTTATTCAAACACTGCAAACAAACATTTGTCTCTTTTTCAAAAGTTTAAACTGTGCTCCATGACAAGACAGAGATGACAGTTCTGTCTCACAATTAAAAGAATGCAAACATATCTCCTCTTCAAAGGAAGTGTGTGTCAGGAGCACAGAATGTCACATAGATAGAGAAAACAATCTCTAGCAAACAAATCAATAGGGCTGTTTGCTTTTAAGTATGCGAAGCACCACGGCACAAAGCTGTTGAAGGCAGCAGCTCACACCCCCTCCGTCAGGAGCAGGGAGAGAGAGAGAGACAGAGTTTTGTTTTTCAGTCAAAAATCAATACGTGCCCTTCGAGCTTTTAAGTATGCGAAGCACTGTGCAGCATGTCGTTTCAGGAAGCAGCTGCACAAAAGATACCAACGTGAAGGTAATCTTTCAGCATTTTTAGACGAGCGTCCGTATCGTCTAGGTGTGCGAACAGCCCCCCTGCTCAATCCCCCTACGTCAGGATCAGAGAAAGTCTGCGCAAGAGAGAGATAGAGAAAAGTAAGCAATCTAGCTCTCAGCCATCTGCCAATAGCGTCCCTTGTATGAAATCAACTGGGTAAACCAACTGAGGAAGCATGTATCGGAAATTAAAAGACCCCTTGTCCGCAGAAATCCGCGAACCAGCAAAAAATCCGCGATATATATTTAAATATGCTTACATATAAAATCCGCGATGGAGTGAAGCTGCGAAAGGCGAAGCGCGATATAGCGAGGGATCACTGTATACTCTTTCCAGTGAATTCACACAAGCATATAATATCAGATTGGACACCCTACCTTTTACCATAGCAGATCAGTTTAAATACCTAGAGGTAATTATCACAAGTAAACATAAAGCTCTTTATCAACAAAATTTTGCCGTCTATATGGAAAAAATTAAGCAAGACCTGGATAGATGGTCAACCCTTCATCTCACTCTAGCTGGAAGAATTAACACTGTTAAGATGAATATCCTTCCTAAATTTCTTTTTTTATTTCAAAACATTCCAATATATATCAATAAATCGTTTTTAAACAGTTAGATTCAACAGTAACCTCATTCATTTGGAACTCAAAACACCCACGTATCCGAAGAGCGACCTTACAAAGACCTCAGGCAGAAGGTGGCATGGCTTTACCTAATTTTCAGTTTTATTACTGGGCAGCAAACATACAAGCCATAAAAACCTGGACACAAATAAATGAACATACACAGGCTTGGTCCGCAATAGAAATAAATTCCTGTAGTACTTCTTTATACTCCCTGCTCTGCTCTCCAATAAATACAAGTTATCGCAAATATACTAATAACCCAATTGTGCTTTACTCACTTAGAATATGGAACCAAATTAGAAAGCATTTTAAGATGGAAAATCTTTTATCGGTGGCACCTCTGCAAGAAAACCACCTCTTTCAACCTTCTCAAACATATCCAGTTTTTAATACCTGGAAAAGTTTTGGGATTAAAATGCTCAGAGATCTTTATATAGACAACATATTTGCATCTTTTGAACAATTACGTTCAAAATTCAACCTCCCAGCTACACATTTCTTTCACTATCTTAAAATTAGAAATTGTGTTAAACAGAAATTGCCCGATTTTCCCCACCTTGCACCCTCCACAAAGCTGGAAAAAATACTGCTCAATGCCGAGGAATTAAACACCATTTCCACATTATATAAAATCCTATTAGAGTCCCTACCTTTCAAAGATCCAAGAGGACATTGGGAAGAAGATCTCTTAATCAATATATCAGAAAAGGAGTGGAAGGTAGCAAAGCAGAGAATTCACTCGAGCTCCATATGCGCAAAGCATACAATTATTCAACTAAAAATTATATATCGAGCTCATCTGTCTCGCTTAAAACTGTCCAAAATGTTTCCAGGGCAAGATCCAACCTGCGAACACTGCAACCAAGCTCCTGCCTCACTGGGTCACATGTTCTGGGTCTACACCAAATTAACATCATTTTGGACAAAAATTTTTAAGTGCCTTTCAGACAGCCTTGGGGTCACAATCCCTCCTAATCCACTAACAGCTGTGCCGGCAATTTCCTAACATTCCAAGAACAGACATAACTTGCCGCCTTGTAGACTATGCACATTCCCCTGAAGTCAAATCATGACCCAGGTATTTCACTTTTCTTTAATCAGTTGCAACTTTTTCCGGAACACTTTGTGCCTGATTTCCACTAGGAAGACCAACAAAGCCTTTGTGCCTTTTTCGCATTATTCCTGAGCCTCAGAGCATAAAAGCAACTCAGCTACATATTGCACCAGGACACTACCCCCCCTTTGGCCAATAACCTTTCAATTTTTATCTTGTCTAATTCTTGTCCATACACGCATCCCTTTAAAAGTGAATGCGAACCAGAACTGGGAGTCAGGGTGAACAGGAATTGAAAAGAAAGCATCCGCGAGATCAGTAACAGAAAACAACATAGCAGTGGACGGGATTATAGAGAGAATAGTGGAAGGAGTCGGGCGTATAGAAGTCCTAAGGTGTATAGCAGCATTTACTCCACGGAGGTCCTGAACGAACTGTCATGAGCTATCTGCTTTTCTAACTGGAAGAATAGGAGAGTATCGGATCGGAATAATAGCACCCTGCTTAACTAAGTCAGCATGAACAATGGTAATACCGGCCTCAGCCTCAAGCGAAAAAAGATATTATGCACAAGATAAACAGAAGAATGACTTTGGGAAAATGACCAAGGGTTCAACATGAGCTATTCAGACAAAATATTATTTCCCTTGTACCCAGAGAGATGAGTGGAGCGAATCGAACTAAAGATTTGAAGGGTAAACGGCATGGGTGTAGGTGGAGAGGTGGAAGGTAAATGAAAGAGCGATTGGGTTACAGGTACAACGCGTCCTACTGTAATTTCCTTTACAGATCCATCTAGGATGGACCAAATATTAGGTCCTACATGCTCCCAGTCCTCCCCTTCCTGACATGCTAATACCCATTGTCTCACATTATGCCACTAAAAGCAAGCGGATTTAGCAATGGGGATATGTGGGACAGAACCACTCCAGAAGAAAAGCAGTTGTTGTGACAAAAGAGAGATACTGCTCTAGCCAATTCTGCTGAGATATAACAGTTCGTTATGCAAATAGTCTCTTTTTCTGATAGCAGCAGCTAAAAAGTCCGAGAGCCACACTTCACCATAATACAGTCCAAAAAATCATGCAATACACTGAAAAGATTTTGAATACTGTAATCCAAGAGGAACCCAGGACAGCAGAGATTTTTTTGCTGTTTTGAGAAAAACATGAACAATCAAGGCATCATAAGAGCATGTAATGGTGGTGGGTCAGTATGTTGTTCTGATGTGACCTTCACTCCCTTTTTAGTAATTGAGATGCAAAGGCACAGGCGGGCCATCAAGTCTGTCTAAATAAGTTCACTGGGCATTAGAGGGCTGATATATTTTGCATTTATTTGTGCTTGTAACTGTCCACTGAATACTGAAGTGGCCACTATCAACCCCCTGTCATCCCAGAGTCTCATTCCCTCGCCCTCTCACATCATTTCAGCTTGGAATTAGCTTCTTTCTAAGTACCTGAATCCATTCTGCAGCATTTGGCTTATACATGTCATGTAACTGTTTCTCCACCGTCGTGAACTGGTTCAGCAATTCCTGCACCACCTTTTTTAATTCTTGCAGGTCCCAGTTTCTTTGCATCATCAAGGTGGGACGGTCAGGCTGTTGTACATTATATTGCGGAATGGGCACTTGTATTAATGATGCTTGAAATTCCATCCTTTCATATTCATGTTTGACCCTGAGGGGTCAGAATCAGGGCTTATGAGGCATCCCTTTCCCCCGAGCTGTGTCTTTGCCTCAGTACTTGCTTGCACCAATCATAACTGAGGTCGGTAGTGATCTCTACCCTCTTCTTCATCTCTCTCTGGCTGAAACTGTTCATTTTACAAATCATTGAGACCATCTTCTTCCTCTCCCTCATTAATTCCACCAGCTGCCCCAAGGTGTGGTGATGGACTATTGTCCTCAAAGGGAGGGGAAACGCATGCTGACGCTAAATCAACGTATAATCTGTTCTTCTTCTTTTTATCTATATTGTTTTTATTTACTTATTCTTCCTTCTTTTGTCCGGACTTTTGGGATGGTTCTTGCATTATCAAGAACAAATTTTCTTTTTCCCAGCCAACACAGGGCGCCAGCCCACCGCAGTGCATGCACACACTAGGGACAATTTAGAATCACCAATGCACCTAACCTGCATGTCTTTGGACTGTGGGAGGAAACCGGAGTACCCAGAGGAAACCCACGCAGACACGGGGAGAACATGCAAACCCGGATCTCCTAACTGCGAGGCAGCAGCGCTACCCACTGCGCCACCGTGATGCCCATACAAAATACAGTCCTTGGTATTTGTGAGTTAAATACTTACAATCATTACAGTTAATAATGTTTTTTTCTTCCTCACCATTTTTTTTTTTTTTTTGTGAAAATGTAAGTACATGTTATGGTAAATGAGCAAAGTTTTTTGTTCAGTCAGTTTTTTTTTATATTTGCTTAATCTGGCTGGGTGCTTTCCAAATTCTATTTTCAACAATATGGGGTATCCTTGGTGGTGAAGAACATTCTTCACAATGTTTTCCACCACTAATTCTGTCCATTTTCACTTAATTCCATGTTCATTATAGTGCACCTCTTTACTTGGTCATTTCTACCTTTCCCTCTTTATGTCTACAACAACAACAACAACATTTATTTATATAGCACATTTTCATACAAAAAGTAGCTCAAAGTGCTTTACATAATGAAGAGAAGAAAAATAAAAGACAAAATAAGAAATTAAAATAAGACAACATTAGTTAACATAGAAAGGAGTAAGGTCCGATGGCCAGGGTGGACAGAAAAAACAAAAAAAAACTCCAGAAGGCTGGAAAAAAAAATAAAATCTGTAGGGGTTCCAGGCCACGAGACCGCCCAGTCCCCTCTGGTCTAAACTTGCCAAGCCTGTTATTGGCTTACCTATTTTCTCCATAGTCCTTCTATAAGTCTAAATTTCAACTCTCCTTCAATGATACTGTGGATCTTCCCCAAATTCTTATGACACTGTAATTTTGCTTCCTGTTCCTCCTCCTTTGAATACATCTCATTTTTGTATATACCTTCTGCATAGTTTCCTTCAGTACCATAGTGGCTCCTTTTAAAAGTTAAAATAGTGCTCAGCTCAACAAACTTGCTCAGTGTACCTACTGTAAATAGTCTTCTTGTTTTTTTTCTGAAAGAACTGAATTGCTGATATATAAATGCACATTTAGTACACTTTCAGCAGGATTCATTCCTGATGCATGTAGTTGCCCTTTCTTGCTATTAGATTTTTCTCTCAGTCCATGCACTTAAGAGAAAAAGACAATACTGCTTGTATATAGCACTTTTTAAGGCACTCAGGAGTGTTTTACATAGAGAGTGAGGAGCCACTTCAACCACTACCAATTGTAGCATCCACCTTCATGATGCAATGGCAACCATTTTGTGCCAGCATGCTAACCACACACTGGTTATTAGGTGGTAAAAGGGTGAGAGAGATTGTTAGCCAGTTTGGGACGGGGGATGATGAAGGACTAGAATGACTAAGCTGTGATGGACAAATTAGCTGGAAAACCCCTTACTCTTTATGAAAGTTGCACAGTGATCTGTTATTTCTACAGATAGATAGGGCCTCTGTTTTAGTCTTATCTAGAGGATGGCGCCAATTTTTACAGCTCTGTTTTTCTCAGCACTGCTCTGGAGAATTGAGATCCACAAACAGATCACAGGGTAAGTGCCCCCTGCTGGCCTCACCAGCACCTCTTCCAGCAGCAGCCCAAGCTTTTCCTGAATGGTCTTTCATGCAAGTACATGGTCAAGCCTGAACATGCTTAGCTTCTGGAGGATTACCTGTTCTGAACTGCATGTGTTGTGGCTGCTGGATGAGTTTCTCACATCATAGTCGCCACCCTTGCTATATGCCTACACATACAGTATATCCACTAATTCAGTGCTTTCTTGCTCTTAAACAAACAAATAAAACATATCTATACACATTTTCTTTAAATTGATTTGTTAATGTACAAATAATAATTAGATGGAATTGTCTAACTGTGCGTGGCTGGTAATGAAGAAAAAAGTCTACTCAGATTCCTCATTTTCTTGGCCTCTATCATCCAGGTGTATAAGGAGTACTCCAAAAATGCACCACAGATGCAGCCAAGAGTATTGGTACCCTTTCACTATTTAAAAAGAAATCAAATTTTCCGTGAAATAAGTTGAAATTGACCAAAGTAATTGGCATCCACCTTTCTTTATTCCATATTCTATAGAGAAGACACTTTGATTTTGATCAAGACTTAACATATTGTTTAAAAAAAAAATTAAAAATGAATGGGAAAAATTTATTGTGACTCCGAATCCAATATTTTTTTGCACACACTTTGGAGACAATAACTGCAAGCAAGTGCTTTCTGTAGCTCAGAATCAGACTTCTGCACCTCTGAGATGGCAATTTGGCCAGTTCTTCTTGAACAAACTGTTCCAGTTTCCTTGGGTTTGCTGGGTCCCTTCTCTCCACAGCGAGTTTCAGCTCTTTTCTTAGGTGTTCAGTTGGATTCAAAACAGGACTCATACCAGGCCACTTCAGAACATTTCATTGTTTTCTTTTTGGCCATTCTTTGGTGCTCTTAGATGTGTGTTATAGGTCATTATTCTGCTGCAGGACCCATGATATGTAACTTCAGAGCTTTCAGATGATAGGCAGTATGTTTCACTCCTAAATGCCTTGATAATCTTCTGATTTCATTGTGCTCTGCACAGATTCAAATTATTGGTGCCAGAGGCAGCATAGCAACCCCAAAACATTAAGGAGTCTTCTTCATGTTTTGCAAAGTTTACTGCCTTTGCTCAATGGTGCCTATGTTTGCTCTAGCACACTGTGACCATGTAATAGACTAATATAGTGTATACATAGAAAATTTCCATTTACAACTTGTTATTGGACAACTGCTTAGTTTTTGATGTTTTAATCATTCTGTAAAATGCTAGATTTTAGCATTGCTTTATTGATCAGAGTTGTCCACCTGAAACTTATGTACAGTATAGTTCTTTAAAATTGGCTAGTAGATTCAGAAATGTCCAATTTTCTGTCAGATAAATTGGGCATTGGCCATATAAATCAAGATTGCTGCACCTTTATTTTAACGCCTTGTATATTAAACCACAGGCATATTCTTTTGTTTTCAGTCAGACATTTTTCCATTTACCATTACCTCCAGATGCCTCTGGAGCTTCACTTGCCCTTGATACCAACATTTCTTTTGCAAATATTTACTTCTCACATTTTGTTCATTCAACATTCAGACTTTAAACCTCCTCACTCGTCTTGTTACTTATCTCCATGTATGATACCTGTGATAAAATTTTTCTCTGTAGAGTACCTTCACAAATTCCATCATGCATTGATCATTTATAATTGCAAACAAGCAGTCTAGCTATGATAACTACACAAATTCTAACAATAATAACTTTCCTTCATTGAAGTCTTGCTTTTAGAACAGTTTTTATTAGGATGGGACATTCCTCCTATTGACATTCTACTTTTTAAAGCATGAAAATTTTAACTGAAAATTGTATAGGATTTTGTGTAGTTAAACAAAGGAGCAAAAAAATGTCTACACAAATATTATGATTATATATGATCACTTGAAGTCAGAAATTAAACATTTGTTTACAGTTTTGTTTACTAGAGTAACATGGAATAATGTGTAGTAAATAACAGGTTTCAATACGTTTGACTTCATTTCAGGTTTTGTGGAAGTCATATATTGATTTTGAAATAGAACAAGAAGAATATGAAAAGACCAGGGAACTTTATAGAAGATTGCTTCAGCGTACACAACATGTCAAAGTAAGTTTTGACCCTTTGTTTTTATTATTAATATGTTTCTTTTTGTGGTATTTTGGGACAGGTGTAATAAACTGCTGGCTGTGGTGTTGAATTTTAGAAAGCAAAAAGCAAAATGTGACGACCAGTCTTCCTGTAGTTTCTCAATTTATTTGCATGACATTGAAGACATTGGTTTTACATTTTGTTTTCTAAAAGTAAATTATTTCAGATCGAAGTGTATTCATGCTGTAATCACATTTAATAGAAAGCATTCTAGCAAAGTCAAAGTTAGTGGTTTCAACTTTTAGAGTAAGCTGCTAAAGGTAGAAAAGGAGCTTTCTAAAAATCTATTTGATTGTTTCAGTCCTATAAGTTAAAAAAATTCCAAAAAGTCTCTGATTTAAGACTTGCTTTATTAAAAATTTTCTAATGTGAGCAGATTATTTGAAACCATGAAGACTGTTTTGGTAACTGAGGATAAATTATGTAAGGTATATAATAAATTAACGGCAACAAGGGTATATTTCAACTTTAAGATATTTTATTTAAAGTTTTATAAAAAAAAATAAAAAAAATACGTATTTAAAAAAAATAAATATTTAAAAAAAATAAATAACCCTTACGTATTAAGCATGAAACAGTACACTTTACCCCCAATACAATTCATATTGCAATTCTGCCTTCACAATACAATATTCCCATGATATGAAAGTTTCATTAAAATATGTACTGCATGCTTAGTGTTGCTTAATTTTTAGACATATATATATATATATATATATATATATATATATATATATATATACACACACACACACTGAAAAATAACTTTAAAATGAGTGTACAATACAAAACTTGTAACATTTTCTTTTTCATTAAAATAAAATCTTAAATATTCAAGAAATACTCCACCTAAAATGTTATTTTTTTATACAATATGTTACCCAATGTACTTTGTGATAGTGGCCAAAAAAAATTTAAATCTCATTTTTTTTATGCAGAATGAATAGAAAGAAGTTTATTATCCAGTTGTCTGCTCAAAACCTGTTTTCAAAAATAATTGTTCAATAGTTTCTTTCAAAATCAGCTCCTACATAAATGGTAAACCCAAAGATGCCTGAGAGTGAGTTTTTGACTTGTAGATCTGCCTCTCCCCATTATTCTTTGGTCAAGAGTTCTGTCAAAAATATAATTTTTAGGTGGAGTATTCCTTTAACATAAAATATCTGCACTGCAGTAAAATAAGATGTGTTGCATGTTGATTAACACATGCAAATAAGAATTTCACTGAACTCTGAACATGTGTCAGTAATAGCCCTATAGACCTATAATAACCAGTTACTGCAGTGCAAAACCATCCAAATTTAAATGTATCTCTTTGTTTTCTGAGTCAACATCAAATATTGCTCCAAGAATGGGTGTCCTTTCATTTCCCTTTTGAACATCTTAACTACCTGTTAGCTGTGGGGCCTGACTAAAGCTTTGAAAAACTTGTAATGTTATATTTACTTTTAATAAAAATGAGAATGTCAACACTCTGCATGTAGCCGAGACCTGTCTGCTATGACTATATCCCACACTACTGAAACTCTCATTTACCAGATATAGATTTGATAGGATCAGATGTATTATTTAACCAGAAAAGCAGGCATTGGGAATTTGGCTGCTTTCTCTCTCTACCATGCTAGAGGACAGCTGTTGTGTGCAGTACAAAATACACTTCTGTATAATTTCACTTTGCTATAATCAAATGGAAGGTTTATTAAATCTTTGAGCACTTGTTCTTACTTCCCCAGTTCATGAAAGTCATTAATTTAACTTGCTGCTCCCAGTAATGTTTGAGTATATCATGGGAACTGTTACAATACAGTAAGTTTGTGCTTTGCTGGTTCCAGTAGTGTCCACCTTAAAAGAAGCTTGTGGATGCAGTGGGACATTTTTTGAAACAATGCTGTGATTCTCCTTACTTGTTTGAATAATTGACATACTAAATTGTGTGCAAAACACTTACTTTACGGTGCCTATTCCTTTTTACATACAGTGGTGTCTGTTTTATAACAACAGTTTTCACCTTCATATCATTATACAAGCAGTGAAAAGCTGTTCTGCTGAAGTTTACCATGTTATAGTTTAGTCCTAGTTTTTCAGTTGTGGTTAGAAACTAAATTTGGAAATATATATTAAAGAAAGAAATATTGTTCTAAACTAGGGCCTCTTTGGGTATTTATATAGTTAATCAAACCCAAAGAACTACGAAGGTTGTCCATTGCATCTTTTAACTGTTTCTTAATGAAGATGGGAGCACCCTGTACAACCATCTCCTAAGGGACAGCTTCCCCGAGCAGAGATGTCAGCAGATAGTCAAAGAATAAGTGCAGAGGTCTATATTTATAAGCAATTGAATTTACATAAAAGTGCTTAATTAATGTATATACATCACCTGACATTTACTCTTATTGGTTCATTGGCTTGCAAACCTAACTAACATATCTAAATGAAAGTCTCATTTCACTACTGTATATTCTTGGTCCTCACAATATTTCTTGAGTTCCTGTTTGTGTGACATCTGTCAAGTCTTACTGGGCACATAATAGCCAATGTTTTGAACCATCAGCCAGGACCTTCTTGTTCTTTGCTGTTCATTTGACCTTTATTTGGTTTCCTGATATGCTTGAAAAAGTTTCTGACATATATTAATCCTGTTGTACTACTTCTAAGATAGATGCTACATTTCAATGTGGAAAGCATACAAAAACACTTTATGCGGATTAGCCATATTACCCCTTAATGACTATGTGACCCCAAAGTATCATTTTTCTTCCACACAGTCATATTTTTTAATTCCCTACTTTTGACAAGACATTTTTGCTTGTCTTTGTGTTTCATTTCAATCCTGTTATAATGTCATACAGTAGATATAAGGCCACACTACTAATTATTTTGTATCCAGAAATTCGATGCAAAAATGTCTCATGCTTGTTACATCAAAAGGAAAAAGCAACTGGACAAATGTGGAAAAAAAGTTGATTTGGTAATGTTTACTTGATTTCTGCTAGTACTGGTGAACTACTTTGGATTTAGATTTTTTGTGGAATTTTGAATTTTTTGGATTCTGGAAAAGTCCAGACTTAGAGTTTTTGTGGGTGTGGTCAAGGATATATCCTGGGAGAAGATGCTTTCAGGCCAGCAGATACAGGTAAGGAGAGGCCCATACCCTGTGTGAGATGTCAGATTTGGCCAACAACTACTAAATGTGCCTTAATGACATGCATCTGGTAGTTTGCATTTGTATCACAAGAATTGAATGTGTAAATATTAGGGATAGGCATTTCAGAGAAATTCATAATCCATTATTCTAACATGATATATAAATGATATGCAAAAGCTTAATCTTTTCACATGACATTTAACTATTTTTAAATGGGGAGTTGGGCTTTTTACAGTCAAAGGTGGGTGTGCATGACTGCTGTTCTCCTACTAACAAGTTCAATAAATTACACCCTATTTCTCTAAGGAGAGTATATAACTATACACTTGTTGCATTACTTCTAACCTTTCCCAAAAATGCCTTAATTATTTTAGATTCAAATTTCCAATTTCAGACAAGTTAGTGAGATCTGAAGGCCTAATATTTTCAAATTCACATGGCCTTTGTGCTTGTCTAGTTGTTGGATGTTGTGCATATGATATTTTATTCTTGCATTGCTGGTCAAGGAAAGTCATGTACCCATGCAGCTGTAATTTTTGTGGAAGATAATGAAGTTTATTTATAATATTTCTTTCAGAACGCATGCACACATTGTATGTGTCCATGCATGTACAGTAAGTACTTTACAGTACTAATAGTGGCTGGCTAACAATCAAACATTTATCTGTATACTTTTTTTTTTTTTTTTACCAAAGTCTTTGTTTTTCATTGCGTGCCCAAGGGCGGAAATGGCACTTAGTTTGCTTGTTTTCTGGCAAATTTAAAGTTAAACATATTATGATAGTGAGTTGTTTTAACTTCAGTGCCTTCAGTAGATAGATGACACAGATGAGTCGCTGTAAAGGTTTCTATTTTTTGTAACCATTTTGGGTACCACTAGCAGTATAAGTAATGCTGATGTCTTGGGAAGACTTGGCTAGTTTATGGATAGTTTCCACAGTCTGACTTTAAAACAGATTTGTTGTCAACTAAAGTGGAAGCAAACACCCAAATGTGAATTTGATTCATTTTACAACCGGCAGTTGACTTTCTACCAGTTCACAGCTGCTACATCATGTTAAACACAAAAAATTTAACATTTTGTCTTAACTCCTTTGTAGTTGTTATCTTGTAATGTGAAGTTCATCTCTCTATTATAAAAAAAAATCTTGCAACGAGACGTGATGTTCTGAAGAGAAACAGAGAGGCACTTCGGAGGACAAAGACACTATCACTTCCCACAACACGGTCAAGTCACGTCATACTGACATCCATTGGAAGCATGTTCCTGTGGGACAGTGACCTAGGCAAGGAAAGTAATAATCAGCCCAGAACAAGTGGAACTGAAAACCTTGCAGGTCCAAACAGGGTCAGAAATAAAAGACAAAGAGTAAAAGACACAGTAGAACTTCATAAAGACGTTCAAAAATGTTGGCGCCATACACATGCAGAGCAGGTTACAGATTATGACAGCAGTGGAATTCAAAAGGCTCACAAAAAACCTTGGCGCGATATACACGCAGAGCAAGTTCAAAGATATGACAGTACTAAAATTCAAAGTGTCAACAACAAGGCAGTACAGATTGCATTCGCGCAAACAAACGGAAATTATTACCAGGTGATAGAACAGCAAAAATAGATCGAATATATGGACATAGGTGATATGTTGGAAGTATGTAGATATTGTAAGGCTTTAAAGTTTAAGTCGGAGACTTGTAGATCGTCTACTTCTTGTTGCAATCAGGGAAAAGAACTACTGCTTCGCAATGAAGGGGCGTTTCCGCAAGAATTAAAAGATTTGTTGTTTGGTGAAAGTAAAATCAACAAACACTACAAGCAAATATACGCGTCTACAATAATCGTTTCGCGTTAGCATCATTCAATGCACAAAATCGTTGATGTACACAATAATGGACCATACGGTATAAGAATCTGTGTTTCCACAACAATTACAGCTACGACAAGATTAATTTCGGGGGAAAAAAACACAATTTGGTCAGGTGTATCTTTATGATCACGGAGAAGCGATGCAGCATAGAGTCGAAACAGTTAAACGATCCGACGTAATAGATATTATACAGCCAATAATGGATACAAATCCATACATCCAAACGTATTGCACTTTACACTAGATTTTACCAGCAACACACAGATAAAAAAGTTTTCTTGGATGTCTGTATGAATCTGAAAGATCACAGTTGCATTTATAATAAACCCACATGTGACGAATTGTCAGTGATAATACTTCGAAAGACTGAGATATCAAAGACAGAGTAGATATTCATGTATATCCAAAGGCAAAGCATGCTTCGTCATTTATGTCAAATACATCACTACATGCCAACCCTATACCTTTGCTTTTCTCAGATGGCGAAACAGGCTGGTCGTACAATTTGAAACAAACGCATTCTGCAAAACGAATAACACCCACACAATTTTTCAGGTCAAAATTAGCGAAATTTTCCCATGTGTTTAACCGACTTCTATCATCTCAACATCTATCACAACATTACATTATTAATGCGTATGTAAAAGTCGCAGCTAATCGTCTCTTCTTTATTAAATCGAATCAAGCTAAACTTAGAACGGAACATATGCAAGGTCTCATTGATCACGTTCAAAATTCAAATATCAATAGTTCTGACAAATTCAAAATAGATGCAGCAGTAATATTACCATCATCATATCAAGGTAGTCCAAGAGCATTGCAACAGTTATATCATGATGCAATGGCAATATCCAAAACTATCGGTTGGCCATATTTACTTCTTACAATGACGTGCAATTCACAGTGGCCAGAAATCCGCAGCTTCTTGAGAACAATGCCACCTGCTACATCGGCTATGGATATTCCCACTTTCATAAGTAGATTGTTTTATCAGAAAAGTCTTATTTTTATTGAAACGATATTTACCCACAGCCAGTTATATGTTGCATTATCAAAAGTGAACATAATGCATATGTAACAAGTCCCATGAAAAATAACAACCCGGGTGTTGGTGAGCGAAGCAAGCAGGGGGTGGAGCCCCCTAGTTATCTAAAGTATAATTAAGGAGGGGACTAAAGCATCGCAGTAAATCTACTGTGTAGAGTCCCACTCATATTGTTGATTTGTGGAGCTTCAGTATCCTAAAAAAAAAACTTTTTATGCAAGCATTTGAAATTCTTAAGTCTTAAATCTGATATAGTTTAGTTTGTACAAGACTTGTGTTGTGCTTTACAGGAATGCAGCAAACAAATGGTAAATGTCACTTTAATCTCCTTATCTTTTAAAAGTGTGAAACTGATATACTGTAGTTGTAAAACTTAATATTTGTTTCTGAAAGTCATACTGTGACCTGAAAGTGTGTAGTTTTGCCATATTTATCTTAAATTGTGCTTGCATGCACAAAGGCTCAGAACATGCACAGCAAATTGTGTTCATGCACCATGTGGCATCACTGCATTTGGTAGAATTCAACACAAACCCAAAAAAGTTAGGTTGCTGGTGTAGTGCAACATATTAACTTTTCATGCAAGATATTTTCAATCATTAGGTTAAGAAGAATATAAGAAGAGTAGAAGTCAGACAAAAAAATGTCCAGGTTGGCAGTTTCTGCATTCTTAGGCTGATACATGTGTGGAAAGACATCAACTGATGAGAGCGTCATAGGTCACACACGGTAATGATGGAAAAAAGCATGCAGGGATATGAAGGTGGCAAAAGACCACCAACAATCTATATAAATAAAAATGTAAATGTTCATTTGTTCAAAACCTTAAATCTCCAGAAGTTCTTCACCGATTGCTTTGAAATTTTGACACAACGTTGCATTCGAATATGTGCATGTTTTTATACACCTATATTATATAGATGTCACACCTAAGACAGGTAAAAACATGCTTTTTTTGAAAAACAGCGCCATCTGTTGAACGTAAATGCAACACATGCTATACTAAATATTTTATGATTCCATTTCAATGTTTCTGATTTACGATCCATTTACAATTTCCAAATTTCCAATTTTCCGATTCCATTTCAATGTTTCCGATTACATTGTTAAGCGCACATAAACGTGGAATACTGTAACTCCGTTAAATCGATCAAATACATTTGTAAGTACGTGAATAAAGGCAGTGACATGGCAGTTTTTGGCGTGCAACCAGAAAGAAGTGATAGGAATGTGGTCATACATATCGATGAAATCACACAGTATTAGGCTGGAAGATACATAAGCAGCAATGAAGCTGTATGGCGAATTCTTTCATTTCCCATACATGAACGAAGTCCAGCTGTTGTTCAGTTAGCAGTACATCTACAAAATGGACAACGCGTTTATTTCACAGCTGCAAATGTCCAACAAATAGCCCTGAATCCACCGGCTACAACGTTAACTGCTTTCTTCACGTTATGTCAAAATGACGCGTTTGCGAAAACACTGCTGTATTCGGAAGTGCCTACGTATTACACATGGAATGCGAGTAGAAAATCATTTGAACAACGCAAACGAGGAGAGCAAGTCGACGGACAACCTGCCATATTCAAAGAAACTACGATAGGCAGACTGTACACCTTGCATCCCAATCAAGATGAATGCTTCTTTCTTCGCATGCTGTTGGTAAATGTGCCCGGTCCAACGTCTTTCCAGCAATTGAGAATTGTCAACGGCATTACACATGCCACTTTCCGCAGTACATGTCAAGCTCTGAATTTATTGGAGAACGACCGACACTGGGATGTATACATTAATGACGCTTGCAACACGTCACATCCAAATCAAATTCGTGCATTGTTTGCAATCATATTGACCGCCTGCTCTCCTTCATCTCCAACACAGTTATGGGAGAAATATAAATCGCACATGGCTGAAGATATTTTCCGTCGAATACGCAAGTAAAATTCAAATATAAACATGAAGATTTCTGCTGTGAAATCCAACTAAGCGTTGATAATGATTGAAGATTTGTGCTTCGAAATCGAGAACAAAGTTCTCAATCAATTGGGAATGCCATCACCGAATTGATCTGCTGCTGCTTCGTTCGATGTAGAATTGCGTCGTGAACTAAATTACAACACGGGTGATGTTTTGTCGTATGTGCAATCAAATATTCCTAAGCTAACGCTTCAGCAAAAAGGCATTAACGATCAAATACTACAAACTGTCAATAACTGGGCTGGAGAAATCTGGAAATTGGGAACGGAAAAGTGCCTGTTGATCTGACCTCAGGACGAATTTCATTGCCTCATAACTTCTGCAATTTAGTGACGTCAAAAGAAGAATTGGTTGAAAAAGTATTTCCCAATATTCAAACCAATTATAACAATCATGATTGGCTGAGTGATCGAGCTATTCTTGCGGCCAAAAACAAAGACATCTACGAACTTAACAATATTATTCAGTCTAACATTCTGCACTGACAATGGAACAACAAAAAATATTGTATACCCACAAGCATTGTGAAATTAAACATATTAGAAACGTGCGCTTTCTCTTTTCTTTCTTTTCCATTTAACCAGACTGAGCCACAGCAACGCGTGGCTGGGTACAGCTAGTAGAAAATAAAAATCAAAGGAAAACAGTCCTTGTATTTAATTTGTAGGTGGTCTATACTGACTGCATAATTGCCTAATGGAATAGTTAACTTTGACAATTTGTTTTCGGTCAACTTTTGGAGTGTAATATTTTTTACTTAAGTATCAGTTGTATATTATTTAATGCAAGTTAAATGAGTTATCACAGTATAGATTTGTGTTTGTCCTTAAAAACAATAAAACACCTTAAGTTACACAAAAGTAAGTATGCTAAGGCCTGCACCAAAGAATATATTTTACCGTAATTCTGTTGTATATTCGTTTAGACTTTACACGTCACACCCCAACAGGCTGAAGTAGTGTTATGTTACATAATATCTATGTTTGTTCTTTTGATCATTTAACCTTCTAAGAATTTAGTTTCAAATTACTGTGTTGTTATATTTTAGGTTTGGATTAGCTATGCTCAGTTTGAACTGTCTGTGGAAAGTGGGGAGCGCTTGATGAAATGCCGGCAGATTTATGAAGAAGCTAACAAGGCTCTGCGTAACTGTGAAGAAAAGGAAGAGAGACTTTTATTGCTGGAATCTTGGAGAGACTTTGAATCAGAATTCGGTACTGAGGCAACAAAAGACAGAGTAAGGAAGCTGATTCCAGAGAAAGTCAAGAAAAGAAGAAAGCTGCAAGCCGAGGATGGCGTAAGTCTTCATATTTTATTTACAGTTGGGTTTGAAGATGGTGCAATATTTGCTTCTGCCTTCCAGCTCCAGGAAACATGGTTTGGATCTTGGCCCTGTTTCTCTGTGGAGTTTATATGTTGTACTTATGATTGCATTGGCTTCTTACCAGAGGCTTTGGTTTCCTGTCACATCCCAGTGCTATGCAAGTTTGTTTAGTTGGCCATGTATGACAAAGTGTGAGTGTGCCCTGTGATGGGCTGGTGTCCTATTCAGACTTGTTTTCGGATTTGTGCCAATGCTGCCAAGATAGGCTCCAGCACTTGGTGTGAAGAATATAATTCTGGAAAACGAATTGATGGATAAACCAGAAAATTCTATCTGGATGTGTTCATAAAATTCAGTTTAATTAATTTAATTTAATTAATGTTAATTAATAAACAGTTCTACAGTGTCTAGCAGAGAATTCACAATTGTAATATTATTATATATTAAAACAAGGCCAACAAAATTGGACTAACAAAACACATTGGTTTATAATTTAATTTATGTTTGTCTTGATTGAGTCCCTACCTTACAGCTGTTTCTCATTTGTAAGCATTTTTATTTACATCCAAAACATCTGTCAGTGAATATTGCCATTATTCATAACATTTCTGATAGATTCTGTAAAATATTTGCTACTGGATGAAGTAAAAACACATTTCTGATCAAATAATGATGTTCGGTTGAGTTATTTCATTAAAAAGAAAAAAATAAATGTAATAGTAATTTTTGAATATTATTTATGATTAGTTATCTGTTAGTTTGTGTATACAAATGTGGGGTGGTACAGATGGGACATGTTAGTCAGGAGGTCTGCACTGGCCTGGACCCTCTTTAGGTAGAAGCAGAGAGAAGGGTTTGTAGATAAGATATGTTTTGTCATGAAAAAGGCTTCACATCATTTTGTATGACATCCTGATTGATGTGTGGAGTATCTTTTAACAAAAGGCTGTACCACCAGGTTAAGACAGTGCTACTGTACCCTATAAACCCATAACTCTATTGTCTGGCTAGATCATCTATTTTCTGCCATCTCGATATGTTTATTTAAAAAGATTATAAGGACTTGATTTATTTTGCTGATTACATAATATGTGCAGACTGCTGTAACAGTGCAGTTTCTCCTTCATTTCAATAAAATACCTATCTGACAATATGTGCATTTAAATAAAAGACTCATTATGGCAGTTCAATATAAGGGCTATGGCACTGGTTTTATTTACACTACTGATACACTATATGAACAAAACTAAGTCAACTCACTGGCATGTAAATTTAAAGTGTGTATGAACAACTACACTCTAGTTTCTGCATTTGTGAAGCAGCTTTGGATTATGTGTAGTAGCTACTTTCTATAGATACTTTTGTGTTTAAGTTTCTGTATAAATTGTTAATTCCAGTGTTTTTTTCCCTCCTCCCTTCCTCCAGTCAGATGCTGGCTGGGAAGAGTATTATGATTACATTTTCCCTGAAGACGCTGCCAACCAGCCTCATCTCAAACTGCTTGCAATGGCTAAAATGTGGAAAAAACAGCAACAGACCAGCCCTGCTGATGAAGACAATGATGATAGTGCTGAAGCTGAAAGTGCATCTTAGCAAAGTGCTTATCCTGTCAAATATTTTATTTTTTAATGTAAAAAGTAATAAATTGTTTTCATTATGGTCAAATATTTTTGGTGTCTTGATGACATTTCACAAATCAAAACTGCCCTTAAGTTAAAGGCAAATGATCAGAGAGAGTGTGTGGATGTATGGTAATTCATGATTATGCTTAAAAATCATAGATTTGACAGCAAAACAAACAAGTGTTTGGTATACCCAACATTGTAAACATTTTGAATGTATTTGATATTTTGGTAGAAAATGCCAAAGGTTTTAAAAAAACAATGGTTATTTTTAGGTTGAACTAATCAATTCTTTCACCTTGTGATAAAAACACCTGCATAAAAAGTAAACATATTTCTTTTAAAGTGTTTTTTAAGGTATAAAATGAGAATTTCTGTTTCAAAACATCTTTCAAAGTTGCAGGCCTAATTCTGATTTATCTGTGCTATATAAGGTATATAAAGTGCATATATAGTATAAGCATATATTTAAAATACTGTAAAAGTGTATGCTTTCTTTACTTCTATACTCTGTTAACTAACATCATTGGAATAGTAAATAGTTTTGTGAGGTAGCCATTGCATTTCTGAAGTGTCACAGCCCCAGGAACTTTGATTTAATTTCTGGTCCAATCAGTGCCTAAGGCTCTTATACATTCACATGGATTTTTCTTTCTGGAAACTTTCAGGAGATCGAAAATGTTAGGCTAATTTGTGACCGTGAAAAGGCCTTGTGTAGGTGACTGAGGGTGGATTTTTGACAGACTGGAGTCTCTTCCAGTGTTGATAACAACTTTTGAGATTACATTGCCATGATATGGAAAAAGTATCTGGCTAAACGCTATAGATATACATATAGTATTTTGTTGCATAAGTGCCTCAGATTTTCAGACTTTTTTCCATATAACTCCATATTTTTATGTTGCAATAAGTTACATATTAAAAAACAACATTCTTAAATCCAGTTTCGGGGCAAGTAGATTGTGTTATTAGGTATGTGATGCTTTATGATGAATTTGTTGAGTGCTTGGAATTAGGGTCACTTGCACTCTGCAATGAACTCCAGTGACTCTTTCAGAGTTGTTACTGGTCTTTTGGTAGCACCTCTAAACAGTCGTCGTCTTGGTTGTTCAGAAGAGTTGGAAGGAGCCTGATGTGAGCAGGACCTGGGTGGTGGCATTAGGTTGTTTTTTTTTTTCTTTTATTACCAATTTTCTGATCTTTACCCTCCTACATCTTTGTTCTGTTGTCCTTTTGAAACACACTGTTTGTTTACTCTTTGCTTTATTTACCCTTCACTGGAAAACTGTGGAAATTACATTTTTATTTATTTACTTTTTTTGTATTTAGAGCGCAAATCCATGGAAGAATTGTAATGTACGGCTGAATTTATACTGAAATAATTACTGGATTTTTAACCTGGTGGGTCATTAGTTATACTTAGGCTAATTAAAATGGTTATTATGCAGGACATTACAAACTTCATTGTCAGTTTTCTGCAATATTCTGTCGAAGTTGTGGGATAAGATGGAAATTTTAAACTAAAAATGTCTGCACTTTAATTCCAGGCTATAAGTAAGCTAACAGTTCCAGGTGTTTGTAGACTAATAATGTATAAATTATGAATTGTGGTGTCATAAATCAAGAAAGACAATAGCAAATAATTGAAAATAGTGAAGAATCTAGGTAGTAAAAAATCTGCATGGATCAACTGAGGATAAATGTGAGGGGAGAGGTGAAAAATAGCAAATAAAGATACAGCAGTAGTAAATAAATTAAAAAGATGAGAGGAGCAAATGGGACAATATTTAAAAGTTAACAGTGTGTAGTCACTTACATTAACATTTGTACTTAATTCACACTGTCATTAATGGCACTCTGCTTTTGATAGGTATATTATATGTGCTGTTAGCAGAAAGCTATTCCTCAGGCACCCTCTCAACATAGGATCTTTTATTGTCTAATGGTAGCTTGATTTTTTACTGTTACCCACAAATGAGAATTATTATTTGGCTATTGCTTTTATCCAAGGTGACTAATAACATTTCTTTTTTTTAACTGGAGCACAGGTAAGTGACCTGGGGCCTCATGTATAAATGGTGTGTACGCACAGAAATGTTGCGTACAAACGTTTCCACGCTCAAATCGCGATGTATAAAACCAAAACTTGGCGTAAAGCCACGCACATTTCCACGGTACCTCATACCATGGCGTACGCAATTTCTCCACTCATGTTCTGCAGACTGGCGGCACCTAGCGTCAAAGCAGTGCTACTGTTCCTGTGTGGTCACCCTTTCTTTCTTAGATCCACATTCCTGACGCGGCTTTATAAATACACTGAAACTAACTGCATATTGTTTATTAGTGTAATGCATCTGATTGTAATTAACCTGCAGCAATATAATGGTCCAGGGAATAGCCATAGTATTCCAAATACCATAACTGCTTTAGCGTTGTAACTCTCACTGCATCTTCTTCTTTCAGCTGCTCCCGTTAAGGGTTGCCACAGCAGATCATCTTTTTCAATATTACTCTCACTGCACCACTTGGAGTATTTATATCACTGTATCTGAGTGGGGAATCACAGCAGCAGCTGATCGGAAAGAGAATTATCGGTATACAGCATGAAGCAGATGTTGCCTCAGCCACGGACTTCGCGGTTTAGAAAATGTTTCATCCCAAGAACTATAAACGCACTCAATCAGTCCATCAAGTGCTCCTTGTAGATCTGTTTGTACTTGTAAGTACAATTACCTCACTGTAAACTTGCACTACAGTTATAATATTGCACAACCTGCGCCACTTTATAAACCGCGTATTTACATATGATGACGATACCATTTTTAAGATGAAATGCAGCAAAATATGTTGATTATATTATACAGATAAAACTTTAACTTCATTTAAATAATCTGTATTGTTAATAATTAAACTTGTGAGGACACGGTGCCGCAGCGCTAGCTAGTTCAGGGATTGTTCCTGCATTGCGTTGTATTTTTGCGCTGACGCGACACTGGAAGGATAGACGGATAGAATAATTAAACACGTACTACGAAGATATTTCAATGTTCCTTAAAAGTTTTGAAGAATCGGCGTTCTAAGCTTACAAATGGCTTCATGTCTATTACATAGCTGATTGTGTGGCGATTGGGTATTTGGAGAAAGAAAAGTAAGGACAGGAATTGGAGGTTAGTACATTTGAAAGAGACAGTACTGCTGTGATAAATTATTTCATTGAAGGTCGCATATGGCGCAGCAAGCCTCTTGCGTGAGATATGAACAAGCACTGCGCCACCGTGTTCCCATGTTTAATAACATGCTTTCATTCCTATCATCATGAAAAAGATATCATGTATACATCTCAGTATTTTAATTATTCAGAGAGCTGTAATATCACGAATGTAATGGATTATGTGTCCTGTCGGAGAAAGAGAAAGCCCGTTTAAGAAGCAGGTAGTGATTCACACACACAGAGCACATAGAAGATCAAATACAGAACAAAGCATTTAAAATGCTACTTTATTTACAATGGGATTTGAGAAACTAGTAAATTTAAACGATTTTAAGATGAAGCTGATGATGTTCTACTTTAATGGCAAAATAAACTACGTGATTAAAGTGGAAATTTCGAGATTAAAGTTGACATTTCGTGCTTTTTTCCCCACTGTGTGACTATTTTTTTTTGTCTGTACCCTAATAAGCTTTCATATGACACTCAGATGGGCTACGACTCTCCTTTTCATGGCGACTTTGATATGTGACTTCTTTTTTATTTCGGGCACCGTGCAACTTTGTGAACTTGAGCTTTCGAGTTTCTCCGATACTGTCACTCAATCAACTTCCTTTTGTTGATTATACCACTGTTTAAAATAACAAATAGTACGTTTTTCCTTTGCCTCCACTGGGTATTCGCTGAAATTCTTATATTTTCCCCCGTGCTTTTCCCATTGTCTTTTCACAGAAGGCTATTTATATTGATGAGGCGTAATTCTGGGAGGAGTTGGGGCGGGACAGAAGGCGCGTGCACATGCGTTACTTTTCACGCTGATCAGGATTTATGTAGCGGAAGAACGTGGAAGTTTGCGTACGTACAGATTCCTGCATCTGGATTTTTCTGTGCGTACGCACATTCCCGCTTTTGTGCTTACACCATGTTATAGTGTGAGTTCTACGCACAGCATTATACATGAGGCCCCTGGTCATGGCCACAAATTGTCAGTAATAGGAATTGAACCCACAACCTCAGGGTTTGAAGTTCATAGCCTTAACCACTATGCCACACTGAATAATGCATATCTGACTCTTAAAACATTCCTGTATGCTCCCTTGTCAAACTGTTTTTATGTGCTGTATATTATAAATGAGAAAACAATCAATGCTGCTTGGCCTCTAATGTTTGTTGGCTCTTACACTGGTGTTAATACTTTTTGGCTTATCAAAACAAACTGACCACAAAGACATTGTTAGGTTCCAGTATTACGGATGCTGTTTCGAATAAACCTGCTTCTGTACAGTCATGCAGGTGATTGTTGAAGGTGACAGAAGTAACATTCCCAGTTGCAGCTGTTGGCTCTAAGTGTCTTCTTTTATATAAAAAAAAGGAATTTTAATCTGACCACTTTATACATCTGTTTCTGTGAGTATCACATGTTAGCCAAATAAATTGTTCTTGAATTCTGAAGACTTGTTACTCTTGATGAAATTTTCAGTGTGGCTATCAGAAAATCAGTAATTTGGACATGTTAATAAGTTTGTAATTTTAAAAGAAATGTGGATGGATTAATTTTGGGCAATGTGATAAAGGTAAATATTTTTTGTCATTTACAAATGGCAATTTATATAGTGAACGTGGAAGAAAAATAAGCCTTAATAACCCAAAAACCATTCTATAATATAATCTTTCCAATGCCTTTATAAGAATAAGAGGAAGTTTAAACATTTCACTGTTTACTATGACCAAACTGGTAGCCCAGATTGTTTTTGATTTTTTTTTAATTTGAAAATGTTTTAGAATAACTTTTTTTTTCTTCTCAAATATACTTGTAAGGTGCAATAACTTGTAAAAGAATTACCAGAGATTGGCTACTTCTTGCACGTTGGTGGGGCATGCAAGTAAGAGTTTTACTGTAGTCTAAACATGTGCCAATAGTACTACCACTCTAAACCTGCTTTACTATTAACAGTGTATGAAGTATGTTGATATTAAATATCAAAAGAAAGGTTTAAAAGACAAAATTATAATCCTTGACGATTTGCTTTCATTCTTTCAGACACTGCAATGATGTGTGTTTTACACAAGACTTCAAGACCTAAAATATTTCAGGCTGGTACAGTATATGAGAAGTCTTTCCTTTGATGCCTGCCAATGGAAAAACATAAATTCAGTTCTTTTTCTAGGGTTCAAGCTCAGGGAGAAGCTGGCAGTTTGCTTTCGTTTAGCTTATCCAAATGGACATGCATTTGGCCTCAAATCTCAGCTTTTTATTTTGGTTCATTTTCCATTTGTGAATTGAATCCTGATTTCATGAAAGCATACAGTGAAATCATGTGAAAAGTATGTACACCCCATTATTTTTTTATTATAAACATTTGTGGACATACTAAGATTTGATCTTCATTTAAAAAGTATGAAGATGATGAGGAAAAGTTTATTTTTAATAAATTACCCAGCAAAAAAATGAACATATGTGCCATTTCCATCTGTGGAAAATTTAAGTACACCCTTTGCTCTAATAGCTGGTATTGCCCCCTTTTACATAAACAACTTAAAGTAAGCATTTCCTGTAACTGTGTACTAGTCTCTGACATTAACTGACATTCATCCAGGCAGCATTCTTTTAACTGTGCAGTGTCCGAGGGGTTGTCTTGCATGTTTCAATTCCCCCACTCAGCATCAGGATTTAGAAGTGGGGTTTGACTTGGCCAGTCCAGAACCTTCATTTCTTTCTTTTCAACCATTGCTTTGTGGGATTACTGTGACGTTTAGGGTCACTGCCATATTGCAAAGTCCACTTTCGGTTGATTCACAGTGGATTCTATGATGGTGAGCTGCCCAGGCACCGATGCACTGTGTTTTACAGTTGGTATTGGGTTCTTTTGAGCCGATGCAGGTTAGTCTCTACCAAATGTCTTTTGGTACTGTGGCACTATACCTCTTACCTTTATCTCATCTGGCCAGACCACATTGTTCCAGAAGTCCTGGGGCCTCATGTATAACGGCGTGCGTAGAACTCACACTATAACATGGCAGAAGCACAAAAGCGGGATTGTGCGTACGCACAGAAAAATCCAGATGCAGGAATCTGTGCACACGCAAAATTTTACGTTCTTCCACTACATAAATCCCGATCAGCGTGAAAAGTAACGCACGCGCCTTCTGTCCCGCCCCAACTCCTCCCAGAATTACGCCTCTTTGAATATGCAAATCAATATAAATAGCCTTCTGTGAAAAGACAATGGGAAAAGCACGGGGGAAAATATAAGAATTTCAGTGAATACCAAGTGGAGGCAAAGGAAAAACGTACTATTTGTTGGTTTAAACAGTGGTATAATCAACAAAAGAAAGTTGATCGAGTGACAGTATCGGAAAAACTCGAAAGATCAAATTCACAAAGTCGCACAGTGCCCGAAATAAAAAAGAAATCACATATCAAAGTCGCCATGAAAAGGAAAGTCGTAGCCCACCGTCTGAGTGTCATATGAAAGCGTATTAGGGTACAAACAAAAAACATAGGCACACAGTGGGGAAAAAAAGCACGAAATGTCAACTTTAATCTCGAAATTTCCACTTTAATCACGTAGTTTATTTTGCCATTAAAGTAGAACATCATAAACTTCATCTTAAAATCATTTATTTTACTAGTTTCTCATGTAGCATGTTAAATGCTTTGTTCTGTGTTTGATCTTCTATGTGTGTGAATCACTACGTGCTTCCGTTCTTTCTCTTTCTCCGACAGGACACAGAATCCATTACATTCGAGATATTACAGCTCTCTGAATAATTAAAATACTGAGATGTATACATGATATCATTTTCATGATGATAGGAATGAAAGCATGTTATTAAACATGGGAACACGGTGGCGCAGTGATTGTTCATATCTCACGCAAGAGGCTTGCTGCACCATGTGCGACCTTCGATGAAATAATTTATTACAGAAGTACTGTCTCTTTCAAACGTACTAACCTCCAATTCCTGTCCATACTTTTCTTTCTCCAATCGCCACACAATCAGCTCTGTAATAGACGTTAAGCCATTTGTAAGCTTGGAACGCCGATTCTTCAAAACTTTTAAGGAACATTGAAATATCTTCGTAGTACATGTTTAATTATTCTATTCGTCTATCCTTCCAGTGTCGCGTCAGCACCAGCAAGAATACAGCGCAAGGCAGGAGCTATCCTTGAACTAGCTATACGCTGCGGCACCGTGTCCTCACATGTTTAATTATTAACAATACAGATTATTTAAATGAAGTTAAAGTTTTATCTGTATACTATAAGCAACATATTTTGCTGCATTTCATCTTAAAAATGATATTGTCATCATACGCGCTTTATAAAGTAGCGCAGGTTGTGCAATATTATAACTGTAGTGTAAGTTTACAGTGAGGTGATTGTACTTATAAGTACAAACAGTTCTACAAGGAGCACTTGATGGACTGATTGAGTGCGTTTATAGTTCTTGGGATGAAACTGTTTCTGAAACGCGAGGTCCGTACAGGAAAGGCTTTGACGCTTTTTGCCGTGGTTGAGGTAGTGTGTACTTGAAACTGTATACCGATAATTCTCTTTCCGATCATCTGCTGCTGTGATTCACACTCAGATACAGTGATATAAATACTCCGAGTGGTGCAGTGAGAGTAATATGGAAAAAGATGATCCACAGTGGCAACCCTTAACGGGAGCAGCAAAAAGAAGAACAAGATGCAGTGAGCGCAACAACGCTAAAGCAGTTATGGTATTTGGAATACTATGGCTATTCCCTGGCCCATTATATTGCTACAGGTTAATTACAATCAGATGCATTACTGTACACAAATAAACAATATGCAGTTAATTTCAGTGTATTTATAAAGCCGCATCAGGAATGTGGAGCTAAGAAAGAAAGGATTTGCACACAGGAACAGTAGTTTGACCATTCTGTGGACCATTATATTGTTACAGGTTAATTACAATCAGATGCATTAAATTTATGAACGATATGCGGTTAATTTCAGTGTATTTGATAAAGCCACCGCCGTGGATGTGGATCTAAGAAAGGGTAACCACACAGGAACAGTAGCACTGCTTTGACGCTGGGTGCCGCCAGTCTGCAAAACCGAGCGGAGAAATTGTGTACGCCAAGGTATGAGTTACCGTGGAAATGTGCATGGCTTTACGCCAAGTTTAGGTTTTATACATCGCGATTTGAGCGTGGAAAGGTTCGTACGCAACATTTCTGTGCGTACGCACTGTTTATACATGAGGCCCCTGGTCTTTGCCTAGATCTTGATGGGCAAACCTTAGTATTGCCATGTTTGAGACCGCGGATCTCCTCGAGACACAGACAGGACGCCTCCCGATGCCACGGCTTAAGGAGAAGTCTGTGAATACTGCACGGGGCACGTACTTTCCCATTACACTTTACAGATGGCAGTTTTTCTAAGAAGATTTGTATAAATAAGGATCTTTTAATAAGTGCGCAATCACTGAGGGTTTCGTAATTTCCATGGACGTTTATTTATTTATTTTTGTTCTTTTTCTTCTCAGTGGCATGTTTTTGTAGGTGGGGAGCCTTCATCACTTTTAAACATGGCGCGCTGCTCGGACACGTGTGTGCTCGCGTGGTTATGTGAAAGGTCGAGTACAGTGGGGCTGGGTGCAGTATGGTGTCGGTATTATTTTCATGTGAAAGGCTAGGTTTCTTGTTGGTGTCTTGTGACTTGAGTGTCTATAGTGCTATACGAATAATAGTCTGTTGCTTTTGGTTTCATTTTGTCATTGTTGTCTTGCAAAGTTTTTTTACTCCTTCTGCAAGGATAAGAATGTTGATGCCTATTTGGAGTAGACCTAGAGATAGGATTGCTTTTTGTAAGGAGGTCCCCCGGAGTAGTTGGTAGTGAGAGTACATGTATTTGAAAAGATGAGCACACAGTGGTGAGGGAGACTGGGTGTCTCAGTGCCTGGAGCGTTTGGATGTATTTTCAAAAAAACCCAATAAGCCAGTATTGACTCCTGTTGTTTTTGAGGAAGTCTTATTTTTTATTTTTGTTTTGCTTAGGGAAAATTTATTGTAAATAGTATTTAAGGCTGCTATGCCTTTGTTTTCTTACCGTAGGAGGATAGGCTTAACATTCTTCCTGGATATATATATTTTTTGGGACTTGTCATTCTTTTCACTGTATGTATTTTTGCACCTTGAGAGTTCAGGAGAATTGTTAGTACTAAACTGCAACTTCTTTGATTTTAACATCTTCTCTGGGAATGATCACAGTTGGTCCTGACTACTAGCGGCACACCTGCTCCCGCAGGTGGGTTGTGACATTTTGGTGGCAGCAGGAGGATTCTGACCATTGTAAATGTAGTATAATGTTTGCTATATCACCTTTATCTATAGATACTCTTCAAATCGTGACATGTCCACATATGTGAAACAAAGAAAAAATGTTTCTTGGTGTGCACTTACATTTTCACTGGACTCTACAATCAGTGAAATTCTAGAATGTTTAGTTTTCTTCTTTTTTTTTTTTTTTTTTTCTTTTTCCTAGGATGACGGCTGCAGGGGGAACAGGTGTGCAAAATGAGTGCTGCTATATTTATTTGCTTAAATATCACAATTTGTCCAACTTTGGAGACCAGTACTTGTATCTTGATCCTAAAAGCTGGCAGTTTAATTTAGTCAAGCTCTGCACACCTCAGCTTATTCTTTTGGTTAGTTTACCATTTGCATAATCAATATTGATTTTATTAAATCCTATATTTAACAGATATGCAAGTTTATTTCGTTTCTAATGAATGTTAAAAATAATACTGCACTGTTTGAAATTAAAAGATTTGACGTAGTCAAAAATTGTTAAGCTATCTCTGCAGATATTTTATAGTGTGAACAATGAAAACTATGCTGCCAAAATATCACATTTCTAATCATTTTATTTTTCCAATGTAGGAAAAAAATGTTTCCTTCAACAGAAAACAAAAGTAGACATCATGGATCTAATTTTGAGAAAATTGTGCATACTCTTGATAAGAATGGACAGAAAAAACAAGCGTATGTACAGTATGTAAGGTACGTAAGATGAGCTTTCATTCTGTGAGGGGCCTGCTTAAGGCTATCAAGTACACACTTCGACCCATTTAACAAACAGAAAAAACAGTAAACTTTCCCTTTACTACAAACTCTTTAAAATCCTACACTACTGAATCCATTTTTCAAAGATTTTTTTTTTAGTGAAAGTACTTTTCCAAGTATAAGAATATTTAAACTTAAGATTTTAATACTAATGTACAGCATACCTTGCAGAAACAAATTTCATTAACAGTAAATTAAATCAGTAGACAACACTTTTAGAATGTAATAAGAATAGTTTTTTTCTATTGTATATTTTCATTTTCTTTCTAAACAAGCAAAATGGCACCTTTTATTGGCAAACTAAAAAGATTACAATATGCAAGCTTTCAAGGCAAGATGAAGAAGGGGCCCGAGTTGCCTCGAAAACTTGCATATTGTAATCTTTTTAGTTTGCCAATAAAAGGTGTCATTTTGCTTGACTTTTCACTACATTCATAATGGCTAACACAGTACAACACCCTAGTACTACTTTCTAAACAACTTATTTAAATGTCCGTCATTTTCAGCTGATATTTTAGAATTGCTCTTATGAAATTTTTTTTTCTCTGACACTGTATAATTTAATTTCATGCAAATAAGCATACTATATTGCCTTTCTTATTTGACAAGTTAAATGTCATTCAAAGAAGAGAAAATTAAGCCAGAGAGAAATCACACATCAAATCTACCATTTTTTATTTAATGTTTGGCAGGGAAGCTGACTTCCACATATTGATTTTTTTTTTTTTTTTTATATGAACTGACCAAAACAGCCAGGTATCTCTACATATTAGTATACTTCCTAACAGAGTGAGCGCAATAAAATGCATTGTTCTGAGGGACACAAATGGAAAACATGAAATGGAAAACATGGACTCAAATGTATAAGATGCGGAATAAGTCTATATATGTACTTCATATTCTGAAGAACACAGGCGGTGGAAATAAAATATATTTCACATGTAAAGATGTATCATCCAATTTATTATTTAGCTAAAATATTAAACAAATATACATATTGTGTATACAGAATTTAATGTAATATGATCATCAATGCTGTGGTTCTTGGACAGCATTATAGTTCAAGTATATCAATTGCATCATCTGTTTCGTAAAAGTTTCTATATTCTCTAGAGTGATTATATCTACATATTCCGGGCTGGTACACAAATTTAAAATTAATAATACAACACTGTGAAGTGCACCAACATAACTTTAGATTACTACCTAAAATGCTGAAAAATAAATAACTATTTTGATCTGCTTTACCTGTGTGCAGAAGTGTGCACTTAGAAATTTTAAGGTAATGATGAATCATACCATAAACTTAAAACATATAGTTTTACAGGCAATAATTGCTTTTATTCTGTAATCAATAAATAAAAAATCTTAAGAATCTGAAGTGATCTGTCCAAGAACCACAGCTTATAGTTATTCAATATCTTCAGGTCTCACAGGATGGGGCAGTGGTATTATCGACTTCTTATCCAAATCTCTTGAAAGGGCTTTTCTCATGTCTATTCAAAATTTAAATAAAGAAAAGAAAAACAATTACATTCTTAAGAAAAGCGGATATGAAGTAAAATGTAATAAATTAATTTTTTTTTAAGTTCGTGTTAATCTGAGCTAGACATAAGGCTACATGTTTTACATGAAAAATGACTAAAATTAGCCAATTAGTCCATGACTTTCAATAGAATTTGTAATAGTAAAACAACTTATGCCCTGCATAAAAAGGTTACTTAAACCACTGTGTAACACTAGCTGTTGTTCCCTGCCTGCCTAACTTTTCTATTAGATGTTATGACAGTGTAAGAAAAAAACAAAAAACTTGCCATATGCATCCTCATCAGGCTCGTTATTGCTGGCAGAGTAGTACTCAATCACAGTCCGGTACACACTGTATCCTAACTGTTTGTACATGTTCACTGCAACTTGGTTAGAAACACGTACAAAGAGATCAACAAAGAATCCTCCTTTTCTAATTAGAAGAAAAAATAAATTTCAGTAAATGAAAATCAAGAATCATGGCTACTGTAAAACAAATTCAAAAAAGGCCAATTTTAAAATTGTTAATTAATAAGAGCTGAAAATATGCAAGCATGTCTGATCAGGAATTGTATAGTTTTCATACCACGTAAGGTGTTAAAACGTTACATTCTTAAACCCACTTAATTCAAGGCATATTTACAGATGGCAGTGCTTGTTGCAAAGCAGGAACTAAACCTGCACAGGATTATTACAGTCCATTACAGGGCCTACTGTCTCACACACACACACAGGGCCAATTTGGAATTGCCAAACAACATGTAGCGGATGCCACATGTGCTATTATTCCGTGGGCAGTTTGCTGCCTCTTTGGGTGCATTGCAGGGAAGAAGGATGCTGTAAATACACCTTTAAGGGGGAGGTCATAACTCGGTCAGGGCGGTTGGTGTAAAAAACTTAAAAACCGGAAAAGAAGGGGAGAAAGGGAGACATCTTGTGGTGGAGCAAAGAAAAGAGACGAGGTAGCGCCAAGTAAAAATATCTGCTGGAACAAGTTCTTTTTTTTTTTTTTTTTTTTTTTTTTGAAGACTCAGCGCCACAAGGGAGACGCGTCTCTGAAGACGGACCTTTTTTCTTTGATTTCGCTGGAATACTTGGACCGGTAGGATTGAACTTTGTTGTTATCGGCTCGACGGCCGGTGTATTCCAGTAGGGTTATTCTTTGCCCTGCACAATAAGGACAGTAATCCCATTTGGTTGAACTGGTTTCTCTGATTTATGAACATCGCGCGTTTAAACCAGGAAGGGGGGTTTCGATTGTTATGTATTTGGTTGTTTGTTTTTTTTTTTTAATGTAAGATAATATATGTTATTCTTTTGCTTCTTCTTTATTTTGTAATATGGATTGTTGTTAATGCTAAGCTGGGACTGGTGGTGGGGAAATCAACAAAAGGACGAGCGTTGGTCACGTTGCCCGATCGATTTTATATATTGAACTGCTTTACACTAGCAGTTTTCTAATCGTGCTTATCCCGGGGTTTAGTTGTTCTCCCAGGGCAGCGGTACAAACCTAACTTGAATGGTTTTGGGGAGAAATAATCTGACTCCCATAATACTCTTTGTGTGAGTTGAAGATCCACCTATTCCCTGCAATAAATAATTGGTCAAGAGTCCTGATTTCAATTCAAACACAGTATTCTGTAAGAGTGTCTTTCCAGTGTATTTTTTACATTGGGGTTTTTGAAAGTATATTATTTTTAGCAAAAAATGCATGCATTTTGCATGTTTTGTGCAAACAAATGGATAATAGATGTGAATTAAGTATTTTTTTTCATCCCAATTTTTCACATTATTTGCTGTTGGACAGAACTGGTCACCATTTCATTAAATCATAAACTCTACTCTTTTTCTGCATGAAACCATGAGACTAAAATTGTTCGTGTCCACTACTACAGACTATATTGGGTAAGTAACCTATAAAAATACATAATTTGGGTGTTTATTCCTTTTTTGAGAAAATTTACCTCATCTGCCTACCTTTCTGAGATTTCCTCCAACAATTCCATGAGTTTTGCTGCCAAACCAAGCCGTCTAAATTCAGGGGCCACAGAAAGAGCTGTGACATGCCCGTGCCACTCTTCTCGAGCTACTGAACCCTCTGCCTTTCCCATTACTGTGTAGAAAAAAAGACAGTGTAGTAAGAATTATAATGTGAGAACAAATTCATTGTGTTTGCCATGGCCCATACTTACTGTATCCCATTAGTTCTCCTCCAGGTGCCTCTGCTACGATAAAGTATTCAGGCCAGTGAGCCAGGTACTGTAAGTAAAAGGGAATTCCATACTATGGGAAATTGTGTTAAGAATATAAATATTTAAATTAATCTGACACCAGCTGCTAATTTAAAATACATTTAATAAAGCTGACTGCAAATGAGTAGCAGTATATTTTTTTATGTGCAACCAGAAATACTAAATTCATGCTGGAGTGTTTGCTTTTTGGTCAGGTTCTAACACAGAAATACAAAATGACCTTTAGAAGTGTGCAAAATAAACTGTACTACTGGGAATGTTTTTGTTTTCATAATTGAAAAAGCAAGAACAAAAATATAACCTTAAAAATAAAACAAACTTGTTTTTTCAGTACTGCTTTGATATGTTCACACAAGAGCAACCAGATCTTGGATAGTCATCTGTCTTGTCGGTCTCTTGATCCTTGTGCCTGCAGTGTGGACAAAGTCTAACACCTTAATAAGTAGTGCATGGCAGCAAAAACACATGACATGCCTGCAGACAGCATTCTAATATCCCTTTCTTGTTTTGGACAATATTCCAAGTATTATGGAAAGTGTAGAAAACTGACTTAGTGTGGCCTATGCTTTGATTTTAAGACTTTGAAAAGTGGCCTGAACAGGGATTATTCCTTCTGAACCTTATGGTTAAAAGTGCACCCAATGAGCTTTTGTGTGTTTGCCAGGCTGCAATGAGCCACTGCAGTGTATTAAAAACTGAAATGTCTTAAAATTCAAAACTGCAACAAGTAATAAACAAGTAATGAATATAGTCTTGGCATATACCCACTGGTTTGTAGAAGTGATCAAGTGAAAGAAGAGTTTTGTGACAGGTTGATTGAGGTGACGTCTGAGGTATCACAGGGAAAGGTGATTGTATAGGGCGATGACTCAAACAGGCATGCTGAAGGCAGTGCTGAAGGTAATGAGTTAGCCACTAAGAGTTTTAGCTTCAATACCAGGAATATTGGGGATTAAAGGATTCTGGAGTCTGGTGTTGTATGTAACACCATGTTTACAAAGGAGAGAAAACAAGTTGGTGACATATAAATCTAGTAGTGTAAAGGAGTACAACAGAATAACTGTTGGTTAGAAACATTGATTAGAATATTGTTTAAAATGTGAAGGTGATCCTAGGAGATGACTGTGTATCAAAAATTTCCTGGAAATCCTATTTATAATCTAATGCTGCTTCAGGTTTTAATTTTACTTCTGGGGAAAATAATAAAAAGTGGTCTTCAGCAGTGGACCGAATGCGCAAATGGATTTTTACCTTTAAATAATTTGCCTGATGTGAACACAGTATTTTTTCCTAATTAATCTTCCTTCTTGGAACTTACCCTTCAACTCCACATATTTCGCTCTCTAATGGGGAAGGAAAGACAAAGGAAGGGTGGACATTGGTAGGGGTTCTTTCTCTTTCTGTGTTGTTTCTTTTTATATTTCTCATTCACAATTGAACTTTGGCTCCTTGCTGAAGCAACATAAAAAAAAAAATTGTGTTTATTTTGTGCTGGCATGGGGCTTCTCCTTTTGTGTACTGTTCAATATGCACTTTATAATGTATGTTAATTATGCAAGTGACAGGCAGCCAGCCACACCTGCTGTGCTGCCACAGAAACCAATGTTACACATGACAACTGACTGAACATGGCAATTGGTCAGCTTTCATCAATCAATGCATCTTTTGCATCTGTTAAGGTAACAGCCTACAGCTGGTCTGGAAGTGGCCAGACACATGAAGAAATGAATATTAGTTCACGATAAACACATCCGTGACCCCAGGTGGCCGAGATACAGACTTGTGCGCATCCTTCTACCCTACTGCTACATTAGCTTATTTATTATTGTGGTACAATTTAATTAAAATGCAAATGACCCCTGCCAGTGCAAACAGCAAGCTTCTAGTTATATGAATGCAGCATTGTGAAAATGTAAACAGCTGTACCTACATATAGACACTGGAAATAGCACACCGTCTGTGAACAGACAGCATTGATGGAGGCTGAGCCTCCAAGAGTCAAAAATACGAAGTGGTGCAATTAAGAAAGAATAATTCATATAGTCGGTTTAATTATTTGTTTGAAGGCAAACATTTCAGCTGTTTTTAAAAGTTGTTTTATACTGTAGATGGCTGTATACTGTATCATGCCCAAATAAAAAGTATTTCTAGTGTATTATTAATTATCTTTAGGCGTTTTTATTGTAAACTGACATATTTCACTGATTAGTTTACACACGTAATCAGTGACGGTGCATGGAAGTCATCCAGTCATGGCTTCGCCGTTCATGAATGAGCGACCAATAGATATTGGTGCGCAAATTATACGAAGAGAATTTCATATAGAGAGGGTTTTGCGCGATTGGCAAGATCCTTTATTGCTCCTGGAGGAAATTCTTTTCGAAAGATACCGCTTTAGCCGAGGGGGAATATTGTACCTCAAAGATTTATTAGCACCTTATACTCTAAGTCAAACTAGGCAAAGTCGGGCTCTCACAACCACAGACAGTATGCATTGCTTTGAGGTTTTTCACAAGCGGCACTTTTTTTATGGACTGTAGGCGATGCGGAAAATCTAACTAAAAGTGCAGTTTGCCAGGCAATGTAAAGTCTGTTTGGCTTTGAAATATTTCCTTCGGGTTTTCATAGTGTTTCCTGGACACCTGTGCGTGCAGACAATAAAAGAGGCGTTTCATGCCATTGCAGGTAGGTCAAATATTTCACCTTCGTCAATATCTCGTTGGTCAGACACAGGTTCAAGGGATATGACATTCCATGCAACTGACCCAACAAAAAAGGGGGCTATATGGAACATACCTATGGCACACATGGAGGACAAATATATGCAATGACCATCCTTTACCTGAAATGAAGTGACCACTGCATCCTGCCACTGGTTATGAGGAGGAGCTTCCCCCTGGAATGCCCTCAGAAACGGGGCAATGGGCATTTTGCTGGAGAGCCAACTCTTCTGCAGAGGTTAGGTCTGGACTGCGTGGACCTCCACCTGTTTTTTGCTTGTCTGCCTTCTTATTAGCTTTAAAATTAATGTTTTTTATATTATATATGATTATTTATGTCAACAATTATTTAAATAGATAGATAGAAAATAGTTATATACCAAAATTTACCAGTTTGAAGTATATTCTTGTACCTCACTTTAACCTGTTCCCATGTTCTCACGTTTGATCTGGAATTATGACATATTAAATAATAATTAATCTGACACATAGGAAATGAAAAGCTGCATTCAGTAAGTACAATGCACACTACTTAGCGTTTAATTCGGCAGCCACTTTTTGCCAGCCGTCTTTTCTGGTCTGGGCTGCTTTTGCAGTGTTACCCCTTGTGCATATTAAATCTTGAAATTCTTCATGTCCTTCGAATAAAAGGTCTTGCGCCGCGTGTGTGAAAAAAAAATGCTCCTGTTCTTTCGTCATTTTGTTACAGCCTATCAAAGACTTGCTGATCATGTTTTCTAGACTCAATATATATGGGCTTTTCACTCAGCGCAGGCGCGCGCATTCATCTCGTATGATTAGATCCAGCTAGACTAATCTAATACACGGCTGCATTTGAAAAACATCTATCCCGGATGAGTGTCACCAGCATTAACTCATCCAAGATGATGCATCTGATCTCGGATGATTTAAGCGACGTACGAAAAATACCCCCATGGCCATGCTGCACAAATTACATATTTTACCAACCAAAAAGAAAACAGGATAGGAGGTTGGGTGTATTAGACGCTTCTGATTGATTAATGCAAGAAGTATGCAGGAGCAAACATTCAGAGAACAAAACACTGCAGTAAGACATCAATTCCACAGTCATGTCTGAACAATTAAGACAAGGTTTTCATCTAGTTGTTTTTACAGCTATCATATAAGCATTCCCACATTAAGTACTGTATTCAATGCAAAGGGACTTAAATCTACCATTAGCCACGTAATGCATGAACTGTGCAAGTTACTTAATACCTGCAAACTCCATCATGAGAAAACATATCTTTAAAAGAATGAATCATAAATACACAAGCCAGCTGCCCTAACAATGTGTGCTGTGGCCCTGCCTACCTCATCTATATCCACAGAGTCTGTGTTCATGTACTGTAGCTTTAAACAAACTGACCTTGGAATCAACCTCTTAAAAAAAAAAAAAAAAAACAATACAGCAGAAATTTGGTGGTCGTATGACATACCTTCTAAAGATATTAATAGCATACGTGCACACACCTGTTACTTTATACCTTCTAACTGTCAGCTGTACTGTGTAATAATACTGAAGTTTTCGAAGTTCCTGTTTTGAGAATGGAGACATGTCATGTTCAAAGCATTACTAAGTAAAGTCAATTTTCCCCAAATTTGTTTAGGTTTAGAAGCAAAGTATCATATAAAAAATAAAATAGTACTACGCTTAAAGGATACAGTCTCTGTCAGGGGATCCAAATTGCTGTCAAGGAAATAAAAATCAAGCATTTATTTAAAGTTTAATTCACAATCTGTCTTTTCTCATTTAATCCTGCATTAAAGCTCAAAATTATGTATAATTACTAGGGTGTACACCCCCTGCTCGCTTTGCTCACCAACCCCCCAAGCCTGCGCTACGCATCAGCTACTTTGCGTCTCTGCCATTGCTTGCTGCTTCCGTGCTGCGTGATCTGCATCTCGCGCAGCGCTTCAAACATTTAAAAGCCTGTACAGCAGCTGTCCTTTTGTCTCACTGCCTTGTCTCTACGACGTTCTACTTTGTCATCTACTCTTCGTCTTTTATTTCCATGACAAAAAAGTGACATAAAAACGTCACATAAAATTGTTGCACTTTTAGACTTAGGATTATATATATAATATATATATTGTATATATAAAATATTTCAAAAACAAATGAATATGTATCAGCTATAAGATGAAACAATAATGCAAAATAATAATGATAACACAGAAGGAATATTTTCAGATAAAATAGGCAAACAGCAATTTGCAGGTTCAGTGTCCATTTTGATCTGTTATTTTTTATTCATTCAGACATTTCTAAATTCATATAAAAAATTCTACAGGTCATCTGCTGAATTTGCAAGCATCAATGCTGTATGTGTCAACAAATTCTTTCAGCTTGCCACAGCACTATAGACAGTTGTGTTACATCTAATGAAATAACAAGTGCACCCATGGCATTAAACAACAGCAGAGCCACACTACAGCCAGTCTCGCAGCTTAATGTTTATACCTCATAATTTTAAGGTTACCTAGAAAAGGGAAATCTGCAAATAAACATCTAATTGCTCTTGAAACATGACACAGATTGTGCATTGTTTACAGGTTTTATAATGCACATACCTTACAACTGCCCTAAACACCTTTAATAAGGCCCATTACTATATCCTTGTTTTTGGACAATTCATTACACCACCAGTCAAGTATTTGTGTTTCAGATTGTCTGTCAACTCTATCAGTGCTGCAGGCATTTTTATGCTGGGACTCCAGTCTATGCTGTACTTCATTGTCACAACACATCTGAAACTCTGCCAATTTTCTTAGATTTGACACTTTTTAAACATAGTAGTCTTATCTATTCAATATTTATGCTAACTCTCCAGTGCTATCAATTCATATCATCAAATAACTGTAAAATAATTCCTATTCTGATTTCATTGCAGATCTGCATGATAAAAAAAATACATTTTTGATCCATATTACTCACTTCCAAAAGCAGCAGTTCAGAAGCCAAGCTTAAATAATAAAAATGTAAGTTTGCACAATCATGAAACCGACCCCCTCCACTCACATCTGCTGCTTGTACCTTAGCTACATATGTATATGACATACATTTTTTACAATTGCAACTACTATTGTTAGTTATTGTTATCATTTATGTGTTTATGTTGCACCTCAGTCCTGGGGTAATGTTACTTTCATACCACTCTATGCTTCAATATTGTGTACATACTGTGTTTTTTTTTTTATTTGTAACATCTTCTTAATAAAGCAAATCACTTCTAATGTTTCATTAAAATAAGCATAAAATCAATAGGTGATAACTTTTGCTTTAACAAACAGCCATGCAATGTTATGGTATGTGTAAACTTGCATACACTATGTATTATTTTTAATATCCATTGACAATTACAAGCAGGAATGCATGGCTAAGTGGGTACGATATTGCAACGAACACACTTCTCTGAACATGTTTCAAATGCACTGAATTTTAGTTGTATAGCACCTCAACTACTATGTGTAATATGGTATGACAACTGTTCAATTATGAACAAACAAATCAAAAAGAAAACACTCGTCACCTATGAGAGATACAGTACAGTATATTTAAATGGTTGTACATTTCATTTCAGTCTGTTCTGCCAAGAAAGGCTGTTGTTACCCATTACCCTAAAATGGAGTAAGATTGTGAGAATACGGATCTTTTACAATAAAGTCCTATTCCCATTTTATTAATCAGTAGCATAAATTAGATTTAAGAAAACAGAGCATTTCAAACCAAGCCTGGAAATTACTTGTGCTCTCCTCTGCTATAAATCAATGTACAAAGCAAGTGAAAGCTTAATGCTATTGAAAAACTAAATATTTACAATTAGAAAGATGTCCATGTCCTATTCTTACACACAAGGGGGCTCCGCCCCCTGTTCGCTTCGCTCGCCTACCCCTGGCGTTGGGTATCTGAAATACATTGTTTGTATATCCGTCAGTCGAGCTTGTTCGTTTTGAACCCTTACCTGCTTTGCTTCCGCAGTTTCAGACGCGCGTTTACTTCACTCCGGAGTGGTGCCACTCACAATATGGCGGTAACGCCTGTGCCTTCACTCCGCAGTAGTGCCACTCACAATATGGCGGTGAAGCCTGCGCCTTCTGTACATTATGGACCCGTGGGGCCTCCGTAGCCTCTTCCGTTTGAATCTGGACTGCAGCGCAGAGTCCTCTTATTTGTCTGGCTGTGTCGGTAGTCGTTAGCCATGGGCGCGTTGTTGCTTCATTACTCATTCACGTCAGTTGAGCTCTTTCGTTTTTGGGCCGTGACTCCTTCATGCGCAGTGGATAAGACTTCGCGTGCGGTTTATGAGACGAGCGCTGTACGCGCCTGCACAGTACGTCTCATGGTCCCATCATCATGTCCCTGCGTCCATGCCATCCGGTTTACCATTCTCGGTTAGTAATATGGATATGCATTAAGTAATTAATAATTGGTAAAATGGTATTTACATTTTACCTGAGAACTTGTTAGAGTGCTACAAAAAAATAAACTGCTCCGCAAAATGAACATAAGAATTCAGACATAATGGTACAAATGATTTGTATTTTTCCACATTACAAAGTTTATGTAAAAAATGTCTAATTATTTACAAAATATACATTTCTCATTAAGCTGCAAAAATGACAAAACAGCAGTATCTCATTACAATGAGATTACATTACATCTCCAAAACAGCTGGTCTTGTGGGGGTGTTCCCAGTATGAAGTGGTTAGTACCTACCAAAAGTGGTCCAAAGAAGGACAACCAGTGAACTGTCATTAGGATCAAGGGGAGCAAAGGCTAGCCCATGTGAATTGCTGAAAAACATAATGCTGGCCATGAGAGAAAGGTGTCAGACCATACAGAGCATCGCAGCTTTGTGTAACTACAGACAGAGCAGAGTGCCCGTGCTGACCCCAGTCCACCACCGAATGCACCTACAATGGATACATGAATGTCAGAACTGGAGCGTAGAGCGATGAAAGAAGATAGCCTGGTTTGATGAACCACATCTCTGCTAGAAAACCTTGGGTCCCGGCATTCATGTGGATATTACTTTGATTCGTACCATCTACCTAACCATTTCTGTTGACCACATTGATCCCTTAATAGAAACAGTATCCCATGATAGCAGTGGCCTCATTCAGCAGGATAATGAGCCCTGTAACACTGCAAAAATTGTGTAAAAAAAAAAAAAAAAAATTGTAGAGGAACGTGACCAAAAGTTTAAAATGTTGACTTGACCTTCAAATTCCCCAGATCTCATTCCGGTCAAGCAACTGTGCGATATGCTAGAAAAACAAGTCCTATCTATGGAGGCCCCACCTCACAGCACTTAAAGCATCTCCTGCTAATATCTGGGAGCAGGACACCACAGAAGTCTTATTTAGTCTTTGACGCGTGGAGGACCTTCACAATACTAGGCACATGGTTTTAATGCTGTGGCTGATCGGTTTATATAGCTGATGGTAAATTCAGCTACACTTAATTAATCATATCCTTTATCTTAAAATTTTTAAAAATTAGAGTACGAGAGAGTTTTTTTTGAACAAACCAAAAATGCAGATGTACGATTACTTTTCACATGTGATTGGCCATTAATAATTAAATTCTACCAGATTTGCGGAATGAAATAGTAAAATTGTTTCCTTCCTTCCTTTCTTTCAGCATTTACAGAACTGGACTGCAAACGCGTTTACAAAGTGTTAAGCATTAGGAGTAGGAAGCTAGAGGTACACTAAACATATTTAATCATAATAAGTCCACTAGTAAAATTGCTACAGAAAAGGTAACACGAATTAAATGTTTAGTATTCCTCTGTCTGTCTCTCTCTCTCTCTCTATATATATATTATATATATATATCATTTACCTACTGTCAAAAGAGCACAGACGTGGGTGCTTTACTTTTCAAAATATATACTATTTGTTTGTCACTGTTCTGCAAACTGCTTTGTAATAATCGGTGCGAAACAATATAAAAAGTAAGCCACGGAACAGTTCATTTCTTATCTAGTGACACAAATTATCTCGGTACGCCGGTGGACCCTACCCGACTCTCGTTTTCCAAACAAAACGTTTGGATACTAAAGACCTCAGATTTGTAATATTCTATAAACAACATCAACGTTTAAAATAATGAAAACTCCGCTACTTTGAGAAGGTGCGCCACACGTGTTTTCATGGATCGTAGGCATCTTGCACAGTTGAGTTAGCATTCTATCAAAATGAAATACAAGGTATTTAAATTCACTGTTGCATACATAAACAAAAGTAATACTACAATACAAATATAAACTCACATATTATTGAATTTGAAGAGATCGTCACAAGTGAAAGCTCTTAATGTTGTCATTTTCGTTTCTTCTTTTTTTAATATTCTTCGATTGATCCGGATGAGCTATTGTGAGGCAAGGCGGAAAGACGTACCTTTGTCCCCTGACCTCTTGACCCCGGAACAGCGTGCAGCAGACGAGATTGTGTTCTCATTCTAACAGTAAACACAGCAAATCAACCTCCTGAAAACCTCGTTGTAATTCAGATTAAGGTACATTATGTTATACGTATTTTCGATGCTGAAATTTGAACATATATATGTAAAACAGAATTTTTAAAATCTTCCCCTCCCGAAGGTGCATATAAAAATCCTAACGCCACATAACTTGTATACAGGTGTTTGATTTTGTTCACGGATCTCTGTAGGAGCCGCTACGGCATGAATAATTCAGTCAGGCAAGTGTGCTTATGAGTTTTGGGAACACGTAGGCTGAGATTTTAGTTTTCACTTTCAGAAAAAGCGGCGGATGATCGAAGACAATCCGAAGTTTGGAGATTATTTAAAGTCACAAAAAGCAACAAAAAAAGAAAGAAGATTGTGTGTAGCATCTGCTATACTGAACTACTGTGGTGCATCACGCACGGGTTCGATGACCAACCATCTTCGTTACAAACACAGTGACGTCTCTTCCACGGGCAAGTTATACAAGACTTACAGGTCATCCCGCAATAATCAACCAAAATGTAATCCAAGCGTTATTAGTAACACTGTTCCAGTAGGTGGCGATCAATGAGATAAGTGTACTTCAAGGCTAGCTTCCGTGTGCGCTCTTGATTACCTTCCGCCAAGTACTGCGGAAACGGTTGGCTTCGAAGAGTTTGTTAAAGAACAAAATCATTTGTATAATATACCTAAATGATAAAGAAAACCTCGTATTGCGACACAAGTTGACTAGTCTAGTTAAGTTTTGATTCCTAAATCTGCCTCTGGCGTTAAGCATATTACGGTAGCTGCTCATTTTTAGACTCAAATGGAGAACTTAATAACTTTTGGAAACAAGAGCACTAGATAATAATTAAAACGTAGAAAATACAGTCCACAAAATAAGAAAATTCTTACAGAATATTAAAGGACTCGTGACAGAAAATCTGCCACACATCAAATGTTTTGGGGATGCTCTGCACATTTTAATAGAATATTGGTGTCATCGCTAAAAAAGTGCTATAACAAAGACATTATAGCAAGTCATGGTCCATCCCTCATTTGCTCATTTCTAGTTCCTCATTAAAGGTCCCTTTTGCTATTAAACCCTAACCAGCCTCAGGTAGTATCTCTAATACAGAAGGAGTATTACTTAGGTCAATTCTGCAATGTGCAGTAATTCACAAAGTGTAAAAAGCCAGCGCACAAGTCAGACATGGATTTTCTTCTGGGAAAATATTACCAGGATGCGGAAAGGCATATTGATCTGTTGACATCTGAAAACAAACTTCAGCATTTTATTCTGGGAAAACTTGTTCGAACTGATGTAAACCCAATAATGTGGTGGAAAAAATGATCCAAACTTTTCTACTCTTAGCAAAATTGCAAGAAAATGCTTATGTTATCTTGTCACAAAGGGTGTTTTAGAGCCCATGGGGACACAGTGACCAGGCACAGGGTATCACTTGATTCTGGTAGTATTGGCATGCTTATCTTTTTAAACAATGTTCTCTGTATAAAAATTGAAGAAAATGGTTTGAGTGCTTCACTACTTACAAATGATTTGGAAGATGATATTACTGTTCAAATTGACTTTATACTTAAACAAGAGAATGCACATTCTTGAGTGAAACATAAACTTCATACAGAAATCTTTGTGGTACTTCATGCTAGTTTTGCCACATTTAAATGAAGGAATCATGACTAAAACAGCCGTACATAAATTCATCTTACACCCTCCTCAAGTAGTGGTGACCTGTGGAGACTGTTATGTATTCTTATTGACTCCCTTCCCTAATTAGGTTTTTCCTTCACTGTACAGATGTTCATGTGGTCCAATTTAATTTTTTAGGAAGACTGGCAAATGGGTATTGTGTGGCAGAATTCTGGTAGACACAACTGTCTTGTGTCTTCTTTATCTGCATGTTTTTTTCTGAAAAGTGGTCAGTTCTGATTTCTTTACAGGCACAGTTAAGAAGATGCCCTGTTATCACTTGTGTGGATTTTTATTAGCAGTCCCATAAACAAACCAATGATAATAAAAAGCCACCTTAAATAGTAAAAACACCTTTACAGATGAACAGCTTGATGTCTGGTACAGTCCACTCACTGAAATGCTATCATTTTAATATATTTTAAATGTGCTTGCTTTATTTTTAAAGATTAGTTTCAATGTAAACCAGAAGGTGCCAGGTGTCTCTGGCATTGTGGTTAGGTATCTATTGTAAAATTAATTCTAAATGAAAAAAAGTCATTCATGAAGAACATACATTTTTGCTGATAATGATTTCACTATCAATATGTTAAATTTAATGGACTGGGGTCCTGTCCAGGGTGGGTCCTGTCTTGTGCCTGAGCTACCAGAAGAGGTTCCATTACCTTGTCATCCAAAACTTGGCAAGCAGGCTAGAGAAATGTATGTTTTGTTTAATTAAAGCCAACTGCATAAGTACATTTTTATAAAATCTTCACAACTGTACATTTATGTTAAAACTAGACAAAGAGCCCGTTTCGACAATGTAAGATGAAACGGGCACGAGTGGAATAGTATAATATATAATAAGTATAAGCACCATAAACCTGATATAGGTGTATTGAATGAATGCGTAATTAGGCCTTGAGCTGTAGTCGAAATCGCCTTTCAGGCCTTTAATCGAAGCTTTAATCGAAGTCGCCTTTCTCTTTGAATTTTTGCGGCCGTAACTCCGCCGCCTCCTGCGATGTTGGGGTTGGATGTCGGTCGAAATCGCCTTTCTCTTTGAATTTTCGCGGCCGTAGTCACCTTTCTCTTTGAATTTTCGCAGCTGTAAATCCGCCGCCTGCCGCGATGTCGGTCTCGTAAGGTTTTTCGGCAGCTGCGCAGAAAGCGACTGCGCATTCGGCTTCGGACATGCGCAGAAGGCGACTGCGCATTCGGCTTCGGTCGGACGTGAGTGAGTGAGGAGACTGGCGAATTATGTATTAAGATAGCCAACTGTATGGCTGTATCAGGCTGTGTACAAAATTATTCTGCTTTATAATATTTCTGTAAACAGTGCACATGTTATCTTATTACTGTCGGTCACTGAGATGTAACCTGGTGCATTTAACTTTAAATAAGGTTTTGTTTTCCTGTTTAATATACTTCCCTGATTTTTTTTTCTATATTTTCTATATATTTCTATTAATATTCTTTTTCTATATTTTCCAGCTTCCTTTTAATAGCAATTATTACTAGTGTTTCTGAAAATATAATAGGTGTTGAAATGCTTGGCATTTGCTCAAATGGAAACTACACTTAGATGCTTAGAGCTGAACCAAGGTTCGGGGTCTTTATGAGGGGTCTGTGCTAACTGATGCACAACCATGCCATTCATCACTTACAGTGCATCTGGAAAGTATTCACAGCGCATCACTTTTTCCACATTTTGTTATGTTACAGCCTTATTCCAAAATGGACTAAATTCATTTTTTTTCCTCAGAATTCTACACACAACACCCCATAATAACAACGTGAAAAAACTTTACTTGAGGCTTTTGCAAATTTATTAAAAATTAAAAAACTGAGAAATCACATGTACATAAGTATTCACAGCCTTTGCTCAATACTTTGTCGATGCACCTTTGGCAGCAATTACAGCCTCAAGTCTTGTTGAATATGATGCCACAAGCTTGGCACACCTATCCTTGGCCAGTTTCGCCCATTCCTCTTTGCAGCACCTCTCAAGCTCCATCAGGTTGGATGGGAAGTGTCGGTGCACAGCCATTTTAAGATCTCTCCAGAGATGTTCAATCGGATTCAAGTCTGGGCTCTGGCTGGCCCACTCAAGGGCATTCACAGAGTTGTCCTGAGGCCACTCCTTTGATATCTTGGCTGTGTGCTTAGGGTCATTGTCCTGCTGAAAGATGAAACGTCGCCCCAGTCTGAGGTCAAGAGCGCTCTGGAGCAGGTTTTCATCCAGGATGTCTCTGTACATTGCTGCAGTCACCTTTCCCTTTATCCTGACTAATCTCCCAGTTCCTGCCGCTGAAAAACATCCCCACAGCATGATGACGCCACTACCATGCTTCACTGTAAGGATGGTGCCAGGTTTCCTCCAAACGTGACGCCTGGCATTCACACCAAAGAGTTCAATCTTTGTCTCATCAGACCAGAGAATTTTCTCTCTCATGGTCTGAGAGTCCTTCGGGTGGGCAAACTCGAGGCGGGCTGCCATGTGCCTTTTATTAAGGAGTGGCTTCCGTCTGGACACTCTACCATACAGGCCTGATTGGTGGATTGCTGCAGAGATGGTTGTCCTTCTGGAAGGTTCTCCTCTCTCCACAGAGGACCTCTGGAGCTCTGACAGAGTGACCATTGGGTTCTTGGTCACCTCCCTGACTAAGACCCTTCTCCCCCGATCGCTCAGTTAGATGGCCGGCCAGCTCTAGGAAGAGTAATGGTGGTTTCGAACTTCTTCCACTTACGAATGATGGAGGCCACTGTGCTCATTGGGACCTTCAAAACAGCAGAAATGTTTCTGTAACCTTCCCCATATTTGTGCCTCGAGACAATCCTGTCTCGGAGGTCTACAGACAATTCCTTTGACTTCATGGTTGGTTTGTGCTCTGACATGAACTGTCAACTGTGGGACCTTATATAGACAGGTGTGTTCCTTTCCAAATCTTGTCCAGTCAACTGAATTTACCACAGGTGGACTCCAATTAAGCTGCAGAAACATCTCAAGGATGATCAGGGGAAACAGGATGCACCTGAGCTCAATTTTGAGCTTCATGGCAAAGGCTGTGATTACTTATGTACATGTGCTTTCTCAATTTTTTTATTTTTAATACATTTGCAAAAATCTCAAGTAGACTTTTTTCATGTTGTCATTATGGGGTGTTGTGTGTAGAATTCTGAGAAAAAAAATGAATTTAATCCATTTTGGAATAAGGCTGTAACATAACAAAATGTGGAAAAAGTGATGCGCTGTATAAAACTGGTCTGCACCAGAATCCTCCCATGGTGTACTTTATAGATTTAGGTCTGCTGAATCCATTTATGAAATTGGAATTTCTCTACCACAAACCATTTCCACAAAATAGCAGGTTCAGTGAAACATAATATTTGTTGTTGATTATTTAAAAACAAGTTACATTTGTTTTATGGCATAACTGCTTTTATGCTTAGAATATTATTTGAAGTATCTTTTGAATGGGTATGTGGCAGTCTTCCTTGTTCTTAACATTAGTTGAGATGGAAACATCCAAAAATCATTTATTTGCTACACATTTTTTGCTTTTCCTCTCAATCATTTTTGCTTTCTTCTTATTCCTTCAACATTGCCAGGAAATTATATATACTGTATATTAGGTTAGAAGGGTGCCTTTGTATTGCCCAGTAAAGAAACAAGTTGTTATTTAGATGTTGTTTTATAGAAATATGCAAGGTCAGGTTGATCCATCCATTGTCTTGACCAGATAACAGGTAAGCAAACCTTGAATCTACTGTGCTGTATTTTTGGCAGCCAGATGTCCCATCTGGAAGACTTTTAAAGAAAACAGAAAAACATATTAGCATTTTAATTATAACATGCTATGCTAGAGGAGTATACCCTAATATGCATAATTTACGTTTCTTCAATCTGTTTCTCTGTTAATGAGGTAAAAAGTTTAACTAATACACATCTAGTCTTCTTTTTTGATTTGTTCTTCTCCTCGGTTTGTTGCCAATCAACAGCAGTGTGTCATCAATTAATGTGTAAAGTAACAACTTGCCACTACATATTACTCTCAAAATAAAGGGGCAAATCATAGGGAGAAAGTATGTCCTATTAAATATATTAAAATATATTTATAATTGTTAACTTACATTAGATCAAAATGAGTGTCACTGTAATCCCTGTATAGAAAGTAATAACAAGACGTGCACATTAGTAGGATAATATCTGAAGCATGACTTTCTCTCAGTAACTCATGGGTGAATCTACCATCAGGATGACCGGAGTGTACGCACTTGGACTGTTGCTCCTAAGGATCTTTGGCATATGCAAGAAAAAAAAAAATAATGGCAAAATTTTCCTGTTACAGTGGTCCCTCGCGCTGTGCCATGCAACACACATACACACGTACTCATACATTATATCACCACCCCTCGCTGTTATGTGCGAGTAACCGCTTGTTAAATATCCGAGAGAGACCACCCCTGACTTATTTTATTTTTATATGTGATGAGTGTAAATAGATATATACATGTGACACCCTGGGGGCCTGTCGGGGTCTTAATCTAGTCTTGCTGTACAGTAACTCATTTGTCAATTACGTAAATAATTCAGAACAGTCGATACCTGTCATTCATTATGTGCCCTGCTTTTCCTAATAACCAAATTAATCCAACAGTCATCAAAGCGTATAATATATCCATTCAGAAGCAGGAAAATATTACTAAAAAATGTCTTAATTGTGGTGGAAATTTCAATACATATAAATATTATTTCCATATTTTGTATGTCATATTTGTGCTTTTTCATACCCATAACAGACTGTCTGATGCCTTTGGAGTTCATTTGGTAACATTATCCACTGTGTTAAGTCTGTTAAACCTGCTCATGAGGTGATCTCTGACTTCCGGAACCAGACTGCAACTGCACTTAACTGCAATTCCACAACTGCAAGACAAACTGCAGTGGTGCTAAATCTGGAATTTAGTCTTGTTACTGTAAATACTTACGAAGTCCATTTCAGCACAGGACCATCCCCAGTTGATAGCACACTGCAACTGGCTCACACAGTTTAGCTGTGTTCAACTACTTTTCATCTGATGACCAAGTACTTTAGGAGAACTGCTACAAAGGTATTTTATTATATGTAAACAAATACAAAGTAGCCAAAGGATAAATTATGAAATGTGTAGAAAGGCGGAATGGGGTGAGGAAAAAAATACTGTAGTCTGTTAAATTAAACATTATGTAATGCAAACATGGAATTTATTACCAAAAGTTGGTAACCTGTTTACTTTTGCATAATGAACACAGCAGATTACATCATGTCATCTGGTGCTATTCTTGGAGTACTTTAAATCAGATTAGGGAGAGGGCAAGATCATTAAGTGTAGCTATATCTGTGTTTAAGTATAAAGGTAGGTATTTGTGCAAGACCCTGTTAAAGCTAATATGAAACCAAGTGATGATTTTGAATTTTATTACAAGTAAGTAATAAATACTATCCACTGATTCATTGTCAAACATGCTTAATCCAATTACAGTCTCACTTTGGAGTTATGGCCAAGTTTCTGTCAGGTCATCTTTTTATACCAGTTACAAGTATGAGATATATTTCTAGCATGGCATTTAGCCACACAGCTAAGATAGAAATACACAGGCTTAGACAAAGGATGGATGCATGGGTGAATGAATAATTGTAAGGTGCTTACTATAAAATGTACAGTTAAATTAACCGTGGATTGACAGACTTATGCACCAGAGTTGGAAAGCCATAGATAAATTTGCAAATTTTAGTTTTTTACTACTTTCAGAATCCTGAACAGGTGGAGCACATTTTATTTTGCGTTTATTCTATCTATCTCTTTTTTTGGCTAGGAACTTTTCATAGTTTCCTGTGATGTAAGATGGTTGGTTCTTTTGGGATATGTAAAACCTCTTTTTTTGTTTTGCATTTGTGCATGCATTTTATGCTTGGCAACATACTCAGTACATTCACGAGTTTGTACTCTTTTAGGGGACAACTGCCTAACAAGGCACAAACATAGATACAGGTGGAAGGAAGAGGTTCATCTTGGCTTGACTGTTATTCTGTCATATTTTCTTCTTTTTCTTCTAGCATTATAGTCTTTTTAGAGTTTTAAGCATCACACACTGTTATGTTTGTAAATTCTTTTGACTCGGCAGCATATTTTGCGCTTTCTAGTCAGAGTTAGAGAATAAAACACGGGAAATGAGAAGTTCTTAGGAGGAAGAATATATACTATATTTTGTAGTATAATGTTGGTGGCCTAAAGGAAACCAAAGATACTTGTGAGCGGATACGCAGATCAGCAAAATTTGTGATGCGTTATGTTGCTTTATGTTGGAAAGGATTTAATGTATATTTAGAAGCTCGACATTACAGCAGCACAACTCTAAACATAATTTTCTTTGTTTTTCTACATCTTGATCATTGAATCAGCCAAAGCACATAACACAAACTCCCTGGTTTACTTTGATGGTGTCTGTATTATTAACTTGAGTGTCTTTAATTTTGCCTGGTAATCAACATACAAAAGACTTCTGGACACACATTTTGTCCTTGATTTATGTCTTTGATTCTGCATTTGATTGCATTAAGTGATTGGTTTACAGTTGTATATATGAATATCTTTTGTTGTTTTCATTCAATTTTCAAATATTTCTTGGTTTCATTATTGCATTGTTCAATTTTAATGGGTTTAAAGATTGAGATGAACATAATATACAGTAAATAAATAAGAGCAGATAAATTTAAAAGATTTACCTAAAAAAAGTTGATAGCACTAAAAACACACTATTTCCAGTAGATTTTTGTGCATTACCATCCAACCAGAATGCCAGCTACTATGATGATATCTTTACAATTTGTGAACAAAGTTTATAAATTGGCAAAAGGCCACATTAAACAAACCTTAACTTTCTCTGTGGTTCGAATGCAACAATAGACTATTTTTTCAATATATCATTCCAAACATTCTTACTGCAATTAACAAGATAGATAGATAGATAGATAGATAGATAGATAGATAGATAGATAGATAGATAGATAGATAGATAGATAGATAGATAGATCTTTATTGTCATTGTCACTTTTACAAAGGAACAACGAAATTGAAGGTGCAATCGACTCAGTGTGAGGAATAAGAGTTAAAAAGACAAAAGAGAGAAAATAATAACAAACCGAATAGTAATAAATATACAAATTGCACTTGTTGACTTAAGGTCTATATTGCACATTGGTAGAATGATATGGAGCAGTTTTATTCCAAGTTCAGGGCCATGATTGTGTTTGGATAAAAGCTGTTTTTAAGGCAGTTTGTCCTAGTTTTCATTGCTCTGTATCTCTTGCCCGATGGCAAAAGCTGGAAGAGGCAATGACCGGGATGTGATGAGTCCTGTGAAATGTCTATTGCTTTTTTGCGGCTTCGGGAGGTGTAGATTTGTTCCAGAGTGGGGAGGGTACAACCAATTGTTCTCTCCGCTATCCTGACGACCCTGTGGAGCGCTTTCTTTTCTGAGGAAGTGCAGCTGCCGTACCACACACACAGTCCGTACGTGAGCACACTCTCGATGGAACAATGATAAAAAGCAAGGAGCAGATTTTTTGGGAGGTGGTTATTTCTGAGAATTCTCAGAAAATACAGTCTCTGCTGCGCCTTCTTTAGCAGCTCCTTGGTGTTGGCGCTCCAGGTCAGGTCATCCTCCAGCTCCATACCCAGAAACCTGAACACCGGGACCCTCTCCACACAGGCCCTGCCAATGATGAGTGGCTGGATGTCAGTTTTGTTTTTCCTAAAGTCAATAACAAGCTCCTTTGTTTTTTTGTTGTTGAGGAGCAGGTTATTGACTGTGCACCACTCTGACAGTCGCTCCACCTCGTCCCTGTTTGCTAGCTCACCCTCCTTGCCCGAGATGAGTCCGACCACCGTCGTGTCATCCGCAAACTTTATAATCTTGTTGCTGTGGTGAGTGGGGACACAGTCATATGTGTAGAGGGTGTAGAGGAGCGGGCTGAGCACACAACCCTGCGGCGTCCCAGTGTTGAGGCTGAGAGCAGTGGATGTGTGGAGACCCAGCCTGACCCTCTGGGAGTGACCAGACAGGAAGTCCAGTATCCAACTGCAGGTGAGTGATGGAAGTCCCAGATCTGCCAGTTTGGACACAAGTCGTTGTGGGAGGATGGTGTTAAACGCCGAGCTGAAGTCTACAAAGAGCAGTCTGGCGTAACTCCCCTGCTGCTCCAGGTGGGTCAGGGCAGCATGAAGGGCTGTGGCTACAGCATCCTCCGTGGATCTCTTTGCTTTGTAAGCAAATTGAAATGGGTCCAGGTCTGCTGGCAGGCAGGCGATGATATGACTCCGCACCAGTTTCTCAAAACACTTCATGATGACAGATGTGAGTGCCACTGGGCAGAAATCATTCAGACTGTTCGTGTTGGATTTTTTCGGCAGCGGAACAATGATTGAGGACTTGAGGCAGGATGGGACAGTGGCCTGGGACAGTGGCCTGGGACAGGGACTGGTTGAAAATCCTGGTGAAGATTCCGGCCAGTTGATCTGCACAGTCTTTCAGCACCCGTCCAGCCACACCGTCGGGTCCTGCAGCCTTCCTTGGGTTCACTTTCCTCATCACCCGCCTCACCTCACACTCTTCCACTGTGAGTATATTGCTGTTGTGAACAGGCTGTTGTGATGGAGCTGCTGTTGGTGTCGCCTCAAAGCGGGCAAAGAAGATGTTCAGCTCCTCTGCCAGAGAAGCGTCTCCCTCAGCGGCCAAGGAGTTGCTGGATTTGTAGCCGGTGATGTGCTGGACACCCTGCCACACCTGCCTGGTGTTGTTACTCCTCAGATGATCTTCTATCCTCCTTCAATAATATGATTTATAATGGAGGGTAGATATATAAAGGGCACAGGTTTCTGATACCTTACCCGGCGGCAGTCCTTTACAATGGGAGCATGGAGGAAGCTGCTTCATAGGGCCACATACTACCCCAGCATAACAGACAGCAGCATCCCTCTGGTGAATTCCTCACGTACACACCTGCAGGGCTACAAAGGAGTTGTTGACTTGGTGAGCATTCCCGCTTAGTTTCCTGGGGTCAGCCAGTGAAGACTGAGGGGGGATGAATTCCTTATTTTAACCTTCATGACATTAACCCAGAGTGCAAGTTCCTAAGTGTTCTGAGACCAGTCTATCCTGTCATTAATATGAAGCCCCAAGTAATTGCCTGAGTGGACCACATCTCCATCCACTCCTTGAATAATGACTGGACATAGAGGCTCTTTGGTGCGGCAAAAGTCTGTAATGAGTTCTTTGGTTTTGTTGATGTTAAGATGCAGACGATTCTTTCTCCACCAGTTAACAAACTTTTCCACCTGAACCTATACCCTGTCTTATCCCCTTTTATCAATACACCCCATAAGAGCAGAATCATCTGAGAATTTTTCAGCAAATGGCATGACCTGATGTTATATTTAAAGTCTGAAGTGTACAGAGTGAAGATAAAAAGTGTATGTTCCTGATCGTGTTATAAATATTGACAAAAATGTCATGGATTACAAGGGAAGGCTGTCATGGATACAATACATTGCATCCAGATGGGCATACTTTGGTGTCAACTTATACATGCTGTCTGTCTGGAGTGAAAGGGATTGCTTCAGTCCTTGTTAGGGCCACACTCTAGTGTTCCTGCTATGGACAGCCAGGCCGAGAGCACAGAAGGCATCAAGAGAGCAAAGATCTAGCTCTTGCAATTGGTTATATAGGAGGGAGTGGATGTTTCCTATTGGTTTCTTGTTTACACATAACCCATGCTTTTTGGTTCATATTAGTGCCAAGTTTTATTTATCAGGGTTGCCAGTCATTGAGTTATGTTTCTTTGTTTATATGTTATATATCTGATCAGTCTTATCAGATGAGACTCAGAAACTGCATTCCAAAGAGACATTTTAGCTGATGTTAAGTGGGTCAGGCAGCTGCCTCTTATTCAAAAGGCTTGTATGCCAAATTAAAACAAAGTGGGAAATGCCAATGCTACAGTACACAGTGGTTAACACACCAAAAGACAATTTTCTCTTGGGGATTAATAAACTGTATATATTGTCGTGGATGGCCAGGGCCCATGTCTCGCCGGGATGCCTCTTTCTTTGTGACAAATGTAGAGGGTGTAGTAGCAGCCACTCAAACCGACATAGACAGTAACTGGAGGCACACTAATATAAGCAGAACCTTTTTATTATGTTTTCTTCACTTGTGGGCAAATCCTTCCTCATTCCCACAAGTACAACACAGTCTTAAGCACCAACAGCACACAATACTCTTCTTTCCTGTTCTTTTTCTTTTCTGTCTTCCACTGGCCGAGTTACTGTTGAAAGAAGGATGTATCGTAATGTTATTGTGTGATTTATGTATGAGTGATAGACTAAGCAAAGGAACAAGATTAGTTGTATTAAAAATTGGTCAAAAAATTCTAACATGTAAAATTTTAACAGGCGGCAAGAAAGGTAATGTAGTACATATTCCATGAATAACATTAGTTATATAGTTTCCCGTTAGAATAGCTTTTGCTATGAGCTTTTTTTGCTCTCCTTACCTGTATCTGCTGGCCTGAAAGCATCTTCTCCCAGGATATATCCTTGACTACACCCACAAAAAACTCTGTTTGGGCTTTTCCAGAATCCAAAAAATTCAAAATTCCACAAAAAATCTAAATCCAAAGTAGTTCACCAGTACTAGCAGAAATCAAGTAAACATTACCAAATCAACTTTTTTTCCACATTTGTCCAGTTGCTTTTTCCTTTTGATGTAACAAGCATGAGACATTTTTGCATCAAATTTCTGGATACAAAATAATTAGTAGTGTGGCCTTATATCATGTATTGTATGACATTATAACATGATTGAAATGAAACACAAAGACAAGCAAAAATGTCTTGTCAAAAGTAGGGAATTAAAAAATATGACTGTGTGGAAGAAAAATGATACTTTGGGGTCACATGGTCATTAAGGGGTAATATGGCTATTGGACATGAAGTGTTTTTGTATGCTTTCCACATTGAAATGTAGCATCTATCTTAGAAGTAATATAAAAGGGTTAATATATGTCAGAAACTTTTTCAAGCATATCAGGAAACCAGATAAAGGTCAAATGAACAACAAAGAACAAGAAGGTCCTGGCTGATGGTTCAAAATATTGGCTATTATGTGCCCAGTAAGACTTGACAGATGTCACACAAACAGGAACTCAAGAAGTATTGTGAAGACCAAGAATATACAGTAGTGAAATGAGACTTTCATTTAGATATGTTAGTTAGGTTTGCAAGCCAATGAACCAATAAGAGTAAATGTCAGGTGATGTACGTATATACATTAATTAAGCACTTTTATGTAAATTCAATTGCTTATAAATATAGACCTCTGCACTTATTCTTTGACCATCCGCTGACATCTCTACTCAGGGAAGCTGTCCCTTAGGAGATGGTTGTACAGGGTACTCCCCTCTTCATGAAGAAACAGTTAAAAGATGCAATGGACAACCTTCGTAGTTCTTTGGTTTGATTAACTATATAAATACCCAAAGAGGCCCTAGTTTAGGACAAGATTTCTTTTCTTTAATATGCATTTCCAAATTTAGTTTCTAACCACAACTCAAAAACTAGGACTAAACTATAACATGGTAATCTTCAGCAGAACAGCTTTTCACTGCTTGTATAATGATATGAAGGTGAAAACTGTTGTTACAAAACAGACACCACTGTATGTAAAAAGGGATAGGCACTGTAAAGTAAGTGTTTTGCACACAATTTAGTACGTCAATTATTCAAACAAGTAAGGAGAATCACAGCATTGTTTCAAAAAATGTCCCACTGCATCCACAAGCTTGTTTTAAGGTGAACACTACTGGAACCAGCAAAGCACAAACTTACTGTATTGTAACAGTTCCCATGATATACTCAAACATTACTGGGAGCAGCAAGTTACAATTAATGACTTTCATGAACTGGGGAAGTGAGAACAAGTGCTCAAAGTTTTAATAAACCTTCCACTTGATTATAGCAAAGTGAAATTATACAGAAGTGTATTTTGTACTGCACACAACAGCTGTCCTCTAGCATGGTGGAGAGAGAAAGCAGCCAAATTCCCAATGCCTGCTTTTCTGGTTAAATAATACATCTGATCCTATCAAATCTATATCTGGTAAATGAGAGTTTCAGTAGTGTGGGATATAGTCATAGCAGACAGGTCTTGGCTACATGCAGAGTGTTGACATTCTTATTTTTATTAAAAATTAAATATAACATTAGAAGTTTTTCAAAGATTTAGTAAGGCCCTACAGCTAACAGGTAGTTAAGATGTTCAAAAGGGAAATGAAATGACACCCATTCTTGGAGCAATATTTAATGTTGACTCAGAAAATAAAGAGATACATTTAAATTTGGATGGTTTTGCACTGCAGTAACTGGTTATTATAGGTCTATAGGGCTATTATTGACACATGTCCAGAGTTCAGTGAAATTCTTATTTGCATGTGTTAATCAACATGCAACACATCTTATTTTACTGCAGTGCAGATATTTTATGTTAAAGGAATACTCCACCCAAAAATTATATTTTTAACAGAACGCTTGACCAAAGAATAATGGGGAGAGGTGGGTCTTCAAGTCAAAAACTCACTCCCAGGCATCTTTGGGTTTACCATTTATGTAGGAGCTGATTTCGAAAGAAACTACTGAACAATTATTTTCGAGAAAAAAAAACAAAAAAACATTCATTTTTACAGGTTTTGAGCAGACAACTGGATAATAAACTTCTTTCTATTCATCCTGCATAAAAAAAATGAGATTTACATTTTTTTTGGCCACTATCACGAAGTACATTGGGTAACATATAAAAAAAATAACATTTTGGGTGGAGTATTTCTTGAATATTTAAGATTTTATTTTAATGAAAAAGAAAATGTTACAAGTTTTGTATTTGTACACTCATTTTAAATTTATTTTTCAGTGTTTGTATATACTGTATATGAATGTCTAAAAAATAAGCAACTCTAAGCATGTAGTACATATTTTAATGAAACTTTCATATCATGGGAATATTGTATTGTGAAGGCAAAATTGCAATATGAATTGTATTGGGGGTAAAATGTACTGTTTCATGCTTAATAAGTAAGGGTTATTTTATTTTTTTTATAAAAAAAAAAACACCTTTCTTTATGGCGCCATCCTCTAGCAGTAAGGAGACTGTGGAAGATTGAGGGTTCGCTTCCCGGTTCCTCCCTGTGTGGATAGCGCTTTGAGTACTGAGAAAAGCGCTATATAAATGTAATGAATTATTATTATTATTAGATAAGACTAAAACCGGTGCCCTATCTATCTGTAGTAATAACAGATCCCTGTGCAACTTTCATAAAGAGTAAGGGGTTTTCCAGCTAAATTGTCCATCACAGCTTAGTCATTCTAGCCCTTTATCATTCCCCGTCCCAAACTGGTTAACAATCTCTCTCACCCTTTCACCACCTAATAACCAGTGTGTGGTTAGCATGCTGGCACAAAATGGTTGCCATTGCATCATCAGGGTGGATGCTACAATTGGTAGTGGTTGAAGTGGCTCCTCACTCTCTATGTAAAAGACTCCTGAGTGCCTTAAAAAGTGCTATATACAAGCAATATTGTCTTCTTCTCTTAAGTGCATGGACTGAGAGAAAAATCTAATAGCAAGAAAGGGCAATTACATGCATCAGGAATGAATCCTGCTGAAAGTGTACTAAGTGTGCATTTATATATCAGCAATTCAGTTCTTTCAGAAAAAAACAAGAAGACTATTTACAGTAGGTACACTGAGCAAGTTTGTTGAGCTGAGCACTATTTTAACTTTTAAAAGGAGCCACTATGGTACTGAAGGAAACTTTACAGAAGGTATATACAAAAATGAGATGTATTCAAAGAAGGAGGAACAGGAAGCAAAATTACAGTGTCATAAGAATTTGGGGAAGATCTACAGTATCAATGAAGGAGAGTTCAAATTCAGACTTATAGAAGGACTATGGAGAAAATAGGTAAGCCAATAACAGGCTTGGCAAGTTTAGACATAAAGAGGGAAAGGTAGAAATGACCAAGTAAAGAGGTGCAGTATGATGAACATGGAATTAAGTGAAAATGGACAGAATTAGTGGTGGAAAACATTGTGAAGAATGTTCTTCACCAACAAGGATATCCCATATTGTTGAAAATAGAATTTGGAAAGCACCCAGCCAGATTAAGCAAATACAAAAGAAAACTGACTGAACAAAAAACTTTGCTCATTTGCCATAATATGTACTTAAATTTTCACAAAAAAAAATATAGCAATGTAAACTGGTTCATCCATCCAAAATATTTTCAATCTCAGAATCAAAATTAAGTAAGTATTACCTCTGGCATATCAAGACGTGGCTGGTTTATGGCAAGTTTATATATGGCACGTGCTCTATCAATGTCTCCCAAGATAGTCTCCAGCTCAGCAAACTTAATCCAGGTTGTACAGTTTTCAGGAGCAAATTCTAGGTATTTCTCATAAAGCTTCCTGCAGCGTTCAACTTCTCTCAGCTGCAGTTCTAATTCAATGTACCCTTTGAAGAGTTTGTTTTTTGGACATTTGCCTATTGATGTACCCTGAGAAAAGGAAAATCTATCCATCCATCCATTTTCCAACCCGCTGAATCCGAACACAGGGTCATAGGGGTCTGCTGGAGCCAATCCAAGCCAACACAGGGCACAAGGCAGGAACCAATCCCAGGCAGGCTGCCAACCCACCGCAAGACACACACAAACACACACCAAGCATACACTTGGGCCAATTTAGAATCGCCAATCCACCTAACCAGTATGTCTTTGGACTGTGGGAGGAAACCCAAGCAGACATGGGGAGAACATGCAAACTCCCCGCAGGGAGGGCCCGGGAAGCGAACCCGGGTCCCCAGGTCTCCCAACTGCGAGGCAGCAGCACTACCCACTGCGCCACCGTGCAAGAAAAGGAGAATTACATGTTTAAATAAAAGCAAGATAAAATACAAGTTATGTTTGTATACTTAAATCGAATACTACTGTGTTGTCTTTTTAATTGTTATTTTATTGTAAGGTATTCACAGTGAAGTTGAAGTGAATTTGCTCTTACTATAATTACTGTGGATAAAAGTATTATGTTCAAAAGGGTCTTACATTTCTGTGACGTTAATTTTTTAAAATCTGGTATTTGGTACTGATATAGTTTTCATTTATGTAAAAAAGAATAATGTTAATTTGGAAATAATGCATATGTGAGAAAAGCTTGACTTACCAGTGCTTGTCTGGCAAATGGAAGATTTTTCTGTCTGATCTCAAACTGTGCATATAGTAGCCACAGCTTAGCAAAGGTAAACTATAAAACAAAAAAATATATAAGACACACCATTTTTACACATTAAAATGCTGAAATTATCCAGAAAAGATATACAGTATCAATTGGTCACTTAACTGACTAGAATTAGCCCTTATCAAAGTAGACTATAGATTTTATCATTATTGATTAGCAATATATTATTTTGACACTTATATTTTAGTTTAAACATTTCAAAGCCTGCTGAGATATGTGTTTCAAATAACAGCGTTTAATTAATCCATATAGATACTACCAAAGGTTTGAAAGAAGGTTGCTCAGTGACAATCTATCTCTTGCAAGCATTATAAGGTGGCAAAACACCTTACATACCTTAATACTAGAATCCCTGAAACCTACAAAAAAGTAGTTTTTTTCCCTGAAATTTAAAGATAATTAGTTTTTTCCATCTAGAAAAGAAAATGATGATTAACAATTCTTAAGATGCTATTATCTCTTCAGACATGTCAATTGTGCATTGATCAGAACTAGAGTGTTACCAGAACAAAACATTAACCATTTAACTGTTCACAAACCTAAAACCTAACAGCTTTAAAGAAAAATAATTCACAGGTACAGCTCATCAGATATTGTTTATTATCATATCACCATCATCAAAAATCACCACCAGTTTAATGGTTAGCCATTTACCCCCCTGATATGTTAATACTGCATGTTTCCTCTATTCTTGGCTGTCCTACGCAATTTTTCAGGTGAGACCCATTCTCTTCATATCATCTGACAATAACATCAAACCACATTTTAACTGGTTTCTTTCATTTAACACTAGAATCCCAGAAGCCTACAAAAAAGTCATAATCCAGGCCAACTTAAATTCCTTCATACCTCTTCATCCGTGTCTTTGTTTTTCAAATGTGTCAATCAGCACAAGCAGAAAGCAGCCTGCTATCCCATCCCCCACCGTCGCAGCTCAAGTTCTAACAACTCAAGTCTCTTTATTTGGGTGTGAGGTGCCTTGAGTTGTATAGGGTAAATAATATATTGTTATTTGGAATACACGCATTTCACGTGTGTTCCATGTCTACAACGATCTGGGTAAATGTTGGATGACTGGAAATGCAAGGCAAGAAATGTTGAACACATACCTAAAACAGAAACCTTTTCCATGTTATAGTAATAATGATGTGAAGTGTATAATGTGTGAAGATTTTAGTACAAATATCAAATAAACACGTGCACTTTTATTCAAGAATGTAACAAAAGAAAAATAAACCATTCAATTTACACGTTGCGGTCAATGAGTTAAAAACCCAAGCTGAAATGTCAATTGACAGAAAATTGACATGTCTTCTTGGGTGGTACAGAGGTAAGAACTGCTGCCTTATAACCAAAAGATTGTGGGTTTGAGTCCGGGTGTTCCTTGTTTTGAGTAGTGAGCTGCTATTATTATTACTATAATATAATAAGAACATATATTTGATTTGAGTCTGTAACATCTGGTGTAAATTTTTGCTACCTGTAAAAGATATCACTGAAGGGATATGAGCAGACACACAAACGCCGGTGAATCATGTCTTTTAGGTATTTTGTTGTCACTTGAATTTTTTGTTATTCAGTTTTATTCTTGAATAAAAGCACACTTGTTTCATTATACCTTTGCGGAAGTGTTTATTTTATATTCCAGTAACCACTTGAATGAGATCAAATCAGTCTCTGCCTCTCTCATGCATGCACACACACATCCATGCATGAAAACGTCATTATTTGAAAATGCTATGCCATTTGAACATGAGTTGTCATTTGAACATGTTTTGTTTCGATCTTGCCCGTACTCCGCGTTATGGTGGATGGTACTGAGAATGCAGACAGGCTTCTAATTTTTGGGTGCATACACCATCAGCATGACTCTGCCAGATCCAAATACTAGCATGGAGAATTGCTCACATACACAAATGACTTTAGCTGCAGGTGGAATTTCCCATCCCATTTTATTTATGGTGCCAATCAGAGTTGTGCTACGGTGCAGCAGTCTATTTGCAAGCAAAAGCGATGTGAAGAAGTTGTCTGTTGTTATGGTTCTGCCTTTGTCCAGAAATGGCTCCATAAGCTTTATTACCACAATTCTTGGTAAGTCTTTCTCCTGTGGGACGACTAGGATCTTTTTTTAAATAAGGAATGGCATTGCACACTGCACAGGCTTCTTCTGATGGTGTTCGATGTCACTCCTTTCAACGAGCGTATTATGGGACTCAGATTACGACACTCCCTGGGTGCCTTGTCTGTATGCTCCGACCGCGGTGAGTGATGTCTCGGCGAGGGAGACATTTTATTCGCAGCTTCGCTCAGTGGTTGATGGGTGCCAACGAGGTGACACTCCTCTGGTCATGGGCGACTTCAATGCAGCCACTGGCACTGACAGGGCTGGCTATGAGGATTGTCTTGGTCCCCATGGGTCTGGTGACCGTGGTGAAAATGACTCCATGTTCCTTGACTTTGCAAATATTATATATATATTCAATATATATTGGCGTGGCGGCCCTGTGCAGGTGCACAGTTTGCACATGCCTAAGGCCGCCCCTGCTGCCAGGCTGGTGCAGCCTAGCACTTCAGTTGCAACGTCGCGGCTCATTAACTTTGGACAAGGCTCGTGGCTATGCTAGAAGATGACGTTTCTGGTACCGTAATACCATGGGAAAACACGCTTTTGTCAGAAGGCAGAAGTAAGAAAAGTCAATAAGTAATGCCGAAGATGCAGAATGATTCAATCGCAAACGATAGTAATCATTTTGTACAAGTTTAGTGCTAACTAGGATCTGTCATGCGGGCCGCACAGATTTCTGTTGTGCCACGTGTTTGACATCCATCCATCCATCCATTTTCCAACCCGCTGAATCCGAACACAGGGTCACGGGGGTCTGCCGGAGCCAATCCCAGCCAACACAGGGCACAAGGCAGGAAACAATCCTGGGCAGGGTGCCAACCCACCGCAGGACACACACAAACACACAGCAAGCACACACTAGGGCCAATTTAGAATCGCCAATCCACCTAACCTGCATGTCTTTGGACTGTGGGAGGAAACCGGAGCGCCCGGAGGAAACCCACGCAGACACGGGGAGAACATGCAAACTCCACGCAGGGAGGGCCCGGGAATCGAACCCAGGTCCCCAGATCTCCCAACTGCGAGGCAGCAGCGCTACCCACTGCGCCACCGTGCCGCCGTGTTTGACATGCCTGCGTTAAATGATTTGTTTTTCTTTGTTTATATTCTTGAATAAAAGCACACTTGCCATTTCACCTTTTGTGAAAGTGTTTATTTGATATTTGAACTAAAGTCTTCACACATTATACACTTCACTTCATTATTACTATAACATGGAAAAAGTTTCTGTTTTAGTTATGTGTTCAACATTTCTTGCCTCGCATTTCCTGTCATCCAACATTTACCCAGATCGTTGTAGACACGGAACACACATAAAATGCATGTATTCCAAATAACAATACAGTATTATTTAATGTATATAACTCCAGTCATAATTTGATCAGAAAACTTTAGTGATTTAACTTTTGGCAGATTATCTAATACAAAACAATTGTAATATAACTTTAGAATACAACTTTAGTCACTTCCAGCACTTAACTTGAGAGTCAAAATAATTAAAATACAATACATTTTTATGTGGAATTAGTTCTAGACATGCCCGGTAAACTTGCCTTGTTCGTTCTGAATCCTGTAATTAAACAAATTTAATTAAAGTCAATTTAAGATTATACATTAACACAACAAATGGTTGCGATTATTTAGGATACTTCAGGGTGAAAATTACTTTCATATTATAAAGTTTCTTTAATGATGAAAGGTACAGCAAATGACTTCACATAAAGAGCCTAATAGAACAGATTCATTAGAAATGTTTTTAATTGGACAAATACATATTTGTGACATGCTCAGAGGTAGTGATGAGATTTAAATCTAAAACCTTATTCAAACCTAAACCAAAAACATGTGGCCACAGTTATATAAAATGACACATAATAAAATCACAAAGGTTTTTTTGATCATGTGATTATATTTTTCATTTCAAATAAAATGTATTACCTTGGGGGCGGCACGGCAGTGGTAGCGCTGCTGCCTTGCAGTTAGGAGACCCGGGTTTGCTTCCCGGGTACTCCCTGTGTGGAGTTTGCATGTTCTCCCCGTGTCTGCATGGGTTTCCTCCGGGCGCTCCGGTTTCCTCCCACAGTCCAGAGACATGCAGGTTAGGTGGATTGGCGATTCTCAATTGGCCCTAGTGTGTGCTTGGTGTGTGGGTGTGTTTGTGTGTGTCGTGCGGTGGGTTGGCACCCTGCCCAGGATTGGTTCCTGCCTTGTGCCCTGTGTTGATTGGGATTGGCTTCAGCAGACCCCCGTGACCCTGTGTTCGGATTCAGCGGGTTGGAAGGTTGCCAGTGTCGCTCCATCCCCAGCAAGAATACAGGGCGAGGCTTGAACAATCTGTGAACGGCGCCCTCACATGTTTAATTATAAACAATATAGATTATTTAAATGAAGTTAAAGTTTTATCTGTATAATATAATAAACATATTTTGCTGCCTACGTGCTTTATAAAGTGGCTCAGGTTGTGCACTATTATAAATGTAGTGCAAGTTTACAGCGAGGTTGTTGTGATGTAAGATTTTGCATATAACTTGATAAATATTTTGTATGTCTTTATTTGTAATTTAGGCAAAGCAATGTAATTTAGTGTTACATTAGTGAGTGTTTAAACCCCCCCCCCCCCTTTAGGAATGGGTCTCTTTGAATTTTATGACAGAGTTGGGGGAGGATGTGCTTTGAACCAGTTTGGCGAGTGTTTCTCTGCTAAAGTCTTTCAACCCCCGCAAGGAAGCCAAGCTGCCATATGGTTTTGGGGGATGGCAGGTGTTAAGATTGTTTTTGCCCCATTGGTCTGAAGCATGGCTGTTTGGAATTGGCTTCTATCAGAAGCTTTTAAGTACCATGATGTCCTATTGGCTGTAGGGGTTGGACAGAGAATCTATAAATCTGCTTGTTCAACCACATTCTCTCTCTTACTAGCCTTTGATCATGAAGAAGCATATCTCTCTCTTACTAACCAACATATGATGAAGAAGCATCTCTCTTACCAAACTGATGAAGACCATCACACCATGAACCGAAGAAGACAACACAATGGAGAGCACAACTTGGCAGCCATATTGAGGCAGGCAATGCTGCCTGTTCTGAAGAAAGCTGAATGATGCTTTAACTAGAGACATTTTAAATAACTACAAGTCTGTGTGCCGCCTGAACTACACATCACCATTTAATCAGGTTGTATGGTTGCCAATTTTCAAATGTACTTTGCATATTGTTATTATTTATGATTATTATCAATAATACATTATTTTATGTGTAACTCAACTCCTGCTTGTCTTTTTACTACACCTAATTGCCTGAGGTTATAGATATAGAAGGGAAGGTGGGGATAAGTTATATACTATAATACCTTATAAACAGTGGTAAGTCTGTGAGATTAGGCATTCTGACAAAGGCTAATATTAATAATATAATTGGGGAAAGTAGAGCAATATATTACTCTACCAAGACAAAACAGAGGTGATTGTACTAATAAGTACAAACAGTTCTACAATGAGCACTTGATGGACTGATTGAATGCATTTATAGTTCTTGGGATGAAACTGTTTCTGAACCACAAGGTCAGTACAGGAAAGGCTCTGAAGCGTTTGTCGTATGAGAGCAATTCAATAGATAGATAGATAGATAGATAGATAGATAGATAGATAGATACTTTATTAATCCCAATGGGAAATTCACATTCTCCAGCAGCAGCATACTGATACAATAAATAATATTAAATTAAAGAATGATAATAATGCAGGTGAAAAACAGACAATAACTTTGTATAATGTTAAATGTTAACGTTTACCCCCCTGGGTGGAATTGAAGAGTCGCATAGTTTGGGGGAGGAACGATCTCCTCAATCTGTCGGTGGAGCAGAACAGTGACAGCAGTCTGTCGCTGAAGCTGCTCTTCTGTCTGGAGATGATACTATTTAGTGGATGCAGTGGATTCTTCATAATTGATAGGAGCCTGCTGAGCGCCCTTCGCTCTGCCACAGATGTTAAACTGTCCAGCTCCATGCCAACAATAGAGCCTGCCTTCCTCACCAGTTTGTCCAGGCGTGAGGCGTCTTTCCTTTTAATGCTGCCTCCCCAGCACACCACCGCGTAGAAGAGGGCGCTCGCCACAACTGTCTGATAGAAAATCTGCAGCATCTTATTGCAGATGTTGAAGGACGCCAGCCTTCTAAGGAAGTATAGTCGGCTCTGTCCTTTCTTGCACAGCGTATCAGTATTGGCAGTCCAGTCTAATTTATCATCCAGCTGCACTCCCAGATATTTATAGGTCTGCACCATCTGCACACAGTCACCTTTGATGATCACGGGGTCTATGAGGGGTCTGGGCCTCCTAAAATCCACCACCAGCTCCTTGGTTTTGCTGGTGTTCAGTTGTAGGTGGTTTGAGTCGCACCATTTAACAAAGTCATTGATTAGGTCCCTATACTCCTCCTCCAACCCATTCCTGATGCAGCCCACGATAGCAGTGTCATCAGCGAACTTTTGCACATGGCAGGACTCCGAGTTGTATTGGAAGTCCGATGTATATAGGCTGAACAGGACCGGAGAAAGTACAGTCCCTTGTGGCGCTCCTGTGTTGCTGACCACAATGTCAGACGTGCAGTTCCCAAGACGCACATACTGAGGTCTGTCTTTAAGATAGTCCACGATCCATGCCACTAGGTATGAATCTAATCCCATCTCCATCAGCTTGTCCCTAAGTAGCAGAGGTTGGATTGTGTTAAAGGCGCTAGAGAAGTCTAGAAACATAATTCTTACAGCACCACTGCCTCTGTCCAAGTGAGAGAGGGATCGGTGTAGCATATAGATGATGGCATCCTCCGCTCCCACCTTCTCCTGATATGCAAACTGCAGAGGGTCAAGGGCGTGTTGAACCTGTGGCCTAAGGTGGTGAAGCAGCAGCCTCTCCATGGTCTTCATCACATGTAATGTCAGAGCAACAGGCCGAAAGTCATTGAGCTCACAAGGACGTGATACCTTTGGGACTGGGGTGATACAAGATGTTTTCCAAAGCCTCGGGACTCTCCCCTGTTCCAGGCTCAGGTTGAAGATGCGCTGTAGAGGACCCCCCAGCTCCGATGCACAGACCTTCAGCAGTCGTGGCGATACTCCATCTGGACCCGCAGCTTTGCTGGCACGAAGTCTCCTCAGCTTTCTGCTCACCTGTGCTGCTGAAATTGTGGGTGGGGATGTCTCTCCTATGCTGGTATCAGCAGAAGGATGTGTGGAGGGTGCAGTACTCCGAGGTGAGAGTGAGAGTGGGTTAGGGTGGTCAAACCTGTTGAAGAAGTTGTTCATTTGGTTTGCTCTCTTCACGTCTCTCTCGATGGTGGTACTCTGCTTTGAGCTGCAGCCAGTGATGATCTTCATCCCATCCCACACTTCCTTTATGCTGTTATTCTGCAACTTCTGCTCCAGCTTTCTCCTGTACTGCTCCTTTGCCACCCTGAGCTGGACTCGGAGTTCCTTCTGCACGCGCTTGAGCTCATGCTGATCACCGTCTTTAAAAGCCCTTTTCTTCTGGTTCAAAAGGCCCTTGATGTCACTTGTAATCCATGGCTTGTTGTTAGCATAGCAGCGTACAGTTCTTACTGGAACTACAATGTCCATACAGAAGTTGATGTAGTCAGTAGTGCAGTCAACAACTTCCTCAATGTTCTCACTATGAGATCCCTGCAGGATATCCCAGTCTGTAGTTCAAAAACATTCTCTTAGAGTATTCTCAGCCTCCGGGGTCCACTTCCTGAATGATCGTGTGGTTACAGGTAGGACTCTCACTTTTGGTTTATAGTGAGGCTGAAGCAGAACCAGGTTATGATCTGCTTTCCCAAGCGCAGGCAGCGGGGTGGCGCTGCATGCGTCTTTAACGTTTGCATACAGTAAATCAATAGTCTTATTTCCCCGGGTGTTACAGTCCACATACTGGGAGAATGCAGGCAATGTTTTGTCCAGCGTCACATGGTTAAAGTCTCCAGCGATTAGCACAAGCGCCTCTGGGTGCTGCGTTTGTAATTCAGCAACAGCAGAATGGATGATGTCACTCGCTGACTCCACGTCCGCCCGAGGAGGAATGTATACAATAACAACAATGACGTCTCCAAACTCTCTGGGCAAGTAATAGGGACATAAACTTTCGGCCAACAGTTCAATGTCCCTGCAGCAAGTGGAGATTTTGACGTTAACATGTCCAGAGTTACACCACCGTGTATTAACATAGAGAGCGAGTCCTCCTCCTTTGTGCTTCCCACAGGTACTTGCATCTCTGTCCGCTCTAACTGTGCTAAACCCGGGTAGTTCCACGTTAGCATCTGGGATGGTGTTAGTTAGCCAAGTTTCGCAAAAACACAACAAACTGCATTCTTTGTAGGTTCTGACATTTTTCACCAGCGCAGCCAGTTCATCGATCTTATTTGAGATTGAGTTCACATTCCCCAGAATCACAGAAGGCACCGAAGGCTTAAAATGCCACTTTCTCGCAAGCCGCTTCATTTTTAGCTTAGTGCCCGCTCTGCTGCCACGATACCGCCTTCTTACCTCGTCGGGTAAATAGGGAACCACACTGGCACTGGTATTTGTTCTCAGCGCTCAAAGTTGAGTACTTGAATAGACGAGTCTCGGCGTGTAAAAATCCATGTCCACGTTGTAAAAGTAAGTGTGTCCAGTGAACAAATCCACATAAAATAAAGTGATAGGAGTGATCAATAAATAAAAATAGAAAAATAAAAGTAGAAAAGTACACATACACATACAGTCATACACGGAGCTGATGAAAAGGCTGCCACTCTCGGCGGCGCCGGATGTATAAATGATAGAATTATATCATTTAGTATATCATATCAATAGACAGCATGGCTGAGGCAGCGTGTGCTTGATGCTGTATCCAGATAATTTTCCTGTGATTCCCCACTCAGATACAGTGATAAATATTCCGAGTGGTGCAGTGAGAGTAATATGGAAAAAGATGATCCACTGTGGCAACCCCTAACAGGAGCAGCTGAAAGAAGAAAAAGAAGGTGCAGTGAGAGTAACAACGCTAAAGCAGCTATGGTATTTAGAATACTTTGGCTATTCCCTGGACCATTATATTGTTAGAGGTTAATTACAATCGGATGCATTAAACTAATAAACAATATGCGGTTAATTTCAGTGTATTTATAAAGCCGCGTCAGGGATGTGGATCTAAAAAAGAAAGGGAAACCACACTGGAACAGTAGCACTGCTTTGATGCTGGGTGCCGCCAGTTTACAAAACTGAGCGGAGAACTTGCATACGCCAGGGTTTGAGCTACTGTGAAGATGTGCATAGCTTTACGCTAAGTTTAGGTTTTATACATCGCGATTTCAGAGTGGAAACGGGCTTACGCAACATTTTTGTGCGTACGCACCATTTATACATAAGGCCCGTGGAGAGTAAATTATGACTCTAAATATACTAAAAGCAAAATTTTAATAGCTATTCTAAAATTAACTGGTAATATGCAAGGATTTTCATTATTAGATTACATTAGATATACTTTATGTGATTTAAATGTTACCAAAATGTGCAGGAGTATTCTTAGAATATACATACTATAAATGGATATATTTAGAAAGTATGTGGGTGCAAAAATCAAAGGATATACAGAACTGCACTACCTTAGTGTAATGGGTAGTGATGCTGAACTATAACTCTAGAGTCCTGAGCTAGATTTCCATCTCAAGCATGTGTGTGGACTTTATACATTCTAACTGTATCTTTTTGTTTTTCCCCACTATTTTTTCTTCAGAAAATCCAGTGCCTTCTCACATTTTAAAGACATGTATATAAAATGAAATAGTGGCTCACAATTGTCCCTGTATGAGTAAGAGTGATGTGAGAGCAGCAAAACTGGTAAGCATACTGCAAATGGGTTCAGAAAAATAAAAATTCTTGTTATTCTAATTTTGCCTATACTGTAATTAAAATTATTACAACTATTTTGTTATATAGAATGCATGCCCGTTGAGAATGCAAACATACTTGCAATGTAAACAGAAAACTTAATCCAATTAATAAAGGACAACCAACCTTACAAATTAATTAATCTTTACTAACCTTTGTACTTCTTTCAAGCTTTCCTCCCATTGTGCATACTTTATCCAATTACTAATAATTGGATTTTTTTGGATATTATCTTCAAATCCCTTTCAGAAAAAGAAAAAAAGTTAGTATCCTTTATTGTCCCAGTTTAATACTAAACTCTAATTCAGTTTCTGTAATAAGTATGTAAGGATTAATTATTCAAAATAGTCTTATTAAAAATATGTGAACAAAGATGATTTGAAAGCTGCCTGGATGCAATAGATCATGCCCACACAGTGTGCTGGATCATGAAATACCCAAAAAAAGAGGAGAATGTTGAAATGGTGGTCACTAACAAAGGGGTACCTGTGGGAATTGTTCTGTCTCCCTTTACACTACTAATTTAAATACAGTAACCATTTATGTAACCTACATATATTCTCAAAAGATTCCTCTGCTGTAGGTTGCATTAAAAATAAGAGATGAGAGGACAGAAAAGTGGTGCAGAACTTTGTCAAGTAGTGTAGGGAGAACCGTGTAGAACTCAAAAGAAAAGATGGCTGTGAACCAGGAGCAAGGACACTTAAGTGAGCCCCAGGTATCAGTCACTATAACAGGTTAGGAGAGAAAGGAGGTGTGAGCCTCTAAATATCCAGCGATACATCACAAAGGTAAAACGAACAAAGTTAATTACACAGACATGCATCCTTCAATGTATACTGTATGATAAGCTGCTGGGGATATTCTACTAGATCTTAGTAGCCAGTGTACTGTTTTACGACCGTGTTTTCTGTTGGGGGAGTTGCAGCCCCTCAGCAGACATCAAAAACCTGGCTAAATGGATCAGGAAGCCGGGCACATTACTGGAGGCAGCAGAAGTAAAAAGGTGTGAAGAGGCCATTATGGATGATGCCCATTGTGTTCATAATGTGTGGTCCTGAAGCAACTTTAGTCATCATTTTATTTCATCATGTCATGCTGCAGCCATCAGACAGTGAATTACCTACTTACACACTGTCATACCAGTGTACTCCCAGGGAGGTTTTGATAGAATCACTGGCATAGGGACAGTATTACTTGATACTGTATTTTCATACTATTATTATTGTACAGTTTTGTGTCTTCCATGTCTGTAATTGTTTACACATTTTTACTACTATATTTTGAGTTCTATGTTGCTGCAGGAACAAGTTCATTTTCCTTCAGCTACCAATACAGAACTGTCTCTTAAAGTATATAAAACTAATGTGAATCGATTAAAAATAATTGGCTATATCTTTAAATCAATTTAATGGTTTCTTGATTAAAAAGGTATCAATTTCTAATCAAAAACATGAAAATTTCTGAGTGATCCCAGACTTTTGACTGGTACTGTATATTTGGCTTAAATTACAAATAAAGGAGTCAGAGGTACCATACATTGAGGAGTCAGAGTTGAAGGTTTTGTGTACTGACTCCACAGACCTGATAATAATCATAGGTAAAAGAAGTACCTAAGAGTCTAAAAAAGCAATTAATAGCCAGTACTTTGAGTACATACTCTAATAGTACTAAAGACAACTGATTACAAACTCTAGCAACTGGAACACTGAAAATTATTATTATATGACATCACAATTCTGCTCAGTGGCAGTAATAAAGCTTGAGCTTACTTTTCTTTTTCTCATCTTGTAATCGTTTAATTCTTCTTCATCTGTTATCTTCTGCTTTGGGGGAGGAGGCAGTAGCTCAAGTTCTCTTTCCTTAGCTTCCCTCAATAGCTGCTCTGCTGTTATCTGTACTTCTGCTGGTGCTTTGTTTTTCACCTGAAACAGAAATCAACTGCAGTATTATTTTATGGAAACCAACATGAAACAAATACATGCCATACATTTGTCTATTAATAGATCACTGAGATGTCTCATACAGAGTTTTATTCTTCCTTTAGATCAAAATAGACATAAATAACAATATTTAATGACATACCAAAATAAAATGACCTTTTCACAAAATGACATTGGCAGAGCACAGCACTAAATGAAAAATAACAGAAAACAAATATGCCACAAACTCACATTCATTTGAAGCTCTAAAAATGTGCTTATCTAATACTTTTTTTTTTACTGTGACCTGTCAAGTAAAATGACACCTTTTATTGGCTAACTGAAAAAGATATGCAAGCTTTCGAGGCCCCTTCTTCGGGCAAAAATGGCTAACACGGTACAACACCATAATATTACTGTGACTTTTAACAGTTGTTTACTCTTAACAACAATGAAGATTGTTAGTAATAGTAGTTTTCAACAATCATGGGTGCTACCCAACTAAATTTAATATTTGTAATTTGTTGGATGCAACTCACATCCACAAGGAATTATTATTACACAATCAAAATCATGATTTCCCAAGTACTATACTTCATAAGAAACATTTACTAATAATTTAAGAGTAAAACACACAGTAGTTGAAGTCCCTTTAATCAATCACAAGTAGTGGACTAATGTAAACCTTGTCCTCCTATCATTTAAGCAACTTAGTAGCTATACTTGGAGTAACCCAGGATCTCAATAAAAGGCTCTGTGGTACTACAGAACTAGCATTGGAACTATGTACTTAATGTATGATAATAATATTTAACTCAAATTGCTTAACATCCATGCCACATTTATAAATAATGAATATTACTAATATGTGTTTTAATCAAACTTAATTACTAATAAATGACACTTTTATTTCAAAAGTTTTTTGGAATTGTCAGATATCCTATCGAGTGTACAGAACATAAGGAAATAGATAAATGTACTGAAAGCTTTTAAAGTGTTATGTAACAGTTAGCTGTCAATTGGATAGATCTGTTATATATTTTATCGTGATTGGTCTCCATATTTAAAGAGATCAGGGGAAAACAGAGATAATGAGAAAATGGGGGTTCAGAGAATAAAATGCTTACATTTACCTATACATCTGTTAAAGAAAACAGGTTGAGCATCTTAAAACTGATTATTCATGATAGTTCTTCAGAACACTTTTCCTTCTCTGACCTGTGGTCCAATAGTAATTGTACTGATATACAGAATACACTGAAGTAGGGCAGCCATGCCAGACCCCCACAAGCTACTGCAGGATACTTTAACTCCCTCTCCTCCACTTTGATGGCAATTTTCCTTCATATACTGCATGACCAGACTTCACGTCACTTATGGATGGATGGATATACCACTCCAAAAAAATACCTCAGCATGTGCAATGATACAACACAACAGTCTAATTTTCCCACCACTTCACAACAAGCACATACAAAACATTTTACATCATCATCAACAGTGCCAAATGCAGAACACATTGCAGATATGGCATCTCAACGGACATTCTCTGCAAATGCAAGGCCAGACTAATTCTGACCACAAGGGTCCCTCTGCTCCAGACACACATCTACCTACAGTTTTTCAGTGGGGGCAGAAAAATGCTGAAGTGGAGAACAGTGATGAAGAGAATCTTGACAACAGGAAAGAAGGAATAGGAGCAGAGCAGCACAGGCAGCATGACTTCACAGAGCAACATGCCAGCAAGCTCTCCCACAGTCCGAAAGAAGGTGTTAGAACCTACCAAAACGTTTATGAATTACACAGAAAGCGTCTATTGGCACAGAAGAAGACAGAGAATTTTTAATTTATTCTACCAGTTATTTTGACAACTAATAGATTAATTGGACTTACAATGTATTTAACTAAATGATAGCAAATTTTGATTGTCACTTTTCAAAAACATGCTAATGCAAAAATAAAAATTAGAGGACATTAACAATTGAAACACCATGCACTTCTTCAGCACTATAACCACCAAGGCAATGGCGAGTGGCTTCAGGATCCATTTGCTCTTATTAATGGCCTCTTAATCCCAAAGGGTACAGACAGTGAATTTATGAATCAAGTCAATGTAAAAACAAATCATTGACACACAGCTTATACATATAGCCAGCATGGTATGGTGGTTAAGGCTTGACCTGCCTGTGCTTCAAATGGACAACCAAAAAGAAAAGTAACCAATTGTATCATAAATGTTGTAAATCGCCTCAGATAAAAACATCTGCTAAATATGCAAATAGAAATACATATTTTTACAAATACTTTACTTAATGTTAACATACATTTTCAATCCAAAAAAAAAAAAAAACCCTCCAGAGCTGTTCAGCCACATGGCAAAAAACTGCTTCAGTGTTTATTAATGAAAAGCAAAATTGCACATTTGAATCAGTTGGGCAAATAAAACATCCACAAAGAAGAAAGTATTTTTTGTAGTGATACTTTACATGTTTTTTTTGTTTTGTTTTATTGTGTGCTCATTCTCCAATTTTACACTGTTTGTTCTACCAGGAGTGAAAATGATCTGAATGGATGCAGTGACATAAGTACCATTTCAATGCTACTCTCTGATTCAGGATAAAATCTCTTCAGTGTTTAGCTGCAAAATGCAAAACACTTTTCAGTCAGCCAGAAGGAAAAAAAAGTGTATTTTCCTGTACAGAGTAAATAGTTTATAAAATTACAACCTTACTTACATTTTGGCAAGGCATGTCATGGGTACAGTGACAGGATTTTTATTTTCAACTTTGTTATTATTTAATTTAAAGAGGTACACACTGCACTGGAGAAACGATGCCCCTACCAGTAAATGAATAATCACCGCAGCAGAAGGTCAGAAGCAGGTGTGGCTGGCAGGGGTAATGAAAATGGTAATGCTTTTTAAGCACAGCAACAAGGGGAAGAGTAGGTGAGTAGTTGTGAAGGATCCAGGATGTTAAAATGTGAAGACTGGGTTTTTCGAGGTGAAGGAATTGCTCGATCTGACAAAAGGGGGCAAGGAAGAATCTTCTTTTAATGGACATTGAAGAACTGGAGCAATAGAGTGGATGGGGACTAGGCAATGGAAGCCTGCTGAGAATACAAATGAGAGATGTCATGAAATGGGATGAGAGAACCCCCATTGGGAATACAATGAGCAAGACTTGAGGTGGCCAGGCTATTAAGAGCCAGTGGTAATATAGGCTGCTGGGAATACCTCTTGTCGGCACAGCACGGGATGGTGAGGCTGCGATGAACTCTGTTGCTACTGAGAAGAGTCAAAAGTGGCTGCTGGGAATACCATAGGGTCCACAGGGGTTCCGGAGCAGGACTCTATACCAACTAGAGCAGAGAAGAGAGAATATTTTTGATAACCACTCGTCTTTATCAGTGACATTCAATATGGGTTGCCTCTTCTGCTGTTGGTGAAATAGCAGTGGTAAAGGTGATTTTACTCTCCTGGAGTGGATTCGTTAATTTTAAAAAGAGAGATTCATTTTGAGAAAGACTTTTATTAATTTGTGATTTTTATTCTTACCTGAATTTTACTCATTTTATTCTTTGGAACTAATCAGAACCTTTAATTATTTAGTGACATGTTAAATTTATCAGCTGGCCAATTTTACACAATAAAATTTGAAACATTTTTTGCACTTTTTTTACAAAATGATCTGTTTTCTGCCTCTCACTCACCACTGGTTTAACAAACTACTAGGGGGTCATTTGTCCCTTTGAGTGTCAATCAAGCCCTGGCACAATGATCCAACACACATTTCGCAAAATTATTTAGCTAATTGCAGGCAGCTTAATGGACGGAGTACAATACTTTCCATTATCACCAGTCCACTATTATATCTGCAGTATGAGTGCCTCTTGCACCAAAAATGGGTGCAATGTATTTACGTTTATCTTGCTGGGTATGGGTTCTATCACTGCCTCTGTGCTTTATCAGTGTCTGTCTCCTTGACCGTTTTTTATGTCCTTTCACAGTGAACTTGCAGCTCCTGTCCAATTCTGTTTACAGTTCAGTAAGGAGCAGGCGTGTGTTTTGGAGAAGGAGCATATTTGTCATACAAAGTAATGTGAACATATTGTCAGCAGTGACTTTTCTCACATTGCCAATGAAAGGCTCATGGGTCACATCAACAGTCTACCGTGTCTTTACTTGGCAAGTGAGTGTGATTGTTTCCATATGGGGATAGGGTCTAGCATGTACTGCATATTGGTTACTTACATCAGCAGCTTTTCAAAATTTGAATCCAGAATTGTCATTTCTACCCTTAAATTTAACACATGATGATGTTCTGCAAAAAGTGTGCCAAGTATCTGATAGCAGCAAAGCTGTCAGTATGCAAAGTACATAGTCAACATCAGTCTCACGTGGTGAAAGGAGAACTGAAGGTTCTGCCTGTGCCATGTGCTAGTCCAGGAAAGATTGAGGAGATTAGAAGACTTAATATGTGGCTCAAATCTGGGTGTATGGTAGAAGGATATAGGTTTATGGGCCATTGGGACTCTTTTTGGAACAGGTGGGACCTGTTCTGCTGTGACAGGTGACATCTGAACTAGAGGGACACCATTGTGTTGGGGAGACGTATGAAAAAGTTACTCACTTTAGCCAAGGTTTTTATTATTTTCACAAACAATAGTGTAAAAATAAAAATGCATAGTAATGTAAATTCTAACCCAGTGTTGTATGTAAAAGTAAAATGTGTAACATGTTATAAGAATAACTTGCCTTAATGCTAGAAGTGTCAAAAATAAAACAAGTGAGTTGAAGTTGTATGCAAAAGAACATAATTAAGGATTACAGCAATAATGGAAACCTGGCTAAATAACAAAGATGGGGATGAGTATAACATACAGGGATAAATATCGAAACATAACAGCAGTAGTTTTTAGAAGTAATCAGCGACCGTTTCATAACAAAGTATGTTAATGCAGCAACACAAGCTGAAGCCTGTCTAAATTTGGTATTTTTCAACGAGCCATTCCATGTCAAATCAACCAACGGCCCACACAATTCAGACTCAAAAATTCTGGAAAAATTACCAAGTTTACCCATATTAGTCAGGAGACAGTATGTGATGAAATTAAAACATTTGATGACCCTGCTTGGTCAAAGTAGTCCCTTGAAATTGAAAAAAAATGTAATTTTAGTTTTTGGCTGAGCTATGTTTAGGCCTCAGAAACTCATATTTGTAAACAGTACAGACTTTTGATTTTTTATTTCTTATTCAGGTAACTATAAAGGCTTTCTGAAAAAGCAATAAACAGAAACGTAACTGTAACAGAGTTTGAACAGCAGACCTCTCAAATCCAAAAAATCATTTAAGACTTCATTTTCAGAGCACCCTAACTGCAGGTGGGAACGTGAAGATAATTTTAAAAATATTTTTTATTTATTCTATATTGTCCCTTCTTTCTTTTAACACAATAGGCTGAATGTGCCACATGTCAAAATAGTAATGGTTATCATTGAGTTTTCAATTAGTAACTTTTTTTCATCTTAAATGACAATGTCCTATCTCATGCTGCTGAACACATGGCCAAAATAGTACCCGGTACTCAAGAATTCCACTGTTACATCCCTACAGAAGATGGCAAACTCAAAGTCAGCCGGGTGTCTGGTAAAGACAGTCAATTGACTTCTGAATATTCACCACTGAGGCAGCAGCTGAGATCCTGCCCTCTCATGATCACACCCCGATGGATCAGATGCATCCTTCGATTTAGACCAGTGCCTTATTGGAGGCTATGCTGGGTGCGTGTATGATTAAAATGATTTGTGACAAGAGCGAAGTGGAATCAGATATCCTGAAATGTTTCATGCATCCATTTTCCGAGTCAGCACACATCTACCTATTGTCCTGGATCCACGGTTCAAAGGTTGATTTTGTGACCAAGATACCAAAAAACAAGTGCAGGAAGCACTTGAGAAACAACTGGTCGAGATGTCAGCTGGTGAAGGAGATGCAGAGAACAGCAGCAAACCACAAGAGAAAAAGATTTGCACTCAGAGAGATGTTGCTGCTTAATTGTTGGAGATGTAAGAAGAGATTCTTGAAGAAACTTCGTATGCAGCTGCAAAACCATATTCAACTGCCACTGAGTTAAAGAATCCTAAAATTATTAACAATAATCATACTAATTAGGATGACCAGATGTCCCGAATTTAAAAAAAAACCAAATAAACAGAAAAAAAAACACGGGCCATACACTACAGCTTCCTAATATCCAATCAGTACCATCGTGCATTTACCAGAAACTCACGGTCGGCACTGCGAGGCAGCCTGCTGGGACTGTGCATAATTTAAGAGTGTGATGGCAAACTGCTCCACAAACATTAGCTGAGAAGAAAAGGAACACGTTGGTGGCATCACTTAGTCTTTTTCGTCAGGTTTTTACAATTTATGTTTGCCAGATTGCCTACAAAACTGTTATTGCAGCAGCGCAGTTTGTGGGTTTTTCCATTTTAGACAGTTGAGTCACTGTGGAAAAATATTAGAGGAATTTACTTTAGTGGGTACTTAATAAAAAGGAGGAAAAGGTTCACCTGAATGCTAGAATGCAATTTCAAGTTTTGCACCTTGTGAAAGATGTGTCTCCTGTGTCTAAACCAGGCATGACAAACATGCAGCCCCCGGCTGCATGCGGCCCACAACAGAAATCTGTGCAGCCCACATGACAGATCCTAGTTAGCACTAAATTTGTACAAAATGATTACTATCATTTGTGATTGAATCATTCTGCATCTTCGGCATTACTTATTGACTTTTCTTACTTCCACTTTCTGACAAAAGCACATTTTCCCATGGCATTACGGTATCGGAAACGTCATCTGCTAGTATAGTTGCAGCTGCAGTGTCAGCTCCTTGATACCCTAGGCATGACACTGCCCCCCCTCACGAGCCTTGACCAAAGTTAATGAGTCGCGACATCGCAACTGAAGTGCTAGGCTGCAGCAGCCTGGCAGGCTACACTACTGGCTGGGCTTCTGAGACTGGCCACTGGGCAGAACTGACCATCACAAGTAGTAATAGCTCGCATATTTTCATGTTTTTTTGCTCTAGTTTTATGTAATTTTGTGCTAGTATTGTAACGAACAGTTAGTGCAGACTACAGCTGAAGATCTGAAGTGGATGCGAGAAGTTGGTGAGTTGTTTATTAACAAATTTTTGTGATTTTGAGTTTGTAAAATTAGTGTAGGTCAGGGGGCATTTTGTATATTGGCTTATTTTACAATATAAACTTTGAAATAAACTTAGTAAAGTAAAATTTGATTTTTGGAGGATTTGTTTTCCAACTTGAGTTACTGAGCAATGAATTTAGTGAGTGTTTTCGTGATTTCAGTTCACGCGAACAGGACTTTGCTCTGTTTACGTCACCATACTCTTACAACGTTGAGAATGCACCCGAGAATATCCAAATGGAATTGATTAAATTGCAGTCAGATTCTATTCTGAAAGAAAAATACAACGAAGTTGGTGTGCCAGGCTTGTATGCTTACCTGCCACCCTCATATGTGCAGATCTGTAAGTTGGCATCGAGAGTACTGTCTATGTTCGGAAGCACTTACCTTTGTGAGCAATTGTTCTTATTAATGAAAGCTACCAAAACCCCACATCGCTGAAGACTTACTGTCGAGCACCTTTCATCCCTCATAAAAGTTGCAGCTGCACAAGATTTCAACCCTGATATTGACGAACTGGTTACTAACAAGAGATGCCAAGTGTTGGAACAAAAGAAATAAATCTCACACTGTAAGATTCATATGTAAGGACCTAGCTAAGAGGCTAAGACTCTAATTGTATGCTGTTGTATGGAGATTGTATGGAAATAAAGTTTAAAGTTTAAAGAAAAGCAATTTAAGTGTTACATTCTTTAAAGTTTTCAGTATTGGAAAGAAAGCTACAGTAACTTTGTATAATAGTATTTGTTACAGTGCGGCCCGCTGACGCACATATGGTCGTCGAACCGGCCCAGCAATGGTAGTGAGTTTGACATGCCTAGTCTAAACTGTAAAAGATTTTAAGACAAGATATACTCCAGCTTTAATGTATTACTTTAAAACAAAACCACCCTAAAATATACAACAGTCTCTCAATATTTCAAGGCACACCTGTTTTACAAAGTTTTTCATTGTGGAACAGCTTCTGCTATACCTCTTAAAAGTGCATCCGCATCACACTTTACAGAATGCCCTTTATATGATCCAAATCATTATACGTCAAGCTTTCAATGTCAGAAGTTTTTATTAATGGCAGTGCTTAGTACAGGCAGTTACCCTGTTTTTCTTTACCACATATCAGGTCAGGGGCGGCACGGTGGCGCAGTGGGTAGTGCTGCTGCCTCGCAGTTGGGAGATCTGGGGACCCGGGTTCACTTCCCGGGTCCTCCCTGCGTGGAGTTTGCATGTTCTCCCCGTGTCTGCGTGGGTTTCCTCCGGGCGCTCCGGTTTCCTCCCACAGTCCAAAGACATGCAGGTTAGGTGGATTGGCGATTCTCAATTGGCCCTAGTGTGTGCTTGGTGTGTGGGTGTGTTTGTGTGTGTCCTGCGGTGGGTTGGCACCCTGCCCGGGATTGGTTCCCTGCCTTGTGCCCTGTGTTGGCTGGGATTGGCTCCAGCAGACCCCCGTGACCTTGTGTTCGGATTCAGCGGGTTGGAAAATGGATGGATGGACATATCAGGTCAACCTAAAAATAATTTATTATTTTTTACTATAATATAGGTAAAAGTTTGTAAACTTGTTTTTTTTTCAAGCTGACTATCTCAGCAAGTCCCCTATCTCCAGAAATAACTGCGCCCTCCAGTATTGGAAAAGCAATGTAGCCCGTTTCCCAACCTTGGCCAAGGCAGCGATCAAGTACCTATTGGCACCTTGTACCAGTGTAAACAGTGAATGCCCTTTTTCAGCTGTGTTAAATATAGCAGGTGAAAAGAGAAACACACTTGCTGGTGAAAAGGCAGAAATGCTTCTTTTTGTTAAGAAAAACCTACCATTTGTGCTTTTAAAGAAGCTAACTTAAGACCAAGGTTACTGGCTTCATAGTACCTTTTATTTTAGTTACACTTAAAGTAAAATATGTCTGATTATGGCACAAAGAATATGCATTCATTTTTTTGTTCATATACCCAATGTCATGTTCTGTAATAGCATGGTGTCTGGATGTGCTTAAGTTACCTAAAATGTGTATGTTAAGTAGATTTTTGTACATGACTGCTTATATCTATACCAAAGAAGAGTGCAAAAGTCAGCTAATTAATAAAAAAGTTAATCTCTGTTTCACATGCTACTGTTATTTCTTTGATAATGCATAATACATTTTCAGCATAACTAAAACATTCAAACCTGAAGTAAATAAAGACAAATAAAAAAAATCAGCCATCAATTATTGGTATTGGCAAAGATGGACAAAAAGATATTGGTTATTGCGTAGAATTTCCTTATCAATGCATCACTAAAACCCTTGATGCATATTTTAAGGAAATCACCATGCACTGGGGAAATTTCGGAGGACTGGAAAATGGCAAATATTATCCAGTTGAATAAAAAGGGTGATCGGGCATATCCAAGCAATTACAGGCCAGTAAGTTTAACATGCATCCCAGGAAAATGAATGGAAGGAATTAAGTATAAGATTGAGCAACATATCGCAAGAACAGGAGTTTTACTGAATAGTCTGCATGGGTTCAGAAGAGGAAGGTCATGTTTTACTAACATGCTGGAATTATATGAGGAAGCAACAAAAGCATATGATCAAAGTAGAGCATATGATATTATTTATCTGAACTTTCAGAAAGTATTAGATAAGGTGCCACCTAACTCAAAGAAGTGGGAATTCATGGTGATGTTTGTAGGTGGGTGTAAAATTGGCTCAGACACAGGGAGCAGAGGGTAATTGTGCAAGGAACCTCATCAGAATTGGCTGATGTTAAGAGTGATGTTCTACAAGGGTCAGTGCTAGGGCCACAGCTATTTTTAATATATGTAAATGATTTGGATAGTAATAGAAGTAACAAGCTACCATATATGCTCACATATAAGTTGGGTCTTGAAACCCGAAAAATCGATCATAATATCAGACCCCAACTTATGCGTCCGTTCAAAAATACAGTAGAACACTTAAATTTTTTTTTTTAATATCTTCTTGCCTCCTCCAATCTCGCATCAGTTTCTCAGGTGCATCGAAGTTTGTAGTAGCAGCACAGTTACCAATTTCTTTCGCTACTTCAGCAACTTTAAATTTAAAACCAGCTTCATATTTTTTTCTGATCGAACGCTCCATCGTAGATTGTAGACAAGAAATGCTCTTACAATAAAGGTGTATGAGGGTGTGAGATACAAAAAACGCAAATCAGTGTAAACATTGCTTCGGAATAGTTTGGGTATTACTGTGTGATCATGTAGGCACAATAGAGAGAGAGAGAGGTTAGGAGCAAGCGCTGATACAGTGCACACCCACATAGAAAAAAAAGGCAGTGTGCTCCGTGGTTACTCTCTCAGGTGGGCGTTAACATATCATAATCTCTTTTACCAATAGCTTGAGTTTTCCGCATTCGACTTATATGACCGACATTATAAAATACCTCAAATTGTACGTTAAAAATCAACTCCCGACTTATACTCATGGATAAGTTCTCCCATGGATATACGGTAGTTAAGTCTGCAGATGATACCAAGATCGGTGGACAGATTATCTGGCAGATAATCTGGAATCTGTTGAATCATTACAGATGGACTTGAACAGGATACAGGCTTGGGCAGATTTGTAGCAGATGAAATTTAATGTCGGTAAATGTATTTGATTCAATATGTGTGATTGTGTATGTATCTAATTCAACACATGCGCCAGAATTTCAATAAAGCTGTACTCAAATCATCTTTTTTTCTCTTAATAGGTATCTCATCATAGTGAAGTACCAAGTTACATCAGTCCTTCCATTTTTACAAAGAATGCCATTCATTTATTCTTGTATTTACATTAACTGTCAGGTCTACCATATCTGTAAAATCTTTGCGAGTAAGCTGCTGTCCACTGCTGTACTCTTTACTCACAACTCACTTGCTTCATCCACTATGTGCCACTTTGCATGGTCTCCCTTCCATATTTCAAATTCATGCTGACCGTGTACTTCAAAATCCATGATGTGTGAAAAACTTAAATTAATAGTGCAATGTGAGCTGGTAGTCATTTCTTTACCTAACTGAAGGAACTGGAGTGCTGTCAGTTTTCAGATGTGTTTTTTTCTTCATCACAAGTAAGAAAACAATGTGTGTGATAAGAAGTGTAACATTTTTGTGATTGTGATTTTGTGATTATATTATAGTTGTCAGCTGAAGACAGACAGCAATTCAAATCTGTGAAACAATGTTCTGTAATGTTGATAACTGTGGCAGGAAAGGATCTGTTGGGGTAAAATGGATATGTAAATACAATTGAGGTCACAGACCCGAGTACTAATGTTCGATAACATTGCTTGTAGGGGGATCACAGGGGGAGTCTTTTGTGTGAAAAAAAAAGAAAAATATCAATTATATGAGGGACATTTAAAAAATTTCCACACTTTTATATTTTATTTGGAAGCGGTAAAGACGGGAGGATTAGTAATTTTGCATTAAAAACTTTGTACAACGCTAGGAAAATTGCATCACAAACAAAGGTGACTATGTAGAAAAGTAATGTAATTTGTTTTTGAAATCCTTAATAAATAAGAGTTAAAAAATAAAGTGCAGAAACTTTTTGAATGTCTCTCGTATTTGCTAAATAGGATTTCAGATTAGTAACAACATAAACATTTGAAATGCTGCAGTGCAGGTGTAACAGCCATTTTCCTAGTTCTATAAGATTCATGAATATTTTATTAGATGACAATGCATAATCTATGGGAGGTTCCTATAACCCCCTTAAGTAGAATTGTATTGGTATATTCTTGCCATTTCTAACAGTATTATTCTTCAGTTAGTTAGTGACAGCCTTGCCATGAGTAAGGTGTGGAAGGCATAAGGTTTTAAACCGTGCCCACCGGCCTACGGGCCATTTGAGTGTGTGAAGTAAATATGTAAGAAAACAGCATTTAATTTATGTGCTGTGCCGTACGTTTAAAGCGTACAGAAGAAGAAGCTAAGAATCTTTAAGTATATAAGAAGTTAAGGATCTTTAAGTAAAGAAGAAGAAGAAGTAAAGAACTTTTAAGTACAAAAATAAGTAATGTTTCTCAAGAAAAGATGTGTTTGGAGAAGACACATTTTTCCTTTTTTCTTGCCTTTTATTCTACGTGTGTAACTATTTTTCCTTTTATTCTTGTGTGGATTATTTGCTTTTAACTTTCACTAAATATTTTTAATACGAACTTTTGGACTGAGAGATTTCTTTCGACAAGCGTTTTACCCGTGCTTGATCTCACCTTATGTTTCGGCAGCTACAGCAGGAAAAGTCAAGGAAGGACAGGATAGTGACATGCATACTAATGAAATAATTAAGGATTTAAAAACACAGTTTCAACTGGAGTCAGTTATTGTGCTTCTAGTGTTAAAAAGACTTTGTGAGAGTATAATAATTATGTAATAGATTACATATATGAAATGTGCCGATTGTTTGCTTTTTGTTAATGAAAGTCAGTCAGTCTGATTCAATTTGTGGGTTTTTTGCACACCCATTCCTCATGTCATGTGGTCTGTTCAATCATAACATTTGCGGACTAGCGAAGTATAATTCAGTTTACTGAGTAATTGTTAAAACATGTTTTGACAGCTATGAGCACTCTTCAAAGGGGAATAGTCATGATTTTCTATCTTTTAATAGCAATAAATAACTTTTTCCTGTAAGAGCTTTGGAATTAAAAAAAAAAAAATCACGGCATAAAATGATGCAGCTGTTTTCACATACTGTAAATCAGAAAAGAGTAGTTCAGAAACATCTCTAGTCTAAGTATTGTGCTGGGGAAAAAACTCAACAACCCAAGAATCAATGCAGTGGTTAGAGGAAGGTTGGCTATTCACAGCTTAGTCTATTCAGCTGTGTGCAGCTTTCTTGTACTGAGTCTGGCAAGAAGGAGCTTCCAGATTTTATTCATAATGTTTTATTATTTATCTTGCAGGAAAACATTTCAAACTTATTAATGAAATTACAGTGAAGCTATATTATTTAAATCATAAAGCACAAATAATTAAAATGAATTTAAACTAAACTAGACCATTGGTGTATACCTAAAGTTTTTGATACTGTATTGATACAATGGAGTTGAAAAGGTGAAAATGATGCAGCCAGATGTTGATCAAGCTGCTTATCTATGAAGGAGCTTACCGTGCAGCTATGCGAGCCACAGATTACATTTGGTAACATGTATGCATGAAAGCACAAAATGACTGAAAATGATGACAAGGTAAATACTGTAAGGTTAGTGTTAATGACAGCTTCTACTTACTAATCCTCATCAAAACTACTTTTCTTTGCTCATAAGTATAAAAACGTAGTTGAAAATGAATTGAATTTCAGTTGAAATTAGCAACTTTTGAGTTATATGTGCTCGATGGCATCTGAAGAATGGCTTTAATTCAAGTTCATCATAACTCAAGACCTATGGAGGAATATTTCTGACAATATTAAATTAATATGCCAATAAATAAATGTATTGTGAAATATGACAATAAATACAATAGAAATAAAAGATACAATAATATTTGAGCATAAAGTATTAAATGATTCATTAAATATTTTGGTTGCTTATTTAATTATTAATTTATTTATTTCAGTGACAATGTACGCAACATGAAATATAAAATGAAATTTAAACTAATTTTCAGCCATCAAAGTACAGAGGGTGGGCTCTAGCAACCAGTATGGTTTGAATGGTGGATTGCTGATAGAGGGGACAGTGAATACTTCACATGCAGACTCCTGGTGCCTTATGTATAAAGAGTGCGTACACACAAAAATTTTGCAAACACCCATTTTCATACTCACTTCGAGATGTATAAAAACTAAACTTGGTGTAATGCCACGCACATTTTCATAGCAGCCTCAGACCATGTGTACACGTTTTTGCTCAGATTTGTAAACAGGTGGCACCCAGCATATCAAAGCAATGCTACTGTTTCTGTGTGGTCTCCCTTTCTGTTTTAGATTCACATCCATGATGGAGGCTTTATCAAATACACAGAAATTAATTGCATCTCATTTACAAATTTAATTCACTTGATTATTGTTACAGAATGATTACATAATGGTTCACGGAATGTCCAAACTATTCCAACTAACATAGCTGCTCTAGCACTGTTAGAAGACATTGGAAATTGAACAATTAGAAGAGAGTGCACATTTACAGATGATTATGACTGGCTTCTAAGTTGATTTAGATATTAAAGAGTAGTGCTGGGCGGTATGACCAAAATTCTATATCATGGTATTTTTCAAAATTATACTGGTTTCACAGCATTCAACGGTATTTTTTTCCCATGCATGAGTGGATGTTAACCACATTTTCCACTGCAATTACTGCAGTAGACTGGCTAAGAATAACCTATTCCACGGTCATGAGAATTGTACATTGTACAAAAAAAATTTTAATGTGCACACAAGTATTAATACAGGTTTGCATGGCCCCATAAAGTGACAGTTTTAAGGGGGTGGCACTAATGAAGAAAAGGAATCACATTGCATGACAGTTGCAGTCAAAATATAGAACCTTTTTTTTGAACAAATTTTGCAAACAACTTAAACTAAAATTTTTGACAACATATTTTCAACCATCCAAAGAGGCATTTAGACTTAGTAAAATATCCAGAGGTGCTTGTCAAAAGTTGTATTGCACTGAACATGTCTTAGAAAAGGAATAAATTGTAAATATTTTTTGTAAACCAACTACACTTTCTGTTAATGTTAACAATCTCTGTCCACTGACACGTTTGTGACTTTTTAAACAACTTTACCATCATTAAACTGCATAATATTTAAACTAATATATAATAACAAAATAAATAATAGTACAAGTTCCAGTAATTAGTGGAATCCAGTGCATTACACAGTTTTCACCAAATAAAAATAAAATAAAAACAAGTGCAACTTGGTGATGACATCTTTACCAATTGAACCATCATTTAGGCAAATTGCATTAATATGGACCTTGCTTCAAGCTAAGCTATATACATAAATAATAAAACTGCAACTTGCATTTATAATGCTCTTTGTGGTACAGCCCTACGAAATCGTATTAGGGCCACAGTGAAGAAAAAAAAAATACGGACATGGGGTAGAAAAAAAAAAACTATATGTCAAGAATAAAGTCGACATTACCACTTTATTCTCATAGTTTATTCTATAATTAAAGTAGAATGTCGTAAACTAAACTTTATCCTAAAATCAATGTCTAATTTACTAGATTTTCTCAAACCCTGTCATAAGTTAATGTAGCACATTAAATGCTTTGTGTGTAAGTGTTCCCCGACCCAGTCATTAATCACTACGCGCTTCTTAAATTGACTTCCTCTGCACTAAGACGAGGTGCAGGCAGTGATCACCACACAGAATCCATTCACTTCATGATATTCCTGCTCTCTGAAAATTTAGAATGCTAAGATATATACTTGATATCATTTTCAGGATGAAATGCATTAAAGCAGGTATTAAACATGCACGGTAGTGAGGCGGTAGTGCTGCTCCCTCGCAGTAAAGGGTCCCCAGGTGTATGCTCAGTGTAGAGAACTTTATGGCAGGTGTGACGAGGCTCCAAAAAACTGGATGTATGAATGGGTATCGCACAGGTTTAACTTAAATATTGTGTAAATGTTGGGTTTGTGATCTGGTGGTCGGAGACACAAACACAGAATTCAATGGATGTTCTTCTGAGCAGGCTTTCTTTGTTGCATGCGTGCTGTTTCTGTCCGACGTACCAAAACCCCAGTTCCTATCCTTTCTTTTTCTTTCTCCACATAACCAATCACCACACAATAAACGTCTTTGTGAAATTAAACCTTGTTATAAACTTAGACCACGGAGCGTTCAGAACTTTAAAAAAAAATCTTCATTATACATGTTTAATTATGCCATCCATTCATGGTTGTGCCCATCCCAGCAAGCATTGTGTGCGAGGTAGGAGCAAATCCTGAACACCAGCACATCGCAGGGTGAATACGAGCAATACATACACTAGCAGGGTCAATATAGCATAACAAAACCCCACATCCTACATGACTTTGAAAGCAAACTAAAGCACGCCGAGTAAACCCACCAGAAAAACATGCAAATTCAAGGCAGGGTACACCCAAGACCCCCTTGCTGTGAGGCTGCAGTGCAACCTCCACGCCATCGTACCTCCACATGATTAATACCTGCTTTAATGCATTTCATCATGAAAATTATATCAAGTCTTTATCTCAGCATTCTAAATGTCCAGGGAGCAGGAATATCATGAAATTAATGTATTCTGTGTGCTGCCTGCGCCTTCTCTTAGTGCAAGAGGAAGTTAGTTTAAGAAGCATGTCGCGATTAACATGGCTCGGGGAACGCTTAACACAAAGCATTTAATGTGCTACATAATTTATGACGGAGTTTGAGAAAATCTAGTAAATTAAATATTCATTTTAAGATGATAATTTAGTTTATGATGTTCCAATTTAATGACAAATTACGAGAATAACGTCAACATGTCGACTTTATTTTCCTCATAAGCATTGAGATTAAAGTGGAAATGTCGAGAATAAAGTCAACATGTCGTCACACTATTACATAGTACCCAGGTACATTACACAGTATTGAAAACAAATAAAACAAATACAACTTGGCTTCCAGTAGTATAGAAATAGTATTCACAGATTTGAACATAATGGTCCACATCCGACCTTTTAAAACCAAAGTATCTCCAGGCAACGGACATGACTCCTTTTTTTCGGCAAAAGTTCTTCTGTGTCATCATGTTCAACTTTATCATCTGCTACAGCTTCAGTTTCGGAATGTTCTCGGTCCATTTTCACTGCAAAATACCTCCACTGCCATATGTACTCCGTTACAGTGATGAACCGCTCGATACTGAGGTTTCGGCACTGTGTCAAGCTTTCGAAGCACTGGAGTTTCGAGGCTTGTTTCAAACGCGCCTGTCTCATGATTTTGAGGCACGCTAGTGTAATTACGTCATTGATATCTGCGCAGTCAGCAGTCGATTTGGTCAGTTACTCGTCTGTCGAACTGCTTTGCGTAAAAGCAGTTGTCCTTGCTACAGCGGAAAGGTGTGCTGACGCGAGTTCGAATCCTAATCGGGGCTTGCATATGTTAAAATAAGGATTTTGTATAAAACAGTTATGTAGTACTTGTCTGTAAGTTAACAAGTATATTTTGGAGACATTATGAACGATTTACATGGGGCACCTTTTTCCTTGGTGCAGAATTGTGACCACCTAGAATCTGTAACAAACTGATGAGCATATTTTGCGTAAGGTAGCGCGTATTATAACAATCCAGAATCTACTCTACCCCATGTCGATCATATTAGAGCAGCTAAGAAACGCTTCACTAAAACCGACGTGGTCATTACATCAGTATATGCGTAAGACACTCCTCATTAAACGTTTTTACTATTCAGTGATTCCCAGATCTGTAGCTGATTTGTATTATTGATTTCCAAAAAGCAATGTGAGTAAAAGCGTGTGCTGCATAACTAATCACAACTGTCTTCTGCAATTTTAGGAAAGCTTCGGGAGTTCTGCGTTAATAAGACAATAAAGTTGTAAAGAAAGTTTGCGAATTCATCCAGAGGTGAACATAAAGATCACTCAAGTACTGACAAGAAGGAGTAGCTGGATAAGCACATCTGGAGCCAAACTTTCAAAAAAGCACCTGACTTTGTCAGCAACATCCTTTCCTTCTGAATGCATCTTATCAAAGTCTGCGCTGGGGAGGGTAAATAAGTAATCTTCCGAACTGCAGCACAACAGAGTAAATCATTGATGTAAATAGAATTATTGAAAGACTAAGCTTTTGTCGTTTATGTATTCTTAACCCGCCTTCCAGTTACACAATCCCCCGCAGTCACTGTCACATTTAACGTTCTCTGCTCCTTACCGGACTTGTTACCCAAAGCATCAACACTCAGTTTCATTCAAGACTTTACCGTCCTTCCTTTCACAGATATAAAATACGACACACATTTCCTCTACATACGTGTCCAATAATAATAGTAAACTGGCAGGAATGAGAAAAAGCACAAGATGGGAATATTCATGACAAGAGCCTGGGCACCAGGGTGAGGATGTGTCTTGGCAGCCATTACGTGAGCTCGTCTGCCACCCCTCAGTTGCACTGGCACATGTTACACTGGGGGCAAATGCAATGGAGAATACCGACAGTGTACACCTTCAGAAGTGGAATAAATTGACTGTATAAGTAGAACAGTTCAGATAAACGATGAATTTTGTTAATCATAAACAATGCAACATAACTATTATATGTGTTGTTACTTTTGTATTTATTCTCACCAAACATTACATATCTACATGGGAAATCCATCCATCCATCCATTATCCAACACGCTGAATCCAAACACAGGGTCACGGGGGTCTGCTGGAGCCAATCCCAGCCAACACAGGGCACAAGGCAGGGAACCAATCCTGGGCAGGGTGCCAACCCACTGCAGGACACACACAAACACACCCACACACCAAGCACACACTAGTGCCAATTTAGAATCGCCAATCCACCTAACCTGCATGTCTTTGGACTGTGGGAGGAAACCGGAGCGCCCGGAGGAAACCCACGCAGACACGGGGAGAACATGCAAACTCCACGCAGGGAGGACCCGGGAAGCGAACCTGGGTCCCCAGGTCTCCCAACTGCGAGGCAGCAGCGCTACCCACTGCGCCACCGTGCCGCCCACATGGGAAATGAACATGGTTAATATGTTTATAATCATTCTCACTAAAATACACTGTTAAAATATATTAATGAGCAAACTGAGACACATTGGCCTTTAGGAAATATCAAAAAGCGTGTGCGCTGTCATTTAGGACGGAATGCATTGTTAACGTCACGCACTCTCTACTGATGCGATGTCACGAAAAAAAAGAAACAGCACAGTCCATGCAAACTCATATCCTCCTTGGTTTTTGACCTTATGATTAATTGTCAATATCAAATCAATAAAGTCATTTTAAGAAGATGACAAGTCTGCTATAGTCGGTTCAATTAATATAACAAAAATAAAAAACGGTTTTCGTTTGAACTGGTATACCGCCCGGCACTATCAAAAGCAATCCTCTTGGATCTGTGTGCTGTTAGAATACTAGGATATATACTTAATATTAATTCAATGACGAAATGTATTAAAGTATGCATATTATATTATACAGTGTAAGATATGGCCGGCCATTCATCCTGGCCAATACCCCCAGGCCGCTAGATGGAGCCCTCCCTATAGCATGGAAGTGCCCCGAAGACCAGCAGGGAATTATGGACAATGGAGTTTTTATTCCCAACCCTGCTGGACACCGTGGGGCCCACCAGAGGACGCTGCAGGGAGGCTCAAGGACTCTTATGTGCCCTATAACCCGGAAGTGCGTCATGATCACATGACAAGAAGAAACGACGTGCTTCCGGGTTGAGGAAAAGGACTTTTACCCTGACCCGGAAGTCATAAGGACTTGTGGATTGTTGGACAGGAACACCTCCGGGTCAGGGGGTATAAAGGACTCTGGGAAACACAAGACGAGTGAGCTGAGCTGGGTGGAAGGGTGGCAACGTGTCTGGGAGAGGAGGATTGGTTTATTGTATTGATTATTGATTTATTTATGAGTATTGTGGAGTGTAGGGTGCTTGGTGCACATTATTATTATAAAATAAATAATAATTGGATTTTTATCTGGTGTCTGACGTCTGATCTGAGGGTTCAAGGGGACGACAGTGCCTCAATCTTTCACAACAGATAAATTGTTAACTTCATTTAAATAATGTATACTATGAATAATTATACACATGGAAGCACCGTGGTGTGGCAGAAGCACTGCTGCCTTGCAGTAAGGGGGTACGTCCCTATTGTCCCCCGCCTGGAGTTTGTATGCTTCCTTGGTGGGTTTCCTCTTTCGTAAATGTCGAGAATAAAGTCAACATGTCGACTTTATTCTCGACATTTAGTGGTTTTTTTTCTTCACTGTGTCTGCATTTTTTTTTTCTCCTTGGCCCTAATATGCTTCCGTATGTTTGCACAGCAAGCATAAGCCATCACTTATTAAGCCTGTAAAATATAGAGTTAATTCCTACATCATAATGAACAACACAAAACAGGCCACATTGCCAGCTAATTGTATTTAATTATTAAATACTATTAACATGTTTACCTTAGCAACCTTCTGTATTTGCTGTTTTCCAGCAGCAGTCGAAGCCATTTTTAGCGTTATAGACAAATATACGACACCGATTAACAATAATGTTTTAAAAACGTGTTTATATTTTCCTAGATAGTCAGGCGAGCCGCAATGAAGTTGAGCGCAGGCGCGGTACCCTTTCGCCTTTGACAGGAGGTCGTTGTTACGGTGACACTGAAGTCCCGTTTCCACGGTGATGATAGTTTTCTTTCATCGTTTGAGAGCTCGAGTGAGAACCATTTTTGACGGCATCTTTCCGAAACCACAGAAGGTACTGTAACGGAGCGATTTAAGTATGTTTATTTTGTTTATTGTTATTAAGTATGTTTATTTTCCAAGACGTTCGGTTTACGAACGTCTCTGAACACGTACAAATCGGGTTACGACCAAAAAATTTGCCAAACTTTTGCATCTGTTCACGACCACACACTCGGTATACGAACAGGCCAGTTTCCCTTTCGGTTTGTGCGCGCCGATGATTTCCGCACGTGTTCAGTCTCTCCCTATGAATTCCCTGTGCAGCGAGAGAGAGACACACAAATACACGCACATGCACGCACGCATGCGCGAGAGAGAGACAGACTCACACACTCATAGTGATTGGCAGAGTGAAGCCTCACGAAGCATCAACACGTTTGAAGCAATTGTGTCGGAAATCGTATCGAAGCTTCGAAGCATTTGACACTCACCTCTCTAGTGACACCTCCTGGCCATTTTCATTAACGTTACACAAACTTATGACGTCTGTTACAACTCATTGCTTTTATTTTTTTGCTGCTACAGACTGACAACGAAGAGCAGGGTTCGTCAGCAGCTTCTAGTGTCTGATGTCTGAAAAATATAAATATAACTAACACCGACAGGCAGAATGCACTATACGATAGCAAGAGTTAAACAAAATAAGACGCCTCACTCATGGATTCCCGGCTCTTTCAATCAGTGTTTACTTTTGCACTGTATCATTATAATTGCTCCTGTTATTAGTATTATAATTAACCCTCATCTTTTCTTGAGATCACATTTAATAGCCTTAAAAGTTTTCTTTGGTCTGATTTAATTAAAAGGAGTAGACAGAAAATAAAGGTTTATCCCTGTACTTTGCCGTGATATAGGTAAGCACATTTGAGAAAGAAAAGGTGAAATCCTTAAATCACAAATGTTATTATTCGATCAAGTATTGAAATAATTCATTTATTAATACTTTACAATATTTTGTGGAGCTCAAAAGTAATGAGTTCGCTACGAAGAAAAGACGCTGTCAGTGGCTCAACTAACTAAGGTGGTTGCTTTTCAAATTCTGAGCATAGTGCTGGCCCGAGTTCGATCCGAATTAAAGACTCATCATAATTAACAATTAAAAACAATAATCTGGAGTGAAATCTTTATAACCAATTTGAACTAAATAATTTTGAGAGATACTGTGGAAGGATTGCATAAGAGATCTGAATCATCCCCACTTAGAATCGCCATCAAAATGCGATGAATAATTGCGTAAGGCAGCTCACGTATTTACATTAATTCATCTTTTATTCATTGCTATTTGACGCCCATGAACCCCTCCATTGAATAAGGTGATAACAAACCCACTGTGGTAGATCAGGTTGAATTTGCTCTGCTGCACCAAACATTCAAAGGTGTCAATCCGGAGCATATCAGAGAGGCTGAGAGACATGGCACAGATCAGTCACCGGCACACCGACACACAGACACACACGGGACACTCCAAGGTGAGCAGTGCATGTATCGAGGTCGGCATTAAAGATCCTCTTGAGTGCTGAGGCAACAAAAAGCTGCGGGATAAACACATCTGGACCTGCTGCAGAAAAAGCATTTGCTTTTAAGAGCAGCATCCCTCCCTCGTGAACACATCTTCAAGGTCCGGACAGGCGATCAGTAAAAAGTTGTCTTAGTCACAGCACAGTGCAATAATAAAACATTTCCTAAAACATATAGTTGTCCAGTCTGTATCATTCCTAAGCAATCTTCCAGTTATAGAGGTGCAATCCCAGTTACTAACACATTTACCGTGTATCCCCCCCAACACTCAAAGTAAGAACACATTCCACCTTATTAATTTAATATTTAAAAATTTAAACCGCTAAACCCGCCATCAACAACTACAATAACAGTTGAAATCGTCACCCAAATATTTTTTTTTGTTATAGACATAAAACAAGATGCCCATTTCCATTTGATATATCTTTACTAGTGTTCTCGCCTTGCTCGCTCTCAGTCCACGGTGGAATTTGCTGTTAAATGAAAAAAAAAAAAACGAAAAAGTCTCTTTTGGGTGACAGTTCATAATAGGTGGACGTGGAACCCGAACCCACGTAAGCCTTATTATGGAGCGGCAACGCTACCGTTGCCCCACTACTGTTTTCAGCAGGGTGGATGTATATAATGTATGTTTTTTATGTATGTATGTGTGTAATGAAGACGAAAACAATTATGTATAGATGTATACTATATGACATATGTTCAGTGTTGCATGAAAACGTTGCATGAGGCGAAGAATGGATATTTATGAGAGTATTATAGTGAGAGATGTGTCGTCACCCGTATTACTAAAGCTCTTCTTTGCAGCATTTTGCATTCTACAAGTCTGCATTTGTATGATGTATAATTTATAATTTTATTTTTTCCACAATGTATTATCGTGCACAATCATTTAACATGTATGGATCATCCACAAACATTCATTTCAATGGGAATTCTGTCGAGTTTTTGAACTCTGTTCATGCCATATGTACTTCAAACGGGAGCTCAATGAATAATGATTCGAAGCACTAAGCAGACATGCACACTGGAATCGTCAAGTTTGTTTAGAAGCACTGAGCGGACATGCATACTGAGATTGCATCATGACGGGGCTTCGAAGCCTCAAGCAGACATGCGTAATACTGAGATTGCATCATGACAAGGCTTCGAAGCCTCGAACATGCACACTGGGTTAACAGAGGCTTCGAAGCCTGGAGCAGATTTGAAGCCTCAGACATGCGCACTGGGTTAACTGAGGCTTCGAAGCCTCGAACATGCACACTGGGTTAACAGAGGCTTCGAAGCCTGGAGCAGATTTGAAGCCTCAGACATGCGCACTGGGTTAACTGAGGCTTCGAAGCCTCGAACATGCGCACTGGGTTAACAGAGGCTTCAAAGCCTCGAGCAAAGCCTGAGATTGCGTCATGACGGGGTTCCGAAGCCTCAGACATGCGTAGTACTGAGATTGCGTCATGACGGGCTTCGAACTGTAAATAGATATTGCTGCAGACCGAAGTAAAATGGGCGTGAATATCATTTTCGACTTCAGCCAATCATATATTAAATTTGTGAACGTCAGGCACTGATCAGCCAATCGAAAATTTAAACGTCACGGTCAATCACCTTTTTATTTAACAAATCGCAAACCGGTGTTATTTGTCATTCATGTTCCACTTTAGCCAATTGCCTTATGGATACGTAAAAAGAAAGGTGGGAGTAATTTCTAAAGGTGGACGTGTAAGATAATTTCTAAAGGTGGACAGTCAAGATAAAATGACTGTAAGGGACGGGGTGTATATTCGTAAAATACATCAGCGACGATAGTCTACAAGTGCCACTATCTTACACTATAACATTCTGTCGAGTGCATTATTAAGACTGCAGTGTATTTTTAGAACCGTCATTTATGATTAGCAGCACTGAAAAAATAATGATAATAAAAGTTTGGATATGAGATATTTATCGTTACTAAACAACATCTGAAGAAAATTTAAATGAACATAACAATACAAATTTGTTTCCGCCTAATTTTAATGGATTGACGTGGACTTAAGTGTGGGCTCTACTTGATTGAGTCAGTCAGATTAAAACAAATGTTTGACTGTTGTTGTTTACTCGAATGTCCACTTACATTTAACAAGTCATCTTAAAGACAGGCTATAAACGTATTACAATTTTAAACGAATAAACTGTCAGAGTTAAATCTTTACTTCTATAATATACAACCTTAAAATGTGTTTTATTACTTTCATTACTATTTATCCACATTTATTTATTTAAGTATTCCTAATATTCCATTGTCCCCCCCCGTCTGCCCGCAGATCAGCCTCTGTTCTTTGTTTGCTGATGTCTGTCAAATATTCTGCGATCTTCATGTCTGTTCTCAACACACCAACAGCTCTAGTGAGTTTCTTGCCTGTGGATCTCGTAGTCAAGTTTGTTTTAGCTGTATTATGATTACAGAATATTACAAATCACATACTTGACACTTTCATTTTCAGGTATCAGGGAACAGACAACATTAAGAAAGCTGGCAATAAAATTGTGACTTTAAAGAATCCATTGGCTGTCTCTACATGTTATCAATGTTAAATGTAAGAAACACAGCTAATAGTCACCTTTCAATTATTATTTTTATAATGAAGTTTACTATGTTAAACGATCTGTGAAGAGCAAATATTATACCTTTAAAAGAATAATAATTTTGAAGTTTTTGTGACTGTGCACCTGTTAATCAGGGTATTTAATTATTTGACTTAATTGGATATTTATTACTATTTGGATTTTAAATACCTCTTTAAGATCATCAAATATATGTTTATTATAATACATATTACTTATGCAAAAGTTACATTTAGAGATTAAAACTTGACAGATGTTTGTAGTTCATATCTCATTGAGCCTCCATTTGACTCCATCAGGTCCTAGTGGTCTGCTAAACACATCAGCCTGTCTTTAGGGTCTCTGAGACTGGAGGAGGCCAGGAGTCCAACTGTACAGCAGGCACTGATGGGCATCAGCATCACGACTGTTAACAAGTTAGAGATGGCAGATAGTTCAGCTGGACATCATCCTATATGACTACACAAGCAAACAGCATATTAAGAGCACACAGAGTCTGTTTACTCCAGTATGGCCCTGACATAACAACCTGTACAGCTGTAAATGACTCCATTTTACTGGTCATTTTAGCACACACTACACTGAGTCTGTCTAAGCTTAACCATTAAATAATTCAATTTGAAAAGCTGGGAATTTATTTTAATAGTAATAATAATAATTCATTAAATTTTGGCAATGATATTTCTGGTAAGGCATTTTTTTTCTTGTTTGACATAGGTTTAAACTGATATATATATATATATATATATATATATATATATATATATATATATATATATATATATATATATATACTGCTCAAAAAAAGTAAAGGAACTCTTTTTAATGAGAGTACAGAATCAAGTCAATGAAACTTCTGGGCTATTGATCTGGTCAGTTAAGTAGCAGAGGGGCTTATTCATCAGTTTCAGCTGCATTGGTGCACTAGAGGGGCAACACTGAGACGACCCCCCAAAACAGGAATGAATGGTTTAAGAGGTGGAGAGAAGCCACTGACATTTTTCAATTCTCATCTGTTTTGTCACTCATTTTGCATTTGGCTGCGGTCAGTGTCAGTACTGGTGGCATGAGGCCATACCTGGACCCTACAGAGCTGGCACAGGTAGTCCAACTTCTCCAGGATGGCACATCAGTACCACGTGCCATTGGTAGAAGGTTTGCTGTGTCTCCCAGCACAGTCTCAAGGGCATGGAGGAGACTCCGGGAGACAGGCAGTTCTTCTAGGAAAGCTGGACAGGGCCCCTCGTAGAAGGTCCTTAACCCATCAGCAGGACCCACTGGTATCTGCTCCTTTGGGCAATGAGGACCAGGATGAGTACTGCCAGAGCCTACAAAATGACCTCCAGCAGGTAGGCCACTGGTGTGAATGTCTCTGACCAAATAATCAGATATAGACTTCATGAGGGCGGCCTGAGGGCCCAATGTCCTCTAGTGGGCACCGTGCAGCTCAATTGGCATTTGTCATAGAGTACCAGAATTGGCAGGTCCACCACTGGCGCCCTGTGCTTTTCACAGATGAGAAAAGGTTCACCCTGAGCACATGTGACAGACGTGAAAGGGTCTGGAGAACGTTATGCTGCCTGTGACATCGTTCAGCATGACTGGTTTGGTGGTGGGTCAGTGATGGTATATCTGGGGGAGCATATCCATGGAGGAACGCACAGACCTCTACAAGCTAGACAATGGCACCTTGACTGCTGTTACATATCGGGATAAAATCCTTGGACCCATTGTCAAACCCTATGCTGGTTCCTCCTGGTGCACGACAATGCCCATCCAGGAGCACAGTGATGCCCTGGTCCATATCTGGAGGAGATCCCCCAGGACACCATCCGTTGTCTCATTAGTATGTTGTCAGGCAGGGGGGGGGGATGGCAGCATACAAACTACTGAGTACAATTTGGAGTTGCTGCAATGAAATTTCGGCAAAATGGAGTCGCCTGCCTGCCTGCTGCATCATTTTATGTCTTTGATTTTCAGGTTGTCTTTGAATTCAGCCCTCCTTCTGTCGGTTGATCATTTTCATTTCCATCCTTTCGTTCCTAACACATCACCATATCAGTTCAAAGCAGTAGAGATAGCCAGCAGGATTTTTTTCGCATTGAGATCTGATGTGTTTTCAAAGTGTTCCTTTAATTTTTTTTGAGCAGTTCATTATATATATATATATATATGTATACACACACACACATAAACACTGACACACACTTAATGTCAAGACCTTAGAATTACGAGGTTCTAGTTTTGAGTTATGGTTTTAGAATACTGAGCTCCAGAGGTTTTGACTCTCCATTTATCAGGAGTATTCAATCCTTTTCCTTTAATTTTGTTCCTATATATACAAGCTGCATTATAAGTTAAAGACAATGCAAGTTTTATTGAAAATGTGACTCCTAAATAAAGATAAGTAAGACCCTTATTGTTGTAGATTATGTTTGTAAGTGAACAAGAAAGTCTTGATCAGGATGCTCAGTTTCCAAGCTATAGGATTACCGGCGAGTCCAGCAAAGTGCCATTTGTAGACGGTGTTGATACAAGCGGAGGCTCTGCTCAAATCTATCAGTTCTAGTTGTGTTAATACACGAGCTGATTGGGGCAGCACAAATTAAAACAAAGTGTTATTAATAATTATTCAGTATAAATTGTACAACCATTTCAAGAAATATTTACAATTAACAATAATGATGGGTCAGTTGAACTGAAAGAAAAATTAATCTTCTTTGTGCATTCCAACAAACAGAGTGATCGGTGATTATACTAAAACATGCCCACTTCTATATATTATATATAAATAATACGTAATGAGGATAGACATGTTTGCTTGTAATGTTCAAAAAAAGTAATAAAACTGTACAATGCAGTTATAAAAGTTAAAGAAAAAATGCAGATGGCATGAATTGCCTAAAAACAGATACACAGATAATTTCAAATATACAGAACTTAATCAACAAAGTGTCCTTTATTATTTACATCAATAGTTAAATCAAATATACACAACTCTGTTATGCACAGTCAGTTTAACACTCAGAAATAAAAAAAAGCCAAAGACAAATAAAGCCAGTGACGTGTTTATTAGAGGAGTGGATGCGATGGAATCCTAAGTTGAGATGCCTCAGTGATGCTGTCTGTCCTCGCACTCCAACAGTTGAAGCACAAGTTTGTCAAACTCATCGCTCACCTTTAAAAAAAAAAAAAAAAAGATTTATTTTCACCAATACTAAAAGTGTATTAATGCATATTTTATATTTCACTTTAAACAAATATTTACATTTATATGTATTTAGTTTATATTTTTGTCTAAATTTGCTACAAGTAAAATGGTATTCTGATTAACAGAAGAATCCATCCATCCATCCATTTTCCAACCCGCTGAATCCAAACACAGGGTCACGGGGGTCGGCTGGAGCCAATCCCAGCCAACACAGGGCAGGAAACAATCCCGGGCAGGGTGCCAACTCACCGCAGGACACACACAAACACACCCACACACCAAAGCTAATTTAGAATCGCCAATCCACCTAACCTGCATGTCTTTGGAAGGAAACCGGAGCGCCCGGATGAAACCCACGCAGACAACATGCAAACTCCACGCAGGGAGGACCCGGGAAGCGAACCCAGGTCTCCTAACTGTGAGGCAGCAGCGCTACCACTGCGCCACCATGCCACCCTAACAGAAGCATGGTGCTGAAAATAAAAAGAAAGGACCGTCTGCTCCCAACACCACATGACGTCCCACTCACCGTCTGCTGGCCTTAAAAAACACTTTAAAAGAAATATGTTTACTTTTTATGCAGGTGTTTTTATCACAAGGTGAAAAAATTGATAAGTTCAACCTAAAAATAACCATTTTTTTTAAAACTTTTGGCATTTACTAGCGAAATATCAAATACATTCAAAATGTTTACAATGTTGGGTATACCAAACACGTGTTAGTTTTGCTGTCAAATCCATGATTTTTAAGCATAATCATGAATTACCGCACATCCACACACACTCTCTGATCATTTGCCTTTAACTTAAGGTCAGTTTTGATTTGTGAAATGTCATCAAAACACCAAAAATATTTGACCATAATGAAAACAATTTATTACTTTTTACATTAAAAATATAAAATATTTGACAGGATAAGCACTTTGCTAAGATGCACTTTCAGCTTCAGCACTATCATCATTGTCTTCATCAGCAGGGCTGGTCTGTTGCTGTTTTTTCCACATTTTAGCCATTGCAAGCAGTTTGAGATGAGGCTGGTTGGCAGCGTCTTCAGGGAAAATGTAATCATAATACTCTTCCCAGCCAGCATCTGACTGGAGGAAGGGAGGAGGGAAAAAAACACTGGAATTAACAATTTATACAGAAACTTAAACACAAAAGTATCTATAGAAAGTAGCTACTACACATAATCCAAAGCTGCTTCACAAATGCAGAAACTAGAGTGTAGTTGTTCATACACACTTTAAATTTACATGCCAGTGAGTTGACTTAGTTTTGTTCATATAGTGTATCAGTAGTGTAAATAAAACCAGTGCCATAGCCCTTATATTGAACTGCCATAATGAGTCGTTTATTTAAATGCACATATTGTCAGATAGGTATTTTATTGAAACGAAGGAGAAACTGCACTGTTACAGCAGTCTGCACATATTATGTAATCAGCAAAATAAATCAAGTTCATAATCTTTTTAAATAAACATATCAAGATGGCAGAAAATAGATGATCTAGCCAGAGAATAGAGTTATGGGTTTATAAGGTACAGTAGCACTGTCTTAACCTGGTGGTACAGCCTTTTGTTAAAGATACTCCACACATCAATCAGGATGTCATACAAAATGATGTGAGGCCTTTTTCATGACAAAACATATCTTATCTACAAACCCTTCTCTCTGGTTCTACCTAAAGAGGGTCCAGGCCAGTGCAGACCTCCTGACTAACATGTTCCATCTGTACCACCCCACATTTGTATACACAAACTAACAGATAACTAATCATAAATAATATTCAAAGATTACTATTACATTTATTTTTTTCTTTTTAATGAAATAACTCTCACAACCGAACATCATTATTTGCTCAGAAATGTGTTTTTACTTCATCCAGTAGCAAATATATTACAGAATCTATCACAAATGTTATGAATAATGGCAATATTCACTGACAGATGTTTTGGATGTAAATAAAAATTCTTTCAAATGAGAAATGGCTGTAAGGTTGGGACTCAATCAAGACAAACATAATTATAAAACAATGTGTTTTGTTAGTCCATTTTTGTTGGAGTTGTTTTAATATATAATAATATTACAATTGTGAATTCTCTGCTAGACACTGTAGAACTGTTATTAATTAACATTAATTAAATTAATTAAACTGAATTTTATGAACACATCCAGATAGGATTTTCTGGTTTATCTATCAATTCGTCTTCTTTCTTTGACTTTCTCTGGAATCAGTTTCCTTACTCTCTCTTTTGTTGCCTCAGTACCGAATTCTGATTCAAAGTCTCTCCAAGATTCCAATGTGACGTGTAAAGTCTAAACGAATATACAACAGAATTACGGTAAAATATATTCTTTGGTGCAGGCCTTAGCATGCTTACTTTTGTGTAATTTAAGGTGCTTCTTTATTGTTTTTAAGGACAAACACAAATCTATACTGTGATAACTCATTTAACTTGCATTAAATAATATACAACTGATACTTATGTAAAAAATATTACACTCCAAAAGTTGACCGAAAATAAATTGTCAAAGTTAATTAACTATTCCATTAGGCAATTACGCAGTCAGTACAGACCACCTACAAATTAAATACAAGGACTGTTTTTATTTGCTATTGTTGGTGGTCTTTTGCCACCTTCATATCCCTGCATGCTTTTTTCCATCATTACCATGTGACCTATGACGCTGTCATCAGTTGATGTCTTTCAAGACATGTATCAGCCTAAGAATGCAGAAACTGCCAACCTGGACATTTTTTTGTCTGACTTCTACTCTTCTTATATGAACCTAATGATTGAAAATATCTTGCATGAAAGTTAATATGTTGCACTACACCAGCAACCTACCTTTTTTGGTTTTGTGCTGAATTCTACTAAATGCAGTGATGCCAGAGGGTGCATGAACACAATTTGCTGTGCATGTTCTGAGCCTTTGTGCATGCAAGCACAATTTAAGATAAATATGGCAAAACTACACACTTTCAGGTCACAGTATGACTTTCAGAAACAAATATTAAGTTTTACAACTATATCAGTTTCACACTTTTAATAGATAAGGAGGTTAAAGTGACATTTACCATTTGTTTGCTGCATTCCTGTAAAGCATAACACAGTCTTGTACAAACTAAAATATATCAAATTTAAGACAATTTCAAATGCTTGCATAAAAAGTTTTTTTTAGGATACTGAAGCTCCACAAATCAACAATATGAGAGGGACTCTACACAGTAGATTTACTGCGATGCTTTAGTCCCCTCCTTAATTATTCTTTAGATAACTAGGAAGCTCCACCCCCTGCTTGCTTCATTCACCAACCCCACGGGTTTGGTCCTATGGAAATACAATTTAAATTATTATTTTTCATGGGACTTGTTACATATGCATTATGTTCACTTTTGATAATGCAACGTATAACTGGCTGTGAGTGAATATTGTTTCAATAAAAATAAGACTTTTCTGATAAAACAATCCACTTATGGAAGTGGGAATATCCAGAGCCGATGTAGCAGGTGGCATTGTTCTCAAGAAGCTGCGGATTTCTGGCCATTGTGAATTGCACGTCACTGTAAGAAATAAATATGGCCGACCGATAGTTCGGGATATTGCCATTGCATCATGATATAACTGTTGCAATGCTCTTGGACTACCCTGATATGATGATGGTAATATTACTGCTGTACCTGTTTTGAATTTGTCTGAACTATTGATATTTGAATTTTGAACGTGATCAATGAGACCGTGCATATGTTCCATTCTAAGTTTAGCTTGATTCGATTTAATAAAGAAGAGACGATTAGCTGCGACTTTTACATATGCATAATGTAATGTTGCGATAGACGTTGAGATGATAGAAGTGGGTTAAATACATGGGAAAGCTTCGCTAATTTTGACCTGAAAAATTGTGTGGGTGTTATTCGTTTTGCAGAATGCGTTTGTTTCAAATTGTACGACCATCTTGTTTCGCCATCTGAGAAAGCAAAGATATAGGGTTGGCATGTGGTGATGTATTTGACATAAATGACGAAGCATGCTTTGCCTTTGGATATACACGAATATCTACTCTGTCTTTGATATCTCTGTCTTTTGAAAGTATTATCGCTGACAATTCGTCACATGTGGGTTTATTATAATTTCAACTGTGATCTTTCGGATTCATACAGACATCCAAGAAAATCTCTTTGTCCGTGTGTTGCTGGCAAATCTAATGTAAAGTGCGATACGTTTGGATGTATGGATTTGTTATCCATTATTGGCTGTTGTGACAGATAGGGGGCGCTATCGCTCCCTTGAACGCTCGGACAATACACCAGACACCAGACAAAATCCAAAATATTGAATTTATTATTAATAAACAGTACACCAAGCACCCTCCTCTCCACAATACTCATACAATAAACAATACTACAATACAATAATCCTCCACTCCCAGACGCGTTGCCACCATTTCCACCCAGATCGGCTCAACGTCTGTGATCTCCCATAGTCCTTTTATAGTCCTTGACTCGGAAGTGTTTCGCTCTCTCTGTCCATATGACTAGGAACACTTCCGGGTCAGATAAAAACTCTTCTTCTTCATCCCGGAAGTACGTCATTCCTCCTGTCACTGTGACTAAGACGTACTTCCGGGTTATAGGGCATGTAAGAGACTCTGGGCCTCCCTGCAGCGTCCTCTAGCGGCCCCCATGGTATCCAACAGGGCTGTGGATAAAAACTCCATTGTCCAGGATTCCCTGCTGGTCTTCGGGGCACCTCCATGCTGCAGGGAGAGCTCCATCTGGCGGCCTGGGGGTATTGGCCGGGATGAACGGCCGGCCATATATCACACTGTATAATATCTATTACGTCGGATCGTTTAACTGTTTTGACTCTATGTTGCATCGCTTCTCCGTGATCATAAAGATACACCTGACCAAATTGTGGTTTTTTTTTTCGAAATTAAATTTGTCGTAGCTGTAATTGTTGCGGAAACACAGATTCTTATACCGTATGGTCCATTATTGTGTAAATCAACGCTTTGTGCATTGAATGATGCTAACGTGAAACGATTATTGTAGAGGCATATATTTTGCTTGTAGTGTTTGTTGATTTCACTTTCACCAAACAACAAATCTTTTAATTCTTGCGGAAACGCCCCTTCATTGCAAAGCAGTAGTACTTTACCCTGATGGCAACAAGAAGTAGATGATCTACAAGTCTCAGACTCCACAACTCACATCAAGAGGCCATTTTTAAATAAATAATCGCCGCGCTTGCAGCTTAGCGAGGGGGCGTGGTGGTTGATTGCTACAGCTGTCACATCCTCTTCATAAACAGAAGCGCGAGGCGGCCAAAAAAAAGAAAAGAAAGACGGAGGTTGCAGAGTAAGGAAGTAAGTAGGAAGCAGTCTGGAAAGAACCGGTGTGAGCGAGCGAGCGTGTGCTCGCAGGCAGGCAGCTGGACAGTGAGCAGTGTTTGGCCGACACTCGGTGGGGTGTTTATTATTCATAAATAAACACAGTTCCACACAGCACACAATGCACACAGCAATAATCACCACTATATCTCTCTGTCTCAGTCCTTGGCCACCTTTCTTCTCCTCCTGGGAGCTTTGTCCTACTCCCATTCCCGACTCTCGCTCCCAGACTGTAGGAAGGCGGCGCCTTTTATCCCTGCCCGGATGTGCTCCAGGTGTCTGATGACATCCATCCGGCAGCACTTCCTGGTGTGGCGGAAGTGCTGCCCTTTGCACCGGAAGCACTCCGGGCGTCCCTGGCAGGTTCCTCCGCCATCTTGCCAAGTGTGGCGGAAGTAACTATTTTTGAGTCCTACGAGGCTTGAGGCGTCCCCTGGCGGTGGCCACGGGTCCCAACAGGCCAGAAGCTTTTTGTTCTTCTCCCATGGCCCTCTCCTGCTCCAGGGCAGTTGCCCCCTCGTGGCCCGGAAGCTATTCCGGCCACCTTCCGGTCCTTTTAGGCATCCCAGCCAGGTAATAACCCCGGCAATCTGCCACAATATATATATATATATATATATATATATATATATATATATAATTTTATATATATATACAAATCCTGTAAAATATCTTGAGATAAATTCAAAAGGAATTTTAAACAATAAGAAATTGCCAAAAAAGAAAAATAGTGAATTTATTAAATCAGTGGTGCTTTCAATTTCCTAGGCTGTAGATTTGTATTCCAACCATCTTCAAATTCAGCGTGTCATTTGTACTTTTAATAAATCTCATTGTTTAGTTATCTGACCTACATATATATCTAAGAAATTCATAAATATTTGTGTTCTTAGTCATAGCTTTAAATGCTTACTTTTTGGCCATTTCCATCTACCCCTTTCTGTAGAGTTTGCTCTTTGTATCTAAATGCTGACAGTTAGCATTGAACGGTGCAGAAACAGGTGCAAACAGCATTGAATGCTTAAAAGGAGCAGTAAATTCACTGCTCTTTTCACTCATTTAGTCATTAAATAAAATTCTTACAGATGAGGAGGCAAGTGATTTTTGGCTCTGAAGTTATTGCTCTCCCATAGCCTTCATTATTGTCAATATTAAGATACAATTAAGGGAGCAAACTCTACAGAAAAAGATAAATAAAAATGAAACATCAGAGAAAACTTAAGCATTTCAGATTTTGTCAAAAATACAAATATTTCCAAGGGTTTTGAATATGAGAATAAAAAATATAGCTCACTAAATAATAAAACTATGGTAAAAACGAGAAAGGCATATCTATTTATACATTTGTGTGTTAAAATATGTTTATGTTGTTATTATTGTGTATAGTGTATGGAGCATAGTGCATGTGCTAATCAACATGCAACACATCGGCATTCTCTGGCACCATGATTAGTGAGTAGAGCTACCTTGCCTTTAAAATTCTGTATTCATAGCTTCAAACCTTCTGTTCAGATTGCTTGAAAAAGTTCAGAACGGTGGGTTTCTGCATGCATGTGCTGCAAGATATTTATACTGTAAGTCATTGTAATTTGAAATCATCTATTAGATTAACCTACCGCATGAACTGTTCTTTTAAGCTAACAGAAGTGGTCCAGGTCTAAGATTCAGGAAAATATGTGAAGTATGAAGTCTAACATAAATCATAGGTGTGTTTGATTTTGCAGAACATTCTAGATGCATCATTAACACAAAAAGCTTGTTCCAAAATTTCATAAGGCAATAAAATGTGGTAGCAGAAATTGGATTAACACAACTGCACCTACTGTGCCACCCTTGGACCAAGGGAGCCTACCCCCAGTTCTGAATTTTATGTTTTATGTCCAAGGTTTTCAGCCTGTAGCCGTTGATGAAACACAAAGAACATTTGCAAGCTTGCTTAAGTCAATATGGACAGCACTCACTTTAGGAAATGGCGCTGAACAGGGTGCTGGTACATCACTCTGACCACTCAGACATCTGGAGGACATGCAAATTCATTGAGGAAATCATCCTGGTGCAGTATTTAAACCCGGTATGATGAATCTGTGAGGCATCACCAACTGTGCCACTGTGCTGCCATGACATACATCTATTTGGAAAAAATAAGTCAAAGAGAAAGATGTAATCCTCCCCAAAGAAATGAGATATCCTATTTCTGCAGTAAGGGAAAAGAAAAAAAAAAAAAGCTTGAAACTGCCTGCCTGTTAAACTAGGACATCATGACGTCATTTGTAACAGCACATTTTACATTAGAAAATTAGATCGTACAGTATATAACATTTAACTTTGTGCCTTGTTCTGTGGTAACAGTTTACATATCAGAAACCTTATTTCTTATAACTTTAATATGTTTAACTAGTTTGGGAGTTTACATAATAATTAATTCAGAAGTATGTTTCTGAAGTATACCATTTATCTGAAGCTGATTGGTGAAAATTAAAATACCTGTATATTGAAGTGAATTATGTAAATGAGTCTAACTGATAAAAGGAAGCTTTCTATTAGATTTCTTCTGTTTGCCATGATGCTCCACCTAAAGGTGCAAATAAAGAACTGCCATGTTTAAATTTCACATATAACTATGACTTAAGACTCTTCTTTCCCTAGTATTCTCCACAACACTGCACTTGAGGCCATAAGAGCAGCTACACTGTACCTCTGTCCTCTTCACCTCCCAAACTCTCCAGTGCTTGAATTTATTTGCTCCATTGGAGTTTGTATGAGCTTTTAAGCTATGTCAAGATGGTCTTCTACCTGGCATACCCTAAGGACACTTACTATGGTAATGGATAGCTTTTATACTGGTATTTGACCATTTAACATATTCTGTTATCTTTCCACCTCATAATATGCTATAAATTGTTGACATGAAGAAAATTGTAACACTTAAATTGTAATAATCATTCTGTGTATTGCATAACAATTGCTAATGTGGTCGTCATATTTTTCTCACGTCTGGACTAAGGCTTCTATGCACAGTCTATCTTCTTGAGTGGGTTCACTGAAGGCTACCTGCAATACCAGTATAATAAATATAATTAATAATTCTCAACAGCTAACAGAACAAGATGCAGAGGATAGAAAGATGTGGAAGAAGATGATCCGCTGTGGCAACCCGTAACGGGAGCAGTCGAAAGAAGAAGAAGAAGAATTCTCAACAGCCCGTTGACCAGAAACAGAAGCATATTAAGTTAACAAGCTTATGTTAACAGAATTGTAATAGGGATACTGGAATGTCAATCTGAAAGACCACTAACGGTGAAGAAAGCACCAAAGCCTATTATGGTTTCCACCCAGATTTCTTTGTTTTCACTTACATCCGATCCCTTTTTGTGTGCATGATTCCTGTCATTAATCTCACTGTAGACATTAAGACAAATAAAAGGGAGCATACATTTTTCCCACTTTGAAACTAAATGTCCATTTCTCCTATTGGCCACCTATTTAGTTCCAGCTAACAATATGGCTTTTATTATCTATGATGGCACATCTCCAAGTTACTTAATGATCAGCAGTGGAAATTCCTTTGTGAAAGCACTGATACACATACATTGTTCTTTTCACTCTCACCTTTACTTGTTGGTATTGCATTACTTTAGTCCAAAGAAAAACAGGGCTTAGCAGTTTTGTAAGCACAAGGAAATAACATGTGTTCTCGTAAGTACAAATAAAACAAATGGGTGGTTCCTAGATGTCATTTAGCCAACAGGGAAAAATTTCTTTGGATTTTTTTGTCGAAACAATGTTGACTTGATTATTTCTTTTTGGGTTGCTTTGCTTTAGATCTACACCTTGGGACAGTTTTACCTCTATAGTTTATAGGAAGATTGACCATTTTTTTGTAGCAGAAAATGAATATACTGAACAAATGTAATTATTTGTCATTCTTTTATAACATTTAAATTTCACTAAAACAAAGTTTTTGTAAAGATCTTCCTGTGTAAAGTACCAGCAGGTTATGACAGGTTCTTAATGCTGATGCTGGAGTCTTGGCCCAAGCCTATTGCAATGAACTCATCTACATTAGCTTCCCATGAGATACTGGAGTCAGGTACTGATGTAAAAGCGCTTTGTCCCGACACTTCATAACACGTACTACACTGTTTATACCATCAGACAGTTAAGATCTTAAGAGGCTGCTGGTCTTCTTGATGCCCCAAAATTCATTTTTTCAAGTTTGTGGCTCCTACCCCTGAGAACTTTCTTCCTAAATCTATTTGTTAACAGGGGAATTGACAGTGGGGGCAAACTGGAAGACTTGCCCCAAGACCAAGATGGTCCTTGCCATCAGTAGCAATATCGACAAGAGTGTTGCGTTACAGAGGGATATGTATAATGACTTGAACCATGTAGGCCATTATGCAAATTGCTCCCCACTTTTGGTTGCCCACTGCCTGCCACATAAAAACAGCTTCCTACCTCAACCACATTTTAGTTACTCCACAGAGACTAACTGAGCAGTACTTTTAGAGATGAGTAGTCTGAAATCAATGAGAAATTACTATAGCACATTGGTGTACTAAGAAAGATCTTGCAATCTTGTCCAAATGGGACAAATGATTTTTGAGGATGTGGCCAATGAACTCACAACTGTGAAAGCTTACAGGTGGGTTCTACAGAAGTGAGTGCAGTAAGTTAGCACCTGTTAGTTACTATATTTATTGTACATGATAGTAAAAGAATAGTTTGCTGCACTTGGTTTGCAGTGTTACAAAACATGATCTGATAGTCATTTGCATTCAGCTTGAAATGTAAAAAATTACCGTCTGGTAGTGTTTTGCATTTAGTTTGAAATGGTATGAAATTAATGTGGATAATGTTCTGTTACTAAAATGGTATTGTTAAATAGTTAATATATTCTGAGGATGAGGAGGGGCCTATTAGTACTATTCTGTAGTGGACCCTGACACGTGTCACAGTTTCAGAGGCTTCATCTGTCTTAATGTTGAATTCCAGACTGACTTCTTCTCTATGGACATTGCATTGTGACTACTTCCCTGGATGATATTTACTTAGTCATAGGCATTGAAAGGCCCACCTATACTTTATTACGTTGGACACTGTTTTGTAATTTTACACTGTTGGTGTTCATGACCTCTGTGTTTCTTTTTCTTACTTTCTTTTACTTTGCAATACACCCTACTCTATACTCTAGCTTATCCTTGTTTTGTTTACCTACTTATGATATTTGTTGTTGTCCGTGATGACACGGACATGGGTTCAAGGATTGGAGTACCAGACCAGCAATCCCCTTTTAGTGGAAAAATAAAAAGATAACTGTAACAAAGAAATATTGGCTACAATCATGCGTGTGTCTTGTTTCATTTCTTGTTTCCTTTCTCTTGGATCACACCTTCAAGCTGGTCCCTCAAATTGAACACCCTCTTCTTCTTGGGGACTAGCTATATAGTGGCTGGCCTTGAAGGGGTGGGTTTTCTGAGCACAAGGCACTTTCATTGTTGCAGGGAAAAGGGGAGAAAGAGTTAGCTATAATTATCCTCTTTAATAAAACCCCTGTGTGTGTCCAGTGTCCGTGTGTGTGTGTCTTCTGGTGAAGTGCGCATGCGCAGGGCACGGTGCGATGCTTCAAAGGTCGCCTGACGCGTCCCACAAGACAGAGAGGTCGGGACCTATAAAATATCACGCGGCAGATCCAATCGGATTTCAGTAAATGAGGTAAGACCTAAAACAGAAAACACGAAAAATCCAATCGGGTACTGAGACACGGAGACCAGCTTCCCCATTGTTGTGCAAGTGTTCACTCTGAGGATGTCAGATTTGCGATTACAAAGCTTGGCCCGGTAAAGTGTAAAGTAAAAGTAGATTTATTTTCGCACACATTGCATCAGTTGCTGGGGAGAATCTGCTGATTGCCCACTGTTGTGACAGAAAATTAAACGCATATTACGGACAGCAAAGCCAGTTTTACTGTCAGAGAAAATTACAGGCATTTTACAGAAAAAATTTAATGAGGTAATAGGTCCCTTGCCATTTAATATAGACTGTTCCTACTAATGTTTATGGACTACTGTTCTAGCACCCATTATTGTAACGGGCTTAATGTCTAGTAAGCTATAATCAAGAAGTGGAGCCTCTTACATGTACAGAGCATTGAAGGAATCCCAAGGAGCATGTCTCTGACCCTCAGTGGCGTAGCATAGTGTGGGCGCCAGGGGCGGCCCGCTCCGGGAGGCAATTTTAGGGGCAGCATAATTTCACAATAAAGAATAATAATATCTTGTAAAAATTTGAACCATACCTAAATAAGGGGGCGGCGGAATTTTCCTCCGCCCCGGGCGGCTGACACCCTGACTTAACAGTTTTCATTCTATTTCTCTTTAAGTTTAGCATTCGTTTGCTCAGAATTTGATGCGCTTGCTGCTTCCTGAGCAGCTCTTCTTTTCTCCACCCTGGCGATCCACTTCTTTTTTCTTCTGTCGACATCTTTTCACGTTAAAACTGATTAAGTCAGTTTTTGTGTTGCAATTACTTAGTATGTTTTTCTTAATTTTTCTCTTAAGCTGGCACTCAAGTCTTCAATCTGCCTCAAGAATGATTTAGCCTTACGCATGCGCCACACGGCTGCCCTGCTGTCCTGCTGCAGAGAGTTGATTCTACAATAAAATAAAATAAAAATAAAAAGAGTAATAAAAATCATCACCCCGAAAGCGGATAGTAGATGTCACGTAGTATATGTGTACCAAATTTCAGGTCAAATGGTTTGTGAGCTACAGGTGATTTAAAATCCTGGACAGACAAACGGACAGCCACGGTATACAAACCTACAAATAAACTGTTGACATGTATATTTTTACAAATGAATCACAGGCAGATCACATGACTGAGCAGTGCAAATATTTTGCTGATAGCTGTGTACTAATACCTTCAAGCTCCAAGGCAAAGTGAGTCTATGTAGGTTAAAGACAAGAGATGGTCTGTATGCCACGAACTAAACAATCCATGGACATTTTGAAAAGTAAATCCCAATGCAAGACATTTTTCCCCATTAATTCTTCCTGCTGAGAGTATTCTGGTTTTCTGTCAGTGCAGGCTCTGTCTGTGAGTAGCTATAGGAGTTCCCATTGCAAATATGTGGAAGCACGTCTTTGACATCATTGTCAGGCTAGCCATCTGCATAAGTGTTCCAATGTTCAGAAGGATCACATCTGGCCTAACAGGAAAATAGATGGTGCAATGGTTAGCACTTTAAAGGAACATCTTACCTGAATTAAGAATATATAAAGACTGCAACAGTTAAAATATTAAACCATCTGATATGAAATTTACTGTATGGATTTTGGTCCTGTGGTCCTAGCAGCCTGCACTTGTTATGAACTCCAAGAGTAAGTATTTTGAGGTGCACATAAAAACCAAGGTTAGTAATCTTAGGAACAATATTTGGGCAATTATTTTCAATTAATCTTGTCCACCAGTTAAAAAGGACACTTTTACGAGAAGACAGAGAGTAAACCTATTAAGAGATACAGTAATAAAACCACATAGGTTTTATTTTTAACATAGTCCCCATAAACATTAACTCTTGTTTTAAATTTCACAAAGCTATGCCACTTGCGCAACCTCTCTTCTGTACATGACTGGATGGCCTTCATCATTAGCATAGCACATCAGATGGAGGTAGCCCTTCAGAGTGGGCAATGGGTGGTAGGCACATGGGGCCAGAATTGGAATGCACAGATTCACAGTGCAGTTTTTAGAACCCAGGTGCGATGATGATGATCTAAACACAGGTCTTCCCTTCTCCAAGATTCCAGCTCTCCTATCAGCTTTAAACTGAAGTATCCTCCTTAATGTTATGCTTACCTGAGGAAAGAAGAGCTAAAAATGAACATTTTCAACAAGAAAAATAGGTTATTATATGTAATAGAAACATGTAAATCCATAAATACGGTAGAAAAGGTATGTTGAGTGTCCACTGCTAATGTTGCAATCAGGAAAGTAGAAGCAGGCTTCTTTGCACACTTTTCTTATATTTTTTCTGTTGCTTGCACACAAGTGAGTAGAATGTCAGTACTTGACCAGCATGACTGATGCACTCCTTGTGTTATTGTAGGCTACCACAACACAGGGTTTAGTGACCACATCTCCCTTGACACAAACATTGACAACTGCCACATTGTGATCTGTGTTTAGGGGGCTAAAGTCTTGCTTGTCTTTGCCTGTGATAACAGTGCTTTTTACATTTTTGTTACGCAGTTGCTATGGCACCATGGTGAAGCATCACGTGACCGAATTCACCAGGCATATCACAGCAGTTTGGTTGCACAGTGCTGTGTCATGCGTCAGTTTCACTTTCCGTGTCAATGTTTGATGACCAATTCACAACATCATCACTATCATTCAGATCGAGCAATGGTTCAGTGACAGTTCATTCTAAAACTATCTTTGCAACTTTTCATTCGCACTTATATTTTTCGTTGGAGGCTTTGCCCAACATATGAATATTAATGAGTTACCTTAGAGTTATCATAAAATGCCAGAAAAGAATAGAAAAGTTCATGATTGTTTTGCCGCATTATGTTATTTTATCCACTAGATGGCAGCAGAATACTCTCCCAAGAGTTATTCTGGTTTAACACTATAAGCCTGTCACCCCACGCCTGACTCCGGTTTAATCGTAACTGCATAGAATTCTGAGTCCAGGTCACACTTGGGGTTTATGCGAAGGAGGTTACCATAAATATTTACTTGACAATATTAGTATATAATTTGTATTGTAATATTGGTGTCCTCATTTTGTTTGTTGTCATCCTGAGTTAGGATTTGGACAGTTACACCACGTTTCATCATCAACACGGCACACCACCCCACTACTCTTAAATCAGTGGTAACCGATATTCTATACTTCTTGAAATTGGAAAAAATTCAAATTCTCACTTAGAAGATCTGTTCAAAATGTTTTAAAAATATGGCAGGATCTTATCAATAACATTTTAGAATATGCTTCCATTTCAGTGTAAAGAACCCCTACTTTTCTTCCTCCTTTTAAAGAGTAGCTTTGGTTGTTCCCCTCTCTTTCTCTTGGATGGGTGTGGATATTTGCTTTGATTTGTTAAATTTGTTTGGACTGTATGGAATGTTATCTGTTTCTAATTAAAATCAAAAAAATATTACAAAAAAAAAACAAACCTGGGGCACCTGCAATTAAGGAGAGCTCAAAACTAAACTTTTTTCCTATTAGTAGTTAAAAAGTTACAAATCCAGCACGAGATTTTTGACTACGACTTTACATTACATTTTTGTTTTCTTATTAGTTTCTAAATTCAAACTTCTGCCGTCCTTTCTAACTCTATTTCTGTCTAGTGTTTCGGCTTTGTTACTGAGATATCCTGGTATTGACCTTCACTAGGTTTTTGGTTCACATTCCATCTCCTGGCCCCTCTGTTACGAATAATCCTCACTCTTTTAAAGGGAAACTAACACATACTTGAACATTTATTTTTTCTGCATTATGTACAACATGGTGGCACTGTGGCGCAGTGGTAGTGATGCTGCCTCGCAGTAAGGAGCCCTGGGTTTGCTTCCCGGGTCCTCCCTTTGTGGAGTTTGCATGTTCTCCCCATGTCTGCGTGGGTTTCCTCCGGGTACTCCGGTTTCCTCCCACAGTCCAAAGACATGCAGGTTAGGTGCATTGGCGATTCTAAATTGTGCTTGGTATGTGTGTGTGTGTGTGTGTGCGCGCCCTGTGGTAGGCTGCTAGCGGGTTGGATAATGACTGACTGACATGTACAACATGTAAGTTATTTTTGCCAGTGTTGTATTAATTATATCTTGTTTAAGTAAATGAGTACTATAAGTGAATAATTGCTGTACTTATAATTTGAAATCAGGTGTCTGTCAAGTAGTGCAACTCAAGAAGCAGACCGGGCTTCAGCCAAATGTAACAAAACCTCTTAACATACAGAGAGCTTGAACGGAGGGTCTTTTGCATTCAGCTTTGGCTTCATGACCATGTCTGTATAGGACACAAGTATGGCTTTCATCTGCATCTTCCGTATTAGTAGCCAGGCAAAGCATTTCAGGAGTTATTAACTTTCTTTGTGTGAACAAACCAATGATTAAGATGAATGGTGGGAACTCAAATCAATTTTCTAATTGACTAAAATAAATTAATTTTACTGTCACTCCATACTTCGCGCACGCTAAGTACACATTAGAAAAATATGAGTTCATTTAAGTTTGTTGGAAGACACATACAGTATAGTACGTGTTTTCTTTTTGAATAAGTATAAAGCTGCTTGTGCAGTGCCCTTCCATGAATTAAAGAAGGACAGGGAAAAGAGTATTAAACATCTGTGTGTCCCTTTGATAGGAGCTTGAGCTTGACAAAACACAGAGAACTTCCATAATAACTTGATCAGAGCAACTTTATCCTATTCACGGTTGACTTGGGTGCAAGGTAGGAAGTAATCCTGGATGGAGTGCCAGTCTATTGCCATGGCCATTCTCACACACACACACACACACACACACACACACACACAGAAGACCAGTTAGTCTAATTTACACATTCTCGGGATGTGGCAGAAAAATTGGAGTAGGGAGAGAGATGGAGGAAATAGCGTCAAATTCAGGGAGACCATGCAAACTGAACATAGAATATTAGAACACTCTAGACGAGAACAGGCCATTCAGCCAAACAAAACTTTCCAGACCTATCCACTTATTTCTTCCAAAAATTATTATTATTATTATTAAAAAAACATCAAGTCGAGTTTTGGAAGTCCCCAACGTCTTACTGTCTACCACACTACTTGGTAGCTTATTCCAAGTGTCTATCATTCTTTGTGTAAAGAAAAACCTCCTAATGTTTGTGCGAAATTTACCCTTAACAAGTTTCCAACTGTGTCCCCGTGTTCTTGATGAACTCATTTTAAAATAACAGTCTCGATCCACTGTACTAATTCCCTTCATAATTTTAAACACTTCAATCATGTCAACTCTTAATCTTCTTTTGCTTAAACTGTAAAGGCTCAGCTCTTTTAATCTTTCCTCATAATTCATCCCCTGTAGCCCTGGAATCAGCCTAGTCGCTCTTCTCTGGACCTTTTCTAGTGCTGCTATGTCCTTTTTGTAGCCTGGAGACCAAAACTGCACAAAGTACTCAAGATGAGGCCTCACCAGTGCATTATAAATGTTGAGCATAACCTCCTTGGACTTGTACTCCACACATCGTGCTATATAACCTAACATTCTGTTAGCCTTCTTAATGGCTTCTAAACACTGTTGGGAAGTCGATAGCTTAGAGACCACTATGACTCCTAAATCCTTCTCATAAGGTGTACTCTCAAATTTCTGACCGCCCATTGTGTATTCAAACCTAACATTTTTACTTCCTATGTGTAATACTTTACATTTACTGACATTAAATTTCCAAGTCCTTCTGTAATAATATAATGGATTCCAAATTACCGTATTTTTCGCACCATAAGACGCACTTTTTTTTCCCCAAAAGAAGGTTGGAAATGTCTGTGCGTCTTATGGAGCGAATATTGTGTCACAGACCATGATGTGTATTACCTGACAAAAGTCGACATCCAGGGGTAGAGGGCGACAAAACTCACTGTTACGTTACAGGCATTCCCTCTGTGCTTAGAGGAATGTTAGACTCATTGACTCGGCATCTAATCCTTGCGTGTGCGTGAGTTGTGAAATGTAAACAAATATAAGCAAAGGCAAGATGGCATCTACATCTCACAAGGGAGCGAAGCGAGTGCAGAAAACAAAATACTCAGCAGACAATGTTTTGCGCATTATCACTGAGTCGGACTCTGATTTTTCAGAATCTGATTTTGTTGAGAGTGATCAGGAGATCGAACAAGAGAGTGAGAAGCCGGCATCAGCTGATCGGACACCAGCCGATGCCGCGCCAACTGATCGGCTGCCAGCTGAACGCATTCGCGCAGCCGATGCACCTACGGCAAGGTTCGCGTGGGAGGAATACCTAGACATTGATCCGTGGAAGCCAAACTGGCTACTGGACTTCACAAGACAGTATGGCTTGCTGTTGGACTCGACAGATTACCAGCCGCTGGACTACTTCAGGCTGTTCTTTCCTGAAGCTGCCTTTCAGCTACTGTCAGACGAGACAAACAGGTATGCAGAGCAATTTTTTGAATCGAGGGCTGTGCTTGAACCGCATTCTCGTTTTTCAAACTGGAAACCCACAACAAAACACAAGATGAAGGGCGTTGTGGCGTTACAAATATAGATGGGACTAGACTGGTGATATAAATTCAGGGAGCATTGGTCCAAACGTGCTTTGTCCCCTGGTGGTTTTGGACAGGTTATGCCGTGTGATGATAGGTACGTGCTCCTGCAAAGTGACTGTGAGCAACTGAGCTTAATAAATTCTGACACTAGCGATGAGGAGTTCTTGGGGTTTCCATAAAACTAGAAGAGTGCTTGAACCTTAAAGTCTCTCCTTATTTGTTAATGACAGTGATGATGTTTTTTAATACCGCTGTTGAATTTACATGGTTGAAATATTATTCTGCTATATTTTATTAAACATATTAGTGCACCATTTGGTTCAGAATATTTTTTTTCTTGTTTTCCTCCTCTAAACCTAGGTGCGTCTAATGGTCAGGTGCGTCTTATGGTGCAAAATATGCAGTATCTGCTAATCCACCTATCTTGGTATCATCTGCAAACTTAACCAGCTTGTTACTTATATTCCTATCTAAATCATTTATATATATTAAAAATAGCAGCGGCCCTAGCACTGACCCCTGTGGAACACCACTCTTAACATCAGCCAATTCTGATGCGGTTCCTCACACCATCACCCTCTGCTTCCTGTGTCTGAGCCAATTCTGCACCCATCTAAAAACATCACCCTGAACCCTCAGATTTAACCAATCACCTTACAGATCACACAACAATCTAATTGGCTTCCACCTATGATCAGTTGTAGTAATTTCTGAATAAAAGCAGCTGTTACTAAATGATTCCACTACTTGGAAGTGAATTTCGTTCTTCCATTACAGAAATGTCAGAACTATGATGTTATTTTAGGAAAGTTGATAACAGAGGATTTCAGTCATAGGAAGTGGACATGTATTGTGGCCTGAAATATGGCATTACTTAATAAAAACAGAGGCAATCGTGGAGCAAAATTACCTGTTTTTAGAAACATACATGTATACGTATTGAGCCAAATTTCAGTCTTTTCAGTTGAGCACGAGCCAAAACATATCAAATTTATATCAACAATACAGGCAGGAGATCATTTGAAACACTGGTGTAATGGTAGGTTGGCTTTCAAACCTGCTTTGGACTTAATACTGCTGATCTGCTATGGGAGCCCCAGTGGCAAGTAACTTAAAACTGTATAGTTTTCCAGCATGCAGAGCAAACTCTGGTCAAGAGCCTCAGTGGAATGCCTAAACACAAACCTAAGACTCTTATGCCTGCTACCCATCATATGATGGACTAGAACCTAGTGTCAAAGGTGGCTGGGTGTGGTCGGCAATCAGCTGCCTATTTAAAGGTCTGCCTCCCGACAATCAAGGCTGGAGTCTGGTGAGGAGGTGGACAAGGTTGGAGAAGGAGGTGGGCGAAGAGAGGCCCAGAGTGTGTGGAAGAGACGGCTAGGGAAGAAGCCAGGACTGTGAGAGACTGTGGGGGGTGTTTGGTGGCGGTGCACTTAGGACTTGTATATATTAGTGAATAAACGTGTGGTGATGGCTATGAACGTGTCCTCCTGTCTGTGTCCGGGCTGTACCCTTTCACACTAGTAAAAAAATGTTAAAAGGTTGGAAAATGGATGGATGGATGAATAAAGAAAGAAAAGTCGATTATCACTCTGTTAAGACCATAAATGTCCATCAACTGCCCATATTGTAGTCAACGAACACCTTTTAGTTTGACAGCATGCAGCCATACAGTGTAAGAAACTGCAGGCTTGTTCCATTAAGCAGATTAACTTTACCACAGACAGATTTCAAATGGTTTGAGGTATTCAGCAGTTTTTTTAATAACCAGAAGATGCAGATACTCTTCTTTTCTTAGCAAATGAACAATAAATAACTCTTGCTATGGTTCTGCTCCGATTCATAATGAAAAGGTGTCTCAGGATTTATCTTTCTCGAGAAAAGCATGATTGTCATGAAAAGGCTTGTTTTTGGTTAAATGTGTTCATACAAACTATTGCAGGTAGATGCAATATTACAATTTAGTTATCAGTCAGCCCATTTGTCTTTAATTAACATCAACTTACGTTATTCAGACAGTGCAGATCAGATAAAACATGAAACTAAACACTTTTTGAAGCATCCCCATCAGCAACTAGACACGATGCACAGACTCATTCTTTCATGTAACTTTTACACCAAGAGAAAGACCATCAGGCGGTGTATAACTGTGTAATAGTACTCTGCCCTGAAAAACAGTTTTAATATACAATATAATGTAAAATGTCCTGTATTTATTGTTATACTTTTAATGTTTAGCAGCATCAAATACTGCACGTACAAGGTTACAAAACAAACGTGCTTAACTCAGATTATGGGTATGGCAGGAGCTGCTGCTGCTTCATTTGTAGAGAAGCAGTCTAAATAAGACACAATTTTTTCTGTCCACTCTGTGTTTGTGTTCGGTTTTTTATTCTTTCCTTCCACATTTTACATCTTTTAGTTTGTTTTTAACTTTCAAACTGCTTAAAATTATGTTTTTTAATATTACATTCCTTCAAAGGCTTTGGCAGCTGTAGTGTTTATTTGTCAATGATTCTCACACTGTATTTCATTTTTATTGATTTGATATGAAAAACATGCACACTTAAGTGCTTTTAATTTAATAGAAAATTCTGCTTAAAGATCGGAATAAATTTGCAGTTATATAGGAAATCATGAAAGGGTGAATGCTTTGTTCATGGCACAGTATAGATTAGCTAGAATAGGTTGCTTGACACCAACCAAGAACCACTTGACTGAGACGGCTCTACTAACGATGGTCAACCAGCTACGACTTGCTAGAGCTCCAGACCTATAGAATGGTGTCCTTTTGTCTATTCAAACTACATTAAATTTACTCATGTTAAGGTACCTTTTGAAAATACACCTATTCATTAAATATTTTAGGACTGCTTAGCTATTCTCTTTTACAGAATAGCTGCTATTGTATTGACAAAAGGTTTAGTTTGTCTTAGTCTAGTTGCAGGTAACATTATGTAGTAGTAGTTGCCAATAGTACTAGCAATTTCAGTCTCCAGGAACTTTTCATAAACATGGAAGCAACTAGAGAGAGAGAGAGAGGTTAGGAGCACATGCTGATACAGCGCATTGCCGCACCTACCACATGACAAACCAACTCAAGATCAGATTAGGACGCTAGTGCAGCCATGCAAAGGGTGACACCTCAGCACCACATTAGTTCAGATGGAATGGAATCAGTGTGAGGTTTTCTTTATGGTGGCTGGAGTGCCAATTCTGCTACCAAACCCCAGGGTTTTCCCTGCAGGTTGGAGGGCCTACATGCAAAGCTGGATGCAGATTAATGCAACTAGCAGTGTAGAAAAACCACTCTAGCCACACACAATGAAGGTTCTCAATAAAGTATTCAAAGGCAAGGAAATAACACCCAGAATGAAGCTCAGACTTGTCCACACACTCATTTTTCTCAGTGGTCAATTATGTACATGAAAGCTAGACACTAAAGAATCAAGACAGAAAAAAGATTGACTCATTTGAACTTTGGTGCTGGAGAAGGATTCTGTGAGTGTCATGGACCACCAGAAGAACTAACAAATTCATTTTGGAAGAAATGTAACTGGTTATGTCGCTCAAAATCCTAATGATGAAGTTACGACTGTCTTATTTGGGTCCCATCGTGGGTGAGGGTGATCTGCAACCAGATGGCTGGACATGTTGACGACAACCATGGGGATAATGCTGGAGGACCTCACCAGACTAGCACAAAACTGACTTCTTTTTAGATCTTTAATTCATCAAGTCACTAGGACTCAAACGCAAGTCAATGGGCACCTAATAATAATAATAGTAATAGTAATTGTCTGTTTTTTTCTGTCTCTTTCTCTCTGCTGCTTTTGATGTTTGCACCTTCTAATCATTCTTTTTTTTTTTTTGTTCTTTATTTCGCCTTATACAATTTCTTGTATTAGGAATTTGGTAGTTTTCACATACCCCTTGGGGTCAGAGTGCAGGGTCAGCCATTGTACAGCGCCCCTGGAGCAATTACAGGTTAAGGGCCTTGCTCAAGGGCCCAGCAGAGCAGTGGCGGGGATTCGAACCGGCAACCTTCAGGATACCAGCGCAGCTCCTTAGCCTCAGAGCCACCACTCCGTATGTACTCCGTGTGTATTTTAATTTGCTTTGTAACTCACCTTGGATAAAGATGTCTGTTAAATAAATAGCAATTGACAGTTGGTTGACAGACGAGATTAGACAGAAGTCCCCGTGGACTATGATGTTTGTTGATGACATTGTGATCTGTAGCGATAGTAGAGAGCAGGTGAGGAGACCCTGGAGAGGTGAAGATATGCTCTAGAGAGGAGAAGAATGAAGGTCAGTAGGAACAAGACAGAATTCATGTGTGTAAATGAGAGGGAGGTCAGTGGAATGGTGAGGATGTAGGGAGTAGAGTTGGCAAAGGTGGATGAGTTTAAATACTTGGGATCAACAGTACAGAGTAATGGGGAGTGTGGAAGAGATGTGAAAAAGAGAGTGCAGGCAGGGTGGAATGGGTGGAGAAGAGTGTCAGGAGTAATTTGTGACAGACGGATATCAGCAAGAGTGAAAGGGAAGGTCTACAGGATGGTAGCGAGACCAGCTGTTATATGGGTTGGAGACGGTGGCACTGACCAGAAAGCAAGAGACAGAGCTGGAGGTAGCAGAGTTAAAGATGCTAAGATTTGCACTGGGTGTGACAAGGATGGACAGGATAAAAAATGAGTACATTAGAGGGTCAGCTTGAGTTGGACGGTTGGGAGACAAAGTCAGAGAGGCGAGATTGCGTTGGTTTGGACATGTGCAGAGGAGAGATGCTGAGTATTGGGAGAAGGATGCTAAGGATACAGCTGCCAGGGAAGAGGAAAAGAGGAAGGCTTAAACAGAGGTTTATGGATGTGGTGAGAGAGGACATGCAGGTGATGTTTGTAACAGAGCAAGATGCAGAGGACAGAAAGATATGGAAGAAGATGATCCGCTGTGTCAACCCCTAATGGCAGCAGCCGAAAGAAGAAGAAGTTAAATAAATAGCAATAATAATAATTATGATGACTGAGGATCAGCTGTGTATTGCATCTTCCCAGTTACCCATATGCATCTTCTTTCCTGGTCATAATCCCCAGCAGTAATCGTCACAGGGCCAATAGTAGCTATTAAAATGGAGTAGGAAGCCCCACAATCACCCTATAGAAAATTGAACCTGACTGTAATTGTACAGGAAAAGCATCCATTTACCCATGCACTCATCTGCTCCAGTACAGATTTATAGGAAGCTGCAGTACCAGTTTTGGCAAGCGCAATTACAAGCACCCACTCAAAAGGTTTCACTCAGAAACATGGATTAATCATCTTTGGAATGTGTAATAAACACTGTATTTAATTATACTGTACTCGTCTATACGTATAGCTGTTCACCAAGGGGGTGGATTCTCAGCTTTAGAAAGCTTTGTGTTCTCCCCATGTCAGTGTGGTTTTGGTTGAGTGCGGCGCGCACATGCGCTCTTTGTCCTTGTCCAAGGTTGGTTGCTGCATTGTGCCTACTGCCTAATGCTACCAGGGTAGGCTGTGGTCCCCACGACGGCGTATGGACAAATAAATGAGCAAAGCGCGGCAACGCGCTGTCAAAATTGTAAAAATCCAGTAAGGACACAGAATTGGACACAACCTGGACTGAAATGACACTTTAGACGATAGGCAGCGCGCGCAAACTTGGCGATTTTTTATTTCTGGACATTTGAGAGCCTGCACTCGAAGCCCCCTGGACTATGTAATCCACACTGAGGAGCGCCTGTAATTGTTCCCGCTCAGCACCTCCCTTTCCTTGCTATGCTTTTTGAATCTATAAAAGATCACCTGGCGAGTTGTGGAGTTTGGTTCAAGAGAAGAGGGAGGAAGAAGGATGATGGGGATCGAACTGCCGAGTGTACTCTGCGCTGTCTTCATCGCCACTCTACCGCAATCTTCTGAAAGGTAAGTAACGCGCAGGATTTCGGAGACAGTTATTTCATCTCGTATCGTTCGTTTAGTTTTACTATTAAAACAGACAGAAGCCAATGAATTGACCTATGCTGTGCATATGGCCAGAATTGTGAATTTGAACTTCAATGTGTACAGAGTGGACATTTCTGTAGTGTTGTGATCGGCTCGTCCTAAACTCCAACCGCCTTTGCTTTGCTTCCTATTAGAGCCCTGGAAGAAGAGAATCATCAAAAATGTCTTTTCTTATCCTGTGTAAATGGGAGCGTGGGAAGGAATCTTCAATTTTTTAGCCCAGTTTAAACTAATCCTACGTGAATATGAGCGTGCATCGAGGCATCCTGTCCTATGTAGATCCCTGCGAACCCTACACTGAATAAAGCGAAGTCAAAACAGGGAACATCCTCAGGAAAAAGTCGTTTAATCGAGCTGGCAAGTCGTTGTAAAAATGAGACCAAGAGCGCGTAGTTGTAGCGGAGGGGAAAAGTTGTCGTCACATATTGTAGCGTGTACCCCTCATGCCCGCAGGGATTCCCAAACTAGGTCCTGGAGACCCACCGTGGCTGCAGATTTTGTTCCAACCAGCTTCTGTTTTTAGGGGTTGGTGGTAGGATTGGCGCTCCAGCCACTGTACATAAAACAAATCCACACACTGTTCCAGTGGGGTGCTGAGGTGCCACCCATTTCTCGCCGGCACTTAGGTCCCAATCCGGGTAGTTCGTCGGGTGGTGGGTGCGGCAACGCGCTATAACTGCGCAGTCTCCCAATCTCTCCTCTCCTCTTCATCTTCCTGGGCTAATTCAGTGAACTGTTATTTTCCAAAATTTTGTGTTTTGGGAACAATATAGAAATTAGAAAACTAAGTTTGGTAAATAAAAAAAATATCAAAATGTAAAAAGCAGTTATATGGGAATGATATATTTTTGTCTTTCTAACAATATTTTTATCTTGACTTTCATTGTACTTTACCATGGTGTTCTAATTGCTTAATTAATCTATTATTTACTAATTAGTAGGCCGGACGCTAAAGTAGTTGCAGCCTTTCATGATTCAGTGTTGTTTGTCTGGGTCTCAGCTCTGCTAGTTTTTAATTGTCATTATTAAGATACAATGAAGGGAACAAACTGCACAGGGAAATGGCAAAATATAATGAAATCAACAAGAGAGAGTTAAACATTTAAATCTGTAACAAAAATAGAAATATGTCTAAATGTCTTATAAATGTAAAAATCGTGCTGCTGTGCTTTTCTGAATGTAGAATAAGAGAAGAGAAAAATAATACCAGCTAATGAAATGAAACCAGTGTTCTCAGTTGTTGTCACTGATTATGAGTCTGGTTGAAACAAAAACCTGCAGCCACAGTGGGCCCCGGGACCTAGTATGAGAACCCTGCTCTACAGTATTTTAAGTAAGGTGTGGAAATCAGTGGTGGTCCTACAGTACATGTTTGGGGCCCTGAGGCTTTAACTGCTATGGGGGCTCCTTTGCCACCAACAGTGAGGTTTGGGTAACCACTGTTCTTCATTGGGGGTTGTTCCATGATAGATCATCACACAATTTGTTTTTATTTTTATTTAAACACTATATCTCAGATTTTGATTAAAATTGCCATACTGGATTCTCTCACATATCAAAGTCATGTGTGTTTAAAAATTTCCAATGTTTGATAGTTTTTGAGTTATGGGGAGAATGAAAATTATAGGGGAATATTATGTACATGCATGATGTATTCATTTTTAATTGAATTTGTATTGAATCACACTGTTATTCATGTGATTAAAAACGCTTCTCATACAGCAGACATCCAATATTTTTAAGCGTAGTGAACTAAACTCGACTGAAAATTTGTGGGCAGAACTGGAAAAGCGTGTGCAAGCAAGGAGGCCTACAAACCTGTTCCAGTTGCACCAGTTCTGGGCCTTCACCAGTAGGCCACACCACCTATGGGGTTATTATGACCCTCTTGATCCTGAATTGTTTTAAGAGGGGGTTAAATAATGTAATGGAATGTTATATTAAAATTTCAAAAGTTAGCTAAATATTAATATTACTAATCAGTGAACTGTGAAGGTCATATAATGAAAATATACATTTTTTCTGTAAGATCAAAACAGGTATTTTTATTCCAGATAGACTCTCATGATATTTTATATTTGTAGGCATAAGTGGAAAGATATGTTTTAATGTAGGGAGTACTTTTATTTTTTTCTTGAAATGGAGGCTTATTAAATATGCATTGTAGGCCCATGGTGCTGAGCAGCCTGCTGTAGTGCATAATCCACGTGAGGCATACCATAATTTAAAAATATATATATTGTTCACACTAATCTGTCATGACATTGCTTCTAAAAGAGTGTGTAACTGAATTAACATGTTTAAATACTTTCAGGGTTTAAAGTAGTGTAGATGCTAAATTTTCATGAACTTGTAAATGGATAGATGGATGATTTTTACAACAGCAAAACATAAAAAAATAAGAAATTTGACAAATGAGAAGAGGCCATTCAGTCCATCAGGCTTGTTTATCCAGCTAAAAGCTAAGCTGTCCCAGTATCTCATCGAGACACTTTTTGAAGGTTGTCAAGGTTTCTGCTTCAACTAAATGTCTCAGAAGTTTGTTCCAGATTCCCATAATTGTTTGTGTAAAGAAGCACTTCCTGATTTTAATCCTAAATACACTTCCGTTTAACGTCCAATGGTGTCGTTAAATATGTGATTCACTGTTATGTTGAAAAAATTCATCTACTTTATCAATGCTTTTGGGATTTTTGAAGACCTGGATTAGATTTCCACATGTTCTCCTAAGCCTGAGACTAAGCAGGTTTAATTTTCTTGAGTCTGTCATAGTACGCCATGTCGCTAAGTCCTGGGGTGCATTTGTCTGCTCTCTTCTGCATAGCTTCAAGAGCTGCTATGTCTTTTTTGTAGCATGGTGACTAGAACTGCACACAATACACCAGATGCAGTGTCACCAGTGCATTATATAGTCTGAGCTCAGCTAAATGAAACAATAACTGCTGTCATACCTTAATGAAGCACTATTTAACATTTGTAGCCCAGTTCCTCATCATGTCACTTTTTTGGGAAGCCCAGAGATGACAATGTATCAGATTATGTTAAAGTACCTCTGGAAATCCCCTGAAGAGCAGGCTCACTGAGGAACTCTTCACATTGTTTCCAGGAAAATTTAAGTCTTGTGTACACATTGTTTATTTACATAGGTACAGTAATTTGACCAGACATCTGTTCATTTTAACATGATTATAAGGACTTAATTTTACACTGAGACATTTGTCCATCTCAAGCTTTGTAGTTATTTCAGACAGTTATGGTACAGAGTAGCAGGTTTTACTGAATTGGAAAATCCGTTTTGCATATACTTTCAAATTATCCTCTAATTTGTAAAGACTTCAAACAGCATTTTAATGCAATCAACATTTAATCTTTTAAATATTTGATTTTTTTGCATGTAAATTATAAGGTTGATTTTGTTAGGTAGCCACACTGTTATGTCACCATATTATTGTGACATGTTCTGTAAATAAATTAAATCAAACAAATGCTTATAAGCAGCCAGTTAATGTGACTTTTAAAACACAGATAAAGAAGGAGATTAAGGAATAATTACATTTCTACAATAATGCTTAAAAGTATAGATTGTGATGTAGGATGGTAGAATGCATGGCTAATGCCTCATGGCTCTGGGGACCTGAGTCTGATTTCTGGGTTGGTGATTGTCAGTGAGGGGACTCCATGTTTTCTATATGGTTTGTGCTGAATGTTCTGGTTTACCCCTATGTTCCAAATATGTGTAGGCCATAGTTACTAAATTTTATTAAGTTAGGCAGAGTGAGTGTGAATGCACATGAGTGAGTGTATTCTGCAGCGGACTACTGCCCTGTTGAGGTTGTATCAACCCTATGTTCCCATAAGCCTGTATTGGAGAAAGCAATTTTAAAAAAGGAATGGATAATTGGAAATAGTGATACCAATATGCTAAAATGCGAGTTATGTGTTAAAAAAATACATAAAAAAACAACCTATGTTGATTGAAGATGTCAACTTCTAATAGGGTTACCCATGGCAAATTGGTCTAAGAGGAGGGTCCAGACAAGGAATAGTTCAGATTAAAGAGATCCTTGTCTGGAACAGTTGAATTATCACTCGGTCTACATTACCATTGTCACCTGTGATCAAAAGGCTAGGACTGTGAGTGCAGGTGGTCAAAATGAGTTTCCTGCATGGGGTTACTGAGCTCACTGTCCATGACAGGATGAGGAGCCCAACAATGTGCAAGTACCTACTACTTCAGATCAAACCAGTTGAGGTGATTTGGGCATGTAACTAGAATGCTCCTTGGACAGCTCCCTCAGAATTGTTATAATTCCTTATCTAAAACTGGACAGATCTGACATCACAGTAGTTCTGTACAAGAAAGGCCAGAGCAGGCTGTACTTCCCAAGGAGACTCAGGTATTTTGATGTGTGCAGTAAGCTGCTGGAGACATTTTATCAGTCCATAGTAGACAGTATGGTGTTCTACAATGCAGTCTTCTGGGGAAGCAACCTGAGCTCAAAAGAAACACAATGCCTGAACAAACGTTATCAGGGAAGCCTGCTCTTTCACAAGGTGAACCCTGGACATACTGGGAGCTGTTGTGCAAAAGATGATGATGGCAGAATTGGATGCCATCATGAAAAGTCCCCACCATCTGCACCAGGTCACACTCCCTTGGTCCACTTTTAGCCACAGGCCCATTCCACCAAAGTGTACTAAGAAATGCATCTGGGGGTCTTTTCTGCCCACTACTATCAGACAGTTCATTCCTTCAACCTGACATCCCAAACTAAATACTTATACTCTTTAATTTGTTATTTCTGCACAAGTATACATTTATTTTTTTATTGACTGATTGATTGGCTATATTATTTGTCAGTGTGTGTCTTTGTTTTTAATGTTTCTGCTGCTGCACACATGTAAATTTCCCCTTGGGATTAAGAAAGTTTATCTAATCTAATCTAACCATTAAAGAGAAAAGCTGGGTAGTAATTAATTTTAATGTCATTGTACACCAAAGCTGTAGACAGATTTCATTGGTCTGCAAAAATAATTTTTTTGTTCCAGTCAAAACATTTAGGTGTTGTTTATAGGTTTGAGGGTTGCGAATCCAAATCTGGTAACAGAAGTGTTCTATCACATTCAGTTTCTGAGAGATGAAGGTTTAAAACGTAAAAACACTATTTTAGAGGAAAAAAAACATTTTTAAAAATAAATGGTTTAGACTTGTACAAAAATATAAATTAATCATATACAGTAATTGTATTAAATATAATTACTACTTACAACAAGTAGTCACTTGGTAGTTTTTTCCCCTTATAATCCTCTGAAGGTGTTTCACAGTGGAATGACCAACAGATGTCTGCTCATATTCACTCCCTTCACTATTCATTATTCGATCAAAGTCCTGATGAAACCTCAACCCATGTTCATCAGAGACCGCTCCCATGTTTCAGAGGAAAAATCCTTGTGATTTTCCTCCTTTGTATTCCCAAGAAAATAGTGGCCCACCCTTTTTTTTTCCTTCAATAAAGGGAGGGTGTATATTCTTTTATTGTTTGCTTGCCTGTTACCTAGTCAAGACAAAGGATGGATCAACCAAACCTCTTCTATAAAAACATTTAAATAACAACTTTCACTCTTCTGGACAATGAAAAGACATCTTTTATAACCTTCTAAATATAAATTCCCAGCTATTTTGTTGTAATAGACAAAGAGAAAAAAAATACTGATTGAGAGCAAAAATATGTAGGAAATACTTGATTTTGGGTTGTTTTCCACCTCAAATAATGTTAAGAATGAAGAAGGCTGACATTTTCCAGCTCAAAATATACATCAAATAATATTGAGCCTGACAATACTTATGCCATAAAACAGACGTAACAAAATCAACATTTTTTTTACTATATCTTACGGTATATCTTACAGACATGGTTTGTGATAGAGAAATTCCAATTTCAGAAGTGCATTCAGCACACTTCAGCCTAGAAAGTACAATTATATTTTGCACAAGAGGATTTTGAAGCAGACCAGTGTTTTCATTTGAATAACTGGAATGTGTGCACCGTTATTAAAAAAAAATATATATATGTTGAGTGCATTAGCAGTGTACCCTGATATCTTTTATTCATAGTAGAAATGCAAAATGCAGTATGATTTTCATTCGGTGATATCTGCAGACATGCATGACAACACATGGAGTTCTGTTTTCCTTTCATCCCTTTTCATATTATACCCCTTCTGGGTCTGTCTTTCATTATGTTAAACGTGCACACAGCTCTCCCTGTTTGTTTTGTGGGTGATGGAAAATGGCAAGTAAATTATTGAATTATCTAGCTTATATCTCTACAAGGGCAACCCCCACACTGAAAAAAATGGCATGTCAGATTAAAATAAAAAAAATATGTACATTGGTTGCACATAATCAAATTGTTTTTATCAAACATAATTTAATTATGATTAATGCACTAAATTAATATATCCCGAAACAACATATTTTTATATAAAATGAATGAAACTTTTTCATTCTCTGTTAAATTAATTATATTATGTTAAATGAACATGACTCATGTCAATAAAGCATAATATTTTAACAATTGTTTTATAAACTTTTTTAAAAATGCACTTCACTGAGATACTTAGCTATAACCTTTTAAGGTTGTCAATTATACTTATTCCAGTATCAATTTATAGTTCATGTTCAAAGTTATTAATAAGAAATAAATAGGTTTGCGTATACCAAAATTAGTTTTATTTGATAAAAACAATACAAACCAACAAAAATACAAAAGATTAGTATTCAAAAGCTGTAATGTACAACAGTTGTACAAGAACACTGCTTCTTTGGCTGTGCCAGAATACCATGACCAATGTATAACTAAATATGAACACAAAATGCACCTTGGATAGAGTGTTATGTTATAAAATCCATCCATCCATCCATCATTGAACCCGCTATATCCTAACTACAGGGTCACGGGGGTCTGCTGGAGCCAATCCAAGCCAACACAGGGCGTAAAGCAGGAAACAAACCCCGGGAAGCGTGCCAGCCCACCACAGGGCACACACCACCACACACCAAGCACACACTAGGGACAATTTAGGATCTGCAATGCACCTAACCTGCATGTCTTTGGACTGTGGGAGGAAACCGGAGTGCCCAGAAGAAACCTACGCAGACACGGGGAGAACATGCAAACTCCACGCAGGGAGGACCTGGGAAGCGAACCCGGGTCTCCTAACTGTGAGGCATTATAAAATACATTGATTTATATTTATGTAATTGTATATATTATAGAATAAATGTTAAATATTAGTATAATATAAAGTGCAACAATTTCTGCTTGGCACCTTCTTTAACAAAATTTTTTTTTTTTTTCATTTTCAAACGAGCAAATTCAGTAGCTGCATTGTATTGTATTCGGGTGTATTATTTATTTGCATGTATTAATAGTATTTATCTGGTTGAGCAATGTTATGATAATAATGAACAGAATACTGAAAGTAGTTAACCCATAACGAAAAGTCAGAACCTTTTTTTTTTTTTTTTAAATACGTAAAGGTACGTAGTCAACTTAATAGTACCTTTACTGATTTGTGACAGTATAGTTAGTGAGCATAGTTTGATAAAACATTGAAAGAGAATACAAGGAAAAACGCAAAATGGAGTAATGTTAGTCTGTGTGATTAAATGTTTTAATTGAATATCTGAATATTTCTCACGTGTTTGTGAAACTTTTATTTCACTAACCTTTTGCTCTTAACTGGCAACAATAACTCAAACCCACAACCTGTTGCTTCTTTGAAAGTCACATGACTTTACCGCCAAATTATCCAACCTCCACTGACGATGAATCCGCTTGGCGCTTATTAGTTTCCAGTGAGGACTAAATATAACTATTTTGACTTCAACCTAAATGACTGAAATTAGTATATTGTACATCCCACCAGATTCAATAAATTAAACGTGATTGAGTTATGTTCAAAAGTGGAATATAAACAATACATGTAACATAAAGTAAATACATTTTTGTTAATGCAACAACCTGCCATTTCCCTTTTTTCAGTGCACAAACCCAAACCCTTGAGTACCAATTTGTTCACTTCAACCACTGAGCTTCTATGCATTCTATCAATTGCAAAAGGTCTTATTTTAAAGTAAATTTTCATGCCTTTCTCTTGGTTGATTTACATATATTAACCTCTTGAATGAATCTCTTTTATCTATCTGTAGCTCTCTCTCCAAATTTGTTTTTTTATCTCCCATATGTTTATTTCCTTGATTTTCCTGTCCTCTTCACTTCCAGTCACATCTTCCATTTGGGATTCTATCCTCTTTACTTCTTTAGTCATCCCAACATACCCACAGTTACACCTTCCACTTACAGCTGCATTGTAAAAGCAGGATTTCTAGTTACCTGAAACCTCATCTGTCTAACAGCTCTGAACATTTTAACATTTAATATTTTATCACTATATAGTTATGTGTCACTTTGGTAATACTTTAGTTTAGATACTGCAAAGATGCATTTATTAGTCATATACTGTTATGTAACAAGACCTTAACAAAGGTTTCTTTTGGTCTAAGAACACTTACAAAACATCAATAAAGTGGTTATTTATCTCTGTGCAGAATAACATATTAAGAGCCTTTAACATGCTAGCAAAATTACTTTGAACTAATTTAGTAATTATTTTGCCTTGCATTAAACTTCTTGTTTGTCATTCTATCAGAATCTGGCTGCTTTCCTATTTGTTTTTTTTTTTGTATTTGCAGCATGAGATTAAAATAGAAAAAATGAAAATGTCCATCCATCCATCCATCCATTTTCCAACCCGCTGACTCCAAACACAGGGTCACGGGGGTCTGCTGGAGCCAATCCCAGCCAACACAGGGCACAAGGCAGGAACCAATGCCGGGCAGGGTGCCAACCCACCGCAGGAAAACGAAAATGTTCCTCACTAATAAACAAATTAGTGATTAGTTCACAAACACCTCCTCTCTTTTTGTCTATTGCCAGTCAGCTTCTTTTCTACAAGCTGGCTCTGTTCTCTCCCGAATTATATCAACATTCCCCCCAAATTCTGAGGATGTCTATGCATCTACGTATGTTTTAGTGAGCAGAACCAGATTTACTTACTTTGGTTTGTTATTATTAAAGCAATAATTTTCTAATTTGTTCTCTTTTAATACTTTTCACAGAATAAGAATATTTTTACTCTTGCCATCACTGCTGTAAACTGACAGACTCTAAAAAGCTCAAACATTGCTATTTTTTAATTTCAGCCAGTTGTACTTAATAACAGTACCTAAAATAATCATTCCTGAGAGCTACCCAAGACTTACTGTGGACCTGCTAAAGGACAGTCCTCCTCGGGTGAATGTAACTGCATTGATTCACAGCGATGGACATCTTCTTCTGAGTGCTGAAGACAGTTTCCAAAGAGGTGAGTGTAGCTGGTTCCTAAGGCTGTGAGAAACATAAAAATGTTTTTGAGGCCACTGAACATTGAACCAAACATAACTAACGAACTTCTACTCTCCTAATTTATATCAGACAAAAATAACATTCCAAGACGTGCATTTTCCAGGCTTTTACTTTCGACCAGTCAAGCTACAAGCCCTCTCTCTAAAGGTCTATAAAGAAAAGAGGGCACTTACAACATTATTTACAACCAGGGCTCTAACTGCCATTAAATTTTTATTATTATTATTATTATTTTTTGCCTGTGTACTAATGGAGCCAGTGCATGTGCTCTGAATAAAATGATGGTTTGACAACCTTTAAGTATCAGTAGCAATGTGAGAACAGTAGGAAAAGAATACATTTTAACTTGTCCACCCCAGTGACAGCATAATACTGTAGTGTGAGGTGTATGATCCCTCAGTTAATTATGAGTTTTACCTTCTGAAATGCTGGAAATTAATTAAAACACCAAGACAGCCCTCAAGGGACTCCATGTTAAATGTAGGTTGAGTGAGGGAATCTCTGTTTCACTTTATGGCAGGGATGCCAGAAAAGTTAAGAGATCTGTATGAATTATGAATGAAGTTCATATTTCAGAGAAAGCTTACATTAACACTTTCACTTTCTCTGTTGTGGTTTGGACCTGGCCAAAGACAGACTTACACAAATATCCCAAACACGCTTGTTGAAATAAACAAAATAATACAGTTTATTTAGAATTTAAGGACAATAGAAGATGGATAAATGCAAGAATTTAAATATAGACATATATGTATATAGATGGAGAGATAATAATAAACAACACAAAAAATAAAATTATGGAAGCTTACTTTAACTTTTTCTGTCCTACCGATAAAGGTGCATTACTTATTAATTCTATCTCTTGGCTTAGATAGATCTTTTTCTCACTTATAGAAAACGGCATATATCTTATGAACCCTTATTTTTCAATCCATGGTTTCAAGATGGATAAGTTCATTATTTTGTTAGTAAGCTTCTCATGTTGTATACTGTGGCATTCATTTGCAAACAGCAGCCTCTACGCCGGGTTACCACTAATCCCATACAGAGCCCTCTCTGTCTCTCTCTCGTGTGAGGTGCTGGTCTGCAATTTCTTGCTGGATGTAGGATGAGAACTTCATAATAGCCAAAACTTATCATCGACCAGGTTATTACCTTACTGTGACACCACTACAGTAATACATTAGCTAGCTTTGTTTATTAAATTACAATTAATAGGTTTCAGAATACTGTGGTGGTCTGGCGCCCTGCCCAGGGATTTGTTCCTGCCTTGCGCCCTGTGTTGGCTGGGATAGGCTCCAGCAGACCCCCATGACCCTGTGTTAGGATATAGTGAGTTGGATAATGGATGGATGGATGGAGGTTTCGGAATAAAAGTAATAATTATAGTTTGAGGTGAACTGTGCTTGTTCTTTTCCTTGTAGGCTTTCTCCAGACACGGGAAGAATTTTCAGTGTGCTTTCTTTCTTTGTTAAGAAGCTTAACTCCTTCGTCATCTTTTGTTGCAGGCACTACTTGCGATTGTTTTTGAGGGTTTACACACACAATGTCCTCAGTAGCTAGCAAACTTACACCCTGCCAGGTCAGCTGCTGATCAGTCAACCCCAATCGTTAGCATGGCAAACACATGATTTACTGTATGTAGGTCTCTCTCTTGCTCGTGCTTGCTATTCTGGACTAATGGCAGCCTCGTCGAAACTCCTATGCAGACAAGTACTTTTCCCTTCTAGACCAGCTCAGTTGCTTCAACATCTATTTTGGTCATAGCCCAGCTCTGGGTTTTGACTATGGGTAGCCAAAGTTGGCCAGGTTGAGCTGCAGCTTGATGAGAGATGAGCTGTTAGTTGGGTGATGGTTGTTGATTTTAAAGGAAAGAATAGTGGCCTTGTCATTGGCTTGTTGCATACAAATAAGCCCATTCTTTTGGTTGATCACTGGCAACAATGTTGCTCCTCCTTGAACTTGGGCCTACAGCTCATACCTTCAGGAGACATCCTTGGTTATGATACAAGGTATGGCATTGATTATCTTATCAGATAAGGCGCAAAGCTGCATAATGCTGATGGCCCTATCAGTCAAACTGAGACTTTTTAGCTTGCAATAAGAGTGTCTGGCAGCAGCATATTAAACCCAGATTTGGGTTCCAGCCTGGCTAAATGGGTAATGCCAGTCTGTCCTACATAACCTATTAAACAGTGCCAAAGCTATATGGTATCAATTGCTTTCTTGCTGATAATAAATAAGTTTAAAAAAGTATAACTGTGGAAACATAGAATTGATTCCGCATGTTAACACACAAGACTGTTGTAAAAGCCAAATCTGATTACAAAAGGTTTATCTTTTCATTGACAGGACCAGCAAATAAAAGGAAAACAGTTATTCATCCCAAATAATATACTGTAACATATTTATTTAATTTTTCCGGTGTATATTGTAATAATAAAAACTCTCGGTTATCTGGTTCTGTATATATATATGTTGTACCTCATCTCAATATTTGATATCCTCCATCTGTCAACTTTACATTGCCTTGTGGAATGGTGAGCCACAGATAATTTTCACAGTAATCATGAATTACATATTCTGAACCTATTTGTTTCATTACAAGGTTATGCTGTGTTAGTAGTAAGCAACCTTGATGTCTCACATGTATGCATACACTCCCTCACTTCTTCACGTAAGACCAAGTGACTTTCACTAATTACTATGTTCTGCTGGAAATAACACAAACATTAAGTGGATATGCAAATTCTGCACATAAAGAGGCCTGATTGGGGTTTGAACCCAAGTAACTGGAGCATGAAGGTAGCATCACTAGACACCGAGCCATTATGCCATGTTCAAATGATTCATATTCAATAAATGTAGCTTAGAACTGACACCTACTGTGTGGAAGCAGTGGTGAGCAGTTAAGGAGATTTCCAAAAATGTGCTCACACAGACCAGACGTCAGATGCACAGAAATGAAACTTGAAATGTGCATACACAACTTTCCACACAAAAGCTGGGATTTACAAAAGAAAACTTAATAGGAAGACCTCTTGACCCATCTGTACTCAACATTTTGGAGAAAGTGGGAAATGACAACTCTCATTGATTATATAGGGAAACACAGCCAAACAAGATTAAAGCCGTCTCACACATATAATAATTCATATCACAGAGCAATTATTGTAATTTGTGTGTTGATGTGACAAACATATTAAACCTCAAAAGTGATGAATATGATGTATACACTATATTTTAGTTCCCTTTTAAGAAGGTTAATGCTGCATATTTGCACAGAACGTTTTTGTTTTTTCGTCAATTCATATTGGCTACTTGTTGTCGCTTCTCAAGATTAGAAAACAAAGCACAGTAAGAACACAGATGTGATTCACTCCCTGCATACAGAAAACTTTAAACCTCATGCTCTATTTAGCCTTTTCCTAGTCTAATGTTTTAACACAATATAGCTTATTTGGCACCACTTGAAGACTATGCAAATTTGTTATATATACAGTATGAGGGGAATGAGCTTTTAGGCTGCGGCTCTGCATTCATTTTCCATATGGTCGGGTTGCACTTGCCAACATAAAAAGGCCATTTGCAGCAGTGTCTGGTTTTCCTAACGTAACCGTAGCAATTGACAGCACTCAAATATCAATAAGAGCACATAGCAAGAATTATGCTGCTTTTGTTAACTGTAAGCAGTTACATTCCATTACACACTAGTCATCTGTGATGCCAAGATAAGACTGACAAAACTTGATGGCTTGAGTCAACCCATCGTTCATTTATTTTGAGGCAATGTAACATTGGGAGACAGTGCTGTTGTGCATGATGGCTGGCTTGTTAATTATAACAGATCAGTAATGGCACACTGCATGATAACGTGCAGTGAATACACTTGACTTGAGCATTCCTAGTTTTCATACTCTTTCTCCATACGTTTAGCATTCGTTTGCTCAGAGGTTGATGCACTTGCTCCTTCCTGAGCAGCTTCTTGTTTTCTCCACCCTAGCAGCCCGCTTCTTCTCTTCAGTGTTTGTGTTGCAGTTACTTAGTACGCTTTCCTTAATTTTTCACTTAAGCTGGCACTTAAGTCTTCAGTCTGCCTCAAGAATGATTTAAGATATAAAGAGGTAGGGGAAGTGATTGCGAAGGTGGTAGGGATGAGAACTGCACCCGTATACATGCGCCGCTTGGCCGCCCTGCTGGCCGTTGCCGAGAGTTGATTCTACATTAAAATAAAATAAGAATAAAAAGAGGGTGGCATGGTGGTGCAGTGGGTAGCGCTGGATAAATGCAAGAATTTAAATATAGACATATATGTATATAGATGGAAGATAATAATAAACAACACAAAAAATAAAATTATGGAAGCTTACTTTAACTTTTTTTGTCCTACCGATAAAGGTGCATAACTTATTAATTCTATCTGGGTTCACTTCCCGGGTCCTCCCTACGTTGAATTTGCATGTTCTCCCCATGTCTGTGTGGGTTTCCTCCCACAGTCTAAAGACATGCAGGTTAGGTGCATTGGCAATCCTAAATTGTCCCAAGTGTGCGCATGCTGTGTGTGTGTGCCCTGAAGTGGGCTGGCGCCCTGCCTGAGGTTTGTTTCCTGCACTGTGCCCTGTGTTGGCTGGGATTGACTCCAGCTGACCCCTGTGACTCTGTAGTTAGGATATAGCGGGTTGGAAAATGGATGGATAAAAAGAGGAAATGACCTCGGAGGTTAATCATCACCCCGAAAGCGGATAGTAGACGTCACATAGTATATGTGTACCAAATTTCAAGTCAATATGTCAAACAGTTTGCGAGCTACAGGTGATTTAAAATCCTGGACAGACAAACGGACAGCCACGGTAGCGTATCTATATATATAAAATCCCTATGTGCGTCCAGGTGTCCGTGTGTGGCTGTCATTTGGTGAAGTGCGCATGCGCGGGGCACGGTGCGATGCGCGATATTACTGTCAGAGAACGTTAGAGGCGTTTTACGGAAATACAAACCAGTATTACTGCGAGAGGAAATTAAAGGTACACAATACAGTGACGCATATTACAGCCACATACAAGCCAGTATTACTGTCAGAGGAGATTAAAGGCATATTACCAACGCGCACGCCTGTATTACCGCCAGAGAAAATTAAAGGTATATTACGGACGTACAAGCCAGCGGACATACAAGCCAGCGGACGTACAAGCCAGCGGACGTACAAGACGGTATTCTTCAATAAGGGCGTGCACAAAAAGGCGAGCCTCAAAAGGGCGACCTCAATTGGGCGCAGCGAATAAAGGCACGCATAAATAAAGATCTGCACCATTGTTGCTCTTCACATATTCCAGAGCCATTTCAACTAAATTATCTACGAACGCCTTTATTTGCCGCGCTCAATTGAGGTCACCCTTTTGAAGCTCGCCTTCTTGTGTGCGCTCTTATTGAATAGAGCCGTACAAGACAGTATTACTGTCACAGAAAATTAAAGACACACAATACACGGCGTCAGCCCACGAAGAACGGTCAGCTCAGCAAGTAAACATCAACAAAAGAAAGGCTGAAAGAAAGAAAAATACGACCGACAAAAAGAATGAGGTCAAAGTCCCTTGCCATTTAATATAGACTGTTCCTACTAATGTTTATGCACTACTGTTCTAGCGCCCGTTATTGTAACGGGCTAAATGTCTAGTTATATATAACGATAATTAAATTGTGTGGAAAGTTGTGTATGCACATTTCAAGCTTCTTTTTTATACTGAATGGAATTCAGTATTTCACAATTGAGGCTAACCTTCAATGAAAAGTTTCATTTTCTTAATCTTTAAAGCCCACCATTGAAATGTATCTCCCAGTTTATAGCATGCAATACAAATAGAAAAATTTTTTTTAGCTGTTTGTAAGAGAAAGAAGATTTTATAAACCATTTGAAGGCATTTTGTGTCATCCATGTCGCTATAGTGGTAAGGGATAATAAGCTCATCACAGTCACCTTAATTTTAATTTGTGTCAAACAGTGAATTGCTTTATTTAAGAAGTTAAAGCTTAACATGATATGTGTGTAACACCTGCTCAAGACTTTATTCCACTTGAAAGACTTTTTAACTCTGTAGTAATATAATCTCTTTACTTATAAGAAAAGGTGTACACAATCAATTCACGGCAAATACAACAAAAATTCAGTTTAAATTTATGAACATATAGAAATGTGCCTATTCATGATATATATTGTTAACCCGGTTACTGTAACACAATATGTCTCAATATATTGATGAGTGAAAAATCTGACTTATACACCATATGTATTACCTTATTTCCAAGTTAAGTAGCTTGAATAGGTGTCACTTACAGTTTAGATTGTCCTTGTGTAAATGACCTCTTTTGTTATATTAAAAAAAGGTGCTAGTACAATTGATACTTTTTCCGGAATGTCTTTTACCTGATATGGCAATTACATTCTTTGTTATGTGTTGTGACAATGATAGTAGACACTGTTGATTAGACTGGTGTTTTTGAAATCCATAATGTAAGAAACTGACATATTTATTCAATATATGGATAGCGCTTTGAGTACTGAGAAAAGCGCTATATAAATGTAATGAATTATTATTATTATTATTATTAATATATGAGATGAGTCAACTAAGACCTGAGAAATCCTTATTTATGATTATCTTATTAGATTCTTATGTATTTACTGCAATAATAAAATTCTTTCGCAATAGCATAGTACAGTAAAACACTAAGTTAACATTACTGCTTCATACTTCCATCTCTGTGCAGTTCAGTTTTCATCATCATAGTTTTCATCTCAAATATTTGCATTTTGCATGCTTTAAATTAATCTGAAATGAGTAAGTATGGTTTATAAGTAAGCATGCTCTGCATTAGGCAGGTGCTTGAAACTAAAGGGATATCCTCCCTCTTCCATAAGACCCTAGAATAGGATTAAGTGTGTTCAGAAAATGGATCAATGGTTGTATGAACTCTCTGAATGTCTTGAGTATACGGCAATCAGTGAAGCTCATTCAATGCAACTTTGACATCCATTCTGTGCATTCTGAAAATTGACATTGTTTTGGTAATTCTATCCATATTATTGTAAATCCATATACTGTTCATCCATTGCTTGTTCAACCATCCTTCATTTGCTGAACGTATGTATGCTATATATACATTCTATATATACTATATATATCTACTGTATAATAAAATGCCAAGGTCTGTGTGTCCAGTCCTCAGAACAAGCTGATTGGTCAGTTGGGCTTTGGTGTGAGTATGAGGTGCTTATTGAGGAGTAAAGGCGTATGAGCCATACTGAGAGAGTCGCCTTCAAAGATGGCAAAAATAAAACCAGACAGGAGACCAGAAAGGTGTCTCGAAAGGGCAAAAGGTTGCTACAATCAAGCACACTTAAAAAAAAAAAAAAGTAATAATAATACAAATAAATAATACAATAATTCAAGAGTGAACAATAACAGAAGAATAAACTGTGTATGTGTATGCGTGTGTGTGTGTATATATATTGTGGACCACCAGGGGTCGTACCGCTCCCCAAACTCCGACACAGACAGGCCGAGACACAAGTCTTTCCCAATAACACACCTTTGTTTAAGTGGGGAAGCGTTTTTCTTTTGCTCCTCACTACACAGCACAGTACAAAGCACCAAAGATATAATTCAGTCTTTTCTTCTTTCTCTCTGTCTTTCTCTTCCTCTGTCGCCTCCACTCCTGTTCGCAAGCTTTGTCCTCCACCTCCCGACTCTGGCTCACTGACTGATGGTGAAGCAGCTCCTTTTATTGTGCACCCAGAAGTGCCTCAGGTGTTTCTTGACCTTCTTCTCGCTGCACTTCTGGGCGTGGTGTCCCAAAGGGTTCAGCTGTAGGTGCAGCACCCACGAAACCCAACAGGGCTGCTCCAAACTACAGCTCCCGGCATGACCTGCAGGGATCTGTGATGCAGTAGCCCTCTAGCATCTCGGGGAGGATACTGTCCCAAAGAGGTTCCCTCTCTCCTGTGTTCCGGCCGGGAAATGGTCCTGGCCATTTGTCACTCTATATATATATATATATATATACTGTATATATATATACAGTACATATAAACATTCCTGAAATGAGGCAAGGAAGATTAATAAACTTGTGACCAAAACCCAAAATACTAGACTACACTTTAAGGTGGCATAATGTTGCAAAAAATTCAAAACGTTCACTTACAGATCTTTGCTTCAATCACAACAAGCAACAAGAGTGAAATAACTGAAACTGAATTCCGTACAAATCTAGGATAACATGTCAGGGATAGTTTTTAAACATGGAAGAAGCTGAGCGCTAAAATGAAGGCTCATTGGAAAGAGGAACACAAGCTAAGGTTGAAGGAAAGGAAGGGAAGAGAGAGAGAAGGAGAGGGAGAGGTAGCAAGAAGGGAGATTGCTTACCACATGAGCATGTCATCAAATCACACAGCTAATGCACATCTTGTCCCAGAATGGCCTTAGGTTTTGGTTTTAATGGAGAATATTGATAGATTTGATGAAGGATAAAAATGTTAACTGCCCTTTCTTCTATCATTTTAATCTTTTAAACAAACCACATATGGTATACATTTTATTTTCACAAGAACCAGAAAACAACACTTCACAACATTAAGTTTTAGAAATAAATACAATGTCAATAACTTTTTGTTGACCCACAATAATCCAACTTCTGTCCCTATCCCTTTTTTTCTGTTCCTAGGTATCCTTGGAATGCTTGTTCTCCCACCAGTAAGTAACTTTTAAACATTATGTTAAGCTTGCTAATGCCAAAGGGTAGATAAATATCTAGCAGAAGACCTCCAGGTGAGAGATGGATTCAGAGACTTGTTTCTGCTGAAGGATGGTTTTCTTTCTCTTTCCTGAAGTGTACTGCTCTACATAATATTTTAATATAATATATTTGTTAGAAGCAGATTGCATCTTTTAAAAAATCCTCCAGAGAGAATGTGTGATTCAGAATATTCCTTTTTCAGTATTGAGAGCTAAAAAATTACAGACCACTTACTCTGTGGCATGCTTTCCTTCTTTTTGTTGTGTTGGCTGTGACTCACTCATCCTATTTTTCTGGCATGTTCTCCTACTTCTTGAAAGGTACCGAGCTCTGCTTAGTCTTTGCCATGTTCATGTGGCTAAAGGATATGACATGCAGGTTTAATCGTGGTCAGGACCAAGAAAACAAAAATAACCAGGCAACCTGGAATTAAAGGGTAAGAGGAGAAACAAATGTCAAAAAAGAGGCAAAAGGAATGTCAGAACTAAAAAAACATGACACTAGTGCCTACGTTGCTTTTAAACTAACTATGTTAAAGATTCTGCAAGACTTTGTGTATCCACCATGGAATAACTTACACTGTGACTGTCGCAATATTCATACTATCACTTCAATAACGATTTCTGTGGCACAATATATTCAAAATGTGTTGTATAAACAACAAAAAACAAGAAAATTAAGCCTTAAAAAACAACAAAAAAAAAACAAACTAGACCAATTTCCATTCATCCATCCATCTTCCAACCTGCTGAATCCGAACACAGGGTCACAGGGGTCTGCTGGAGCCAATCCCAGCCAACACAGGGCACAAGGCAGGAACCAATCCCGGGCAGGGTGCCAACCCACCGCAGGACACACACAAACACACCCACACACCAAGCACACACTAGGGCCAATTTAGAATCGCCAATCCACCTAACCTGCATGTCTTTGGACTGTGAGAGGAAACCGGAGCGCCCGGAGGAAACCCACACAGACACGGGGAGAACATGCAAACTCCACGCAGGGAGGACCCGGGAAGCAAACCCAGGTCCCCAGATCTCCCAACTGCGAGGCAGCAGCGCTACCCACTGCGCCACCGTGCCGCCTAGACCAATTTATATATATAAAATACATTATAGTCCACATTTACATGATTAGTTGTCGATATTTGTTGTTATTGTTTCATTTTGGAAGAATGGTAACTAAGACAGAATGACAAATTATTCCTTATCTTTTTTTTAGCACTTTAGTGATGTCAGCATTCATGCACCAAAAACTTCAGGTCTACCGAGTATTCTTGCAACCAAAAACATGGAAGAAAAACAGGGGTAGAGAATGTAGGGATGAGTATAGAATAGCACACATACAGTACAAGTATAATGCCTTAGTGCAGGGTTCCTCAATCACAGTCCTGGAGGGCCGTAGTGGCTGCAGGTTTTTATTCCAACCAGTTTCCTAATTAGAAAGAAGTCCATGCTGATAATGAAACTTGGTATTTAACTATTTAGCTTGTTAATGCTTTCATTCACCCAAGAACAATTTTAATTGCACTGTAGAGTTCCCTTCTGTGAGAACATTATCCATGTGTTTTGTGGACCAGAATAGATTTAAACTTAACAGTCCTTCCAATTCCCCTCTCATTCATTTCTAAACATTTTTATCACAGACGCTTCATGGTAAGCACGTGAGCTGGAGAACTGCTGGTTTATTGGTTATCTGCATCTCATTATTAACTGATGTCTGATTAAGAAAACAGGCAACAGTTAAAACTTAAATGCATCTGCTAAAATCTAAAATAGGCAATTAATGGTGCTGATTGGTAACAGGCAAAAGAACTAAAATTAAGCCCAAAAAACATATTGCTTCAGTAGTAAATAAAAGGGTTCTAATTAAGAAATTGGTTAAAGTGAAAACCTGCAGCCATAGCAGACCTCCAGGACTGTAATTGAGGACCTCAGATCTACAAAGGAACTAAAATTTGTCTTTGATGAATAAAGGACTAACAAGGCATAGAGTTAAACACCAACTTTCATTATCACCAAGGACTGAGTTCTAATTAGGACATGGCTGGAATGAAAACCCGTAGCCACTGCGGCCCTCCAGGACCGTGATTGAGGACCCCTGCCTTAGTGGAAAATGTTTAGGTCCTTGCGTTACAATTTTTCTTTTAGATTTATTACAGAATGAGAACTAACAATATCTTTCCTGGACAGTAGAACTCTGATGGCCATCAACTATGTTGGTTTGTGCTGATCCAGTAGTGAGCGATTCAAAGATACACTGAGACGTTTTCAAAAACAAGTCAATGTTAGTACAGTACACTGATTGACATATAATGTGACCCGTTGGCCCTGTGCCAACCAGCACATGAAGTCATGCATTAGTTCTTCTATTTCTAGAAAATAAAGATGTATATGAACCAGTTAAATAACCAAAGTCAATTATTATAATTGTTCGTACTAGGTTTCAAGTACTAGTCATCTTTTCCCTGGAAAAAAAACTCTATAGACCTCTTCAACAGTTTTGAACTTCACAGTTTCTCATTAGAGATTGCCGTATTTTGTCAGGTCCTGCCCATATCGTGCTTTCGTGGAGTCTTTCTTACTTATTTAAATCAAGCTCCATGTGGATTTTCCCTCCATAGCACATCTGAAAGTGACTTCCAGCATGTCCTTTTAATCCCAGTCCCTTGATCACGGAACATTACTGGGTGTCCATTAATTTTGAGACTTCTAGTGTCCTCAAGGGGTATTTGCTTCAACAGTCATCCTCTAGATCTATCCAGGAAAAGAAAATTATGCCTTGAGGCATCAGGAGTTCCTTGTCCATTTCCCCGAGCTTTCCTTTTTCTTCCAGCTTGGACATCACAGGGTAGAGGAGATAGAAATAGCAAAACATATCCAAATGGACTAAAAAATGGAATTTAAAAATGAAGAATAAACAAGCATCAAAATGAAGTACTGGAATCAAGATGAAACAATAGGATCCAGCATTGTATAGGTAAGCAGGTGCAGAGGAATGGGTCATGAAAACAGACAATGCTGATGCCTTGTACTTGTTTATACTTCAGAAATTAGGGTGACTACAGACCAGTGGCACTTACGTTCTACATCATGAAGACCTTTCAGAGACTGGGCCTGGACACTAAGAGTCCCCTTATGGTAGACAACATGGATCCACTGCAGTTTGCCTATTGGACAAAGATTGGAGTGGTGGATGCGATTATCTATCTGCACCACAAGGCTTATTCTCACATGGAGAAAGCTGGCAGCATAGTGCAGATTAAATCATCAGTGTCTTCTGTACCATTTAGCCATCCCTGATAAGCAGTGAGGTCAGAGGTATTCAAGTGGACGAGCCCATGGTGTCCTGGATAATCGACTACCTGTCCTGTTGACTGCAGTTTGTGAAGCTCAAGGAGTGTATTTCTGATATGGATGTGAGTAACACTGGAGCATCCAGCTTTACACCACCAGCAATACGCCAGAATAATACCTCACTGTGACTGTGACTGCCAAGTCAGAACTTTTTTTTTTTAATTTCATTTTTTTCAATCATTCAAGTGTGTGTTCAGACCACAGTGTGTACATATGTGTGTATATTATTTATTTATTTATTTATTTAAAGAGCTTCTGTAAAAAGCCAAATCTATCTATCTGTCTATCTATTGTCACAAAAACAAGACATAAACAGATAAAGGTTTGGGGTAGCCACCCGTATAATATGGTATCCTGGCTGCAAATTCGTTTTTTTATCAATAAATAGCACTGATGTGCTTACAACTGAGTCCAGAACAAGACTGACAAATAGGGAAAAGGTGTAGACTTTTAAAGGGGAAGACAGGAAGTGAGGTCATAGGGATCTGGCTCATGGTCTTCAGCCATTGGTTTGAGCCCAGAGGTCACATCACAGGGGCCGGAGCCGGTAAGGTCTTCTTCCATTGGCTTAGTCCCGGAAGTGACGTCATGAGAGCCAGGTGAAATCTCCCGGGAATGGTCTACAGGCAAGGGAAAAAAAGAGTCAGTGTACTCTGCCACATCCCGGCATGCCTCAGAACTGCCTTCACTCAAGCCCTTTAGCTGCCTCCCATGCGCACGTTTGTGACACTATCTATCTATCTATCTATCTATCTATCTATCTATCTATCTATCTATCTATCTATCTATCTATCTATCTATCTATCTATCTATCTATCTATCAAGTTTTTAAATAAATATAAAATTGCATATAACTGTTCAAAAGTCATTGCAATCAGACTTTTTTGGAAGACATCATTTATGACGTAGACTGTAATTTTTGACATTATGTTTCTTATGAGAGTATAAAATATGTGACAATTTTTAATAAATATTAAATTAATAAGTTGTCCAACTTGGAACTTTTGCAGATTTCATTGGTGGTTACAGGTCACAAGGTTAACTTGACAGTAAGTGGCTATACAGAGGGTGTGCTGGTTTTCTCTGAAAGTACACAAGTGGATATTGCGGTTAAAAGCTTCACAACCTTCATCCAGACAGACAAGCCACTCTACAAACCTGGGGATGAAGTGAAACTAAGAATTATATCAGTAAATCCTGATCTGAAGGCTTATGAAGGCCAGATAAATGTAACAATTAAGGTAGGTGCCTTAAAGCCAGGAAAAGCTATAAACCTGTTTTGTACTTGAAAACTATATGGATAATTGTTATAATTTGAGGATATCACAGGGTTATGTATGCAGATGGAAAGGTCCATGGTTATTTTAAATAAGCACTTGTACTGTCTGTTTCTATTGTGTCTTAATCAGGTATGTGAGCTGTACTGTCCATTTACTTAAAGAAAATCAAGAAAACTGTTTATGGCCCATATCTATTATTAAACTAACTTTATGGGGTGTTGTTAAATATGGCTCAGGTGTAGACATGTGTTAGAGATGTTCCTGCATTAAATTTACCAATAAATTTATATATATAGTATAGATTTTATTTGTAACAACTAAAATGAATGGTTTAAAGTGGCAAACTTTGGAATCTGCTAACTCTTATTCAAAGGGTGACAAGTCTTCATGGAAGAATAATGGCATGACAGGCAGCACTGATGTTTAATGATGAGAAAGATTCAAACTTCTAGTAAGTCAAGAAGCAACTGTTGTGACTCGGTTTACCCTTGATTTTTATGGGAGGTTGTGGAGGTTTAGAAGGCTTTGAATGACATGTCTGACAGACGCCACATACAAAAGTCCTACAGAGGAAATTGTGGTGCTCAAATGTCATTTTGAGAATTTATATGTAAGGGATCAGAGGACCAATTTATCTTTTATTAGTTGTGACAGCGGGCCTTAATTTGATTGTGTTCATCTCCCAGCTATTGGTTGACCTTTTAGATAAAGATGAGCTGAGACCTCCTCTGGTTTTGGTTAATTTGCAACACTTACCTTATCTTGGCCCAAACATGGAAACAGACCATACATTTGTAGAAAGAAACAATACTGCAAGAGAGAAGGGACGACTTGTTTTTCAAGAAATTCAAATTCATATTTTTGCCAAATTTGGTACTAATGTGGCCAGACGATATGAAGCTTTTGCCTGCTGACATTTTATGAAAATCGTTGACAAATAATCACATCTGCTGTAGACATCACCACTTTTTGCAAGAAATTTGTACAACTTGTACAGTAGTGGCCAAAAATTTTGGCAGTGACACGAATGTTGTGTTTTTCAAAATTTGCAGCTTCAGTTTTTGTGGTGGCAATACACATTGTTTTTATATTATTGTGCAGAGTGATCAACTGCATATTAATTCCTTGCAAAGAGCTTTATTAGCATAAAAAGTTAACTTTATCACAAAAAAAATTTTCACTTATTTTGGCCCTAGCACAAAATGATCAGCTAAAAGTGTCCAGAAAGCACCAGGACTGTCTCCTCTTGAGGAGTCAGTTATGGAATCATGTTTCCAACAGTGCAGAGCTTGCTACGTATTGGCAGCAGATGGGTGTGAGAGCATCTGCACATGCATTGAGGTGAATACTTTTGGATAACAGCCTTGTGACAAAAAGGGCAGCAAAGAAGCCACTTCTTTCCAAGAAAAACATCAAGGACAGACTGGAATTCTGCAGGAAGTACAAGGATTGGATGGCAGAAGACTGGTGCAAAGTTGTTTTTTCCTTCTTCTGTTTGGGACATCTGGAAAATTGATTATAAAGAATGGTATCAAACTGTCCTCCAAGAGCAACTTCTCCCAACAATCCAGGTGCAATTTGGTGATGATCTGTGTATTTTCCAGCAAGATGGAGCACCATGTCACAGTTACAAGGCAAAAGTGATGACGAAGTGGGTTGGAGACCATAACACTGAAAGTGTGGACCCATGGCCAGAAACGTCCCCAGATCTTAATCCCATTGAGAACCTGTGGTCAAGTCTCAAAACGTGGGTGGACAAGCAGAAGCCCACAGATTGTGATCAACTCTAAGCACTAAAAAGGCAAGAATGGATTACCATCATTTGGGAGTTGGCCCAGAAGCTGATATCCAGCATGCCAGAGCAAATTGTAGAAGTTATGACGTAAAGAAGACTCTTTACGTAAATTTGATATCTTTTCCAATAAAAGCCTTTGAAACTTATGAAATGTTTATAATTGTTCTTCTTCAGTATACCATAGAAACATAAACAATAAACTGAAAATGCTTAAGCAGCAAACTTTGCAAAACACAACATTTGTGTTGCTGACAAAACTTTTGGCCACTACTGTACAATGTCCTTTATTGTTTTGTTTCATTAGTTTGTTGTTGTTGTGCTTTGATTTAGGATGGCTGCTTTTAGCTAAAATGTTCTAGCAAGGACAGGTCAGTAGGAATAGATGACTACGTTTTGTTTTTTTATGTTCCCCTTTAAATTACTTTGGACTTTACCATTTTTCTGTATTTTTAAAATTATTTCTGATTGTTATAAAGAGGAATTAATTTGTGTTAATTTTATTTTTCTATACTTTTAATGTAACTAAGCAGGAAGCCATGCATTTGTCACTACAGTATTTTTTTCTCCTCTGCATGGCTTTTGTATTTTGTACATGAGTTTTCAATCCTTTCAGTTGGTGAGATGATTAATTTTGTTCTGTGTTGCACTGCCTGTGTGCATCAGTGCCCAGACTGATTATATTCTTAATTTGACTGCAAATATAAAAGAGGAAAGATATATTCCTATATACTTGATGTAGCTACAGTATATACCTGATGTAGAAATATCTATAGGAAGAGGATCAGAGTTTTAAATTGTCTGATCGAATTTGGGAAAGTGTACTGTTTTGACTACGTGTGTGCTAGGCTAAGGCTAGACTAAGTACAGGTTAAAACAGTTCACTGTATCCACTTTTCTAAGGTTAAACTGGCTATTATTTTTTGCATTTTACCACTGTCATTCCATAGCTCTTAAAGATTTTCCTGTTCTCCTTTCCTTTCTGTCTTCTCTTCACACATTTGCTTTTCACTTTTACATCTTTCTCACACGTTTTATATTAAAGTTGGATTTATACAATCTATTTCAGTACAAAGTCAGTCATACAATTGTGATTGTTTATATTTTTTGTTGTTGTCTCTGGTATCGCTGAATATTCTGTTGTAAATCTGAAAATCCAATTAACAAACTGAACACAATCACACATTTATTAAAAGCTGGTAATATACTGTTTTTGACAAATTAATACATATAGCTATTATGTAATTGCCTAACGGATGTGATTAACATAAAACAATATAAAGTACAATTCTGGTATAATTATATTTCAGCTCAGTATATTTCTCAGATCTGAGGTTGCATATAATTGGTATGCAAATGTCACCGCTGGCGCCATTTTTCCCACTGCAGGGTGCTAGAAAGCTGCAGTTCTGAATCAGAAGTGGCCAATATGTACTCCAGCTTGAGTCAAAATAGACAGCATGCATTTTTATGCAAGCCTGATAAATTGCATTATACTGGCTGGCCACCTCTTGAGCAGTGTCATCTTAACTGAACGCAATGATTAATTGTGACACCCCAAGATGAAAAATGATGCATGGGGGATTTTGACTTCTTATGGTTACTCTGACAAATTCATGTGATTTAATCTTAGATACTTTATGTTTGTTCTCTAGTATTGAATATTTTAGTAACTTGTGAGAGCTTTTAAAAGAAAAATTAGCCACCTCAAGGGTTTTGCAAATGAAAGATTAGGATTCATTTCCCACACTGCTCTCCACTCTGACCCTATCTGGTCCAGGACTCTCCCCAAGTCTGCCCTGCGCCTGTAGCTGGCCCTCTTCTTCACATTGCTTCCACTGGTGGTTCATTGCTTTTGCTTGTCTAATAAATTTCTACTATCCTGTTAGCCATTTTCTTCTTGATATAATGTCTGAGTTTCCGATCATGATCCCAGGCAGGGCAGAAAAGTACAATATCTGTTTTATATGACCACAGTGAGAATTTGCAATATTAGAAATACATGTAATGGATACATATCTTTTTCATTTTAACATTTATTCAATAAAGTTAATAGTATATTGTTTTATTTAAGACTTCAAGTAATCCATGCAACTAACAGTTTTATATTTGGAACAGTCCTAGATAAATGTTTAAAAATAAAATGTTACTGATTTATTTGATAGCATTGCATTTAACAGTTAGTTGATAAGAATCACAACATCACTTATTAAGACTTTAATTACCAGATTTTGCAATTTCTGTTTAATGAGTGAATATAAAATGGTGTCTGATTCCATCCCAGACTTTTTTTTTAAAGTAATTACACAATTGTGGAAAATATTTCATTAGGTAGTTGTTTTCTTTAAATTGGATTACAGTAATAAGATTTGTTGCAACAGTTCTATAAGACAGTTGTTTATTCATAAACAGTCAGTCAACAGTCCGTTCCACAAGGGAAACTGTCTCCCAGTCTGGATTTTTTCTTGTAAGTACTGTATTTTGTTCATCCAGAAGTGAGAGAGAAGCTTTTAAAAATATTAAATAATCTATCAAACACTTTTTTCATTTTGTATTTGTTAAGTCTTCCTGTGGACATGAGGACAACTATTGTTAAAAAAAATCCATCTTCTTAGTATGTATCATTACATACTGTTTTACTTTAATTCTTTCTGCCCGGATGAACATTTTATTATTAATATAATCATAATATCAACAAAAATTATATGCATAGGACAACAAATTAAGCAAAAGTATTGCTCTGCTCAGGCTTGTCAAACTTGATTTAATTTTAGTATTATTTGTGTTCAATTTCTTTGTTCCTTTTTTTACTTGTAAGAGCATAAAAATTTCCAGACTTGATGTTAATTTTATCTGTAGTTTTAATTTGTATATTCTGCTTGTATTATACAAAACATGTAATAAATAAAAATATATAGAGAGTAATACTGGTAAATACACACAAACCCATATGCAATATCATGGATTTACAGGATCCCAGCTCTAATATAGTGCAGCAGTGGATATCAGAAAAAGGCAATCTTGGTGTTGTTTCGAAAACATACAGACTGACAGACAATTCTCTTCTTGGTAGCTGGGCCATTCAAGTCACAATAAACGTAAGTTCAATCTTTTCCTCAATTATGTGTCATAAATATCTATACTCTGTGGTGGGCTGGCGCCCTGTCCGGGGTTTGTTTCCTGCCTTGCGCCCAGTGTTGGCTGAGATTGGCTCCAGCAGACCCCCCGTGACCCTGTAGTTAGGATATAGCGGGTTGGATAATGGATGGATGGAAATATCTAAACCTTGGAAACATATTGTTTTGACAGAAATCAAATATTGTATTTATCCAGGTAGATGAAGTTATTAAAAATATGTAATGATTGTGTTAGTGAAGTTCAGCACAGTTAGAGGTATAGCCACACAGTCCCAGAAACCTGTGCGCAATTCAGTGTCACTGTGGATTTTGACATTTTTAAGTTGTCTCTGAAAAAGTTATGGTCTGAGTGTTTTCATCTCATCCAAAGTTGGTTTATGATTTGTACCCAGTGCTTCAGGATAACCTTAACCATCCCTTTAATTCAATAAGGGGGTCTGGAGAATAAAAATAAGTTACAAATTTTAAACTGTTCATCTTCTTGTTATTTTTCAATTATTATTTTCTTGTGAATTATGAACATTAAAGTTTAAGTAATGTTTTAAGAATGCAGTAAACAAAACAGAAAATTTGGTGCATAACAGTTTTTCTGAATAACTTTTGAAATTCTTAAAGAATCAAAAATCCTACTCAAAGTTAAAGTTTATCAAAATGTACAAAATTTTAACCTAATTTTGATTGTAGGAAATCTACATTTTTCTCTGTTTTTAGGAACTCTCGACTACGAAAGAGTTTACAGTGGCTCAGTATGGTAAGCATCCTCATTGCTTATAGACACTAGTGACATCAGGTCCAACTCTGCTTTCAGAAACACAGAGGGTTTTTAAGTAATCAGCAGAAGTTGGGACACCTGTGCAAATTGTGTGCTTCAACTTGCAACTCCTAGTTTACTTTAATTGCCACAGAACATCTGCAGGTTGTAACCTATTAGTTTTTCCCTGAAGAAGGCCCATTTGTAATCCATCCATCCATCCATTTTCCAACCCGCTGAATCCGAACACAGGGTCATGGGGGTCTGCTGGAGCCAATCCCAGCCAACACAGGGCACAAGGCAGGAACCAATCCCGGGCAGGGTGCCAACCCACCGCAGGACACACACAAACACACCCACACATCAAGCACACACTAGGGCCAATTTAGAATCGCCAATCCACCTAACCATTTGTAATATTTTGAAATTAACTTTTTTTCAGTTTTTGCTAACCTAAACTTTAAATTGAAACTTCTGGCTATTTGCTTCTTACCCTTTCACCATTTTAGGTCATTCATTGCATTTCAACTGATTTACATATGTAATAAATATATTAATATATTAATTATATATGTAATAAATATATTAATATATTAATTATATATTAATCTCTCTCTCTCTCTCTGTATATATATATTTGATGTCCCACGAGAGACACTTTAATGTCACACAAGACAAGGCAGTGAGACAACATTTAAAATAAGTTCACTGAGATCTAACCTAGCAGTTGTTGGAATGCTTTTGGCAGACACGCTTCATGTTCTCCCAGCTCTCAAAACAATGACAAGCAACAAGCAGAACATGCAGCTCGCCAGCAGCAGAAGCAAGACAGCAGATGATCCGACTGCTACTCCTTAGCATGCATTCAAACCCCCCCCCCCCCCCCCCCCCCCCCTTTCACAATGCGAGCAGCAGGGACAGCTGCTGTACAGGCTTTTAAATGATCGACGGGCAGCACAACAAGCAGAACACACAGCTCTCCAGCAGCAGCAACAACAAGCCAGCAGGTGATCCGACCACTTATCCTTAGCGTGTGTTCAGCTGCCCCCCCTTCACAATGTGAGCAGTGTTATACTTCCTGTGAGAAAGAGATTTAACCACGCCGGAAATAAAGGACAAGTACAGTATTGTTTTTACAAAAGTTTTAAAGTAAAAGTGAAAATAATGCATATGTAACAATTCCCATTAAAATAACAATCTCTTTAAATTGTATATCCGGTAAACCAAACCCGGGGGTGGGTGAGCGAAGCGAGCAGGAGGCAGAGCCCCCTAGTATATATATATATATATATATATATATATATATATATACAGTATATCTAATATATACAGATATATATATATATAATCTGTATCTTAATGGTGGTGACAAGTTGCATCAGCCTGGGCGTGAGTGTCCATCCGAATGAGCTAGCATTACATCATGCAAATAAGTAATTTCGGTGCCTGCTGCTAGAGAGCCAATAAATATGGCAAGTATGCCACAGCCTTATATGAATTTCAACTAGTGCAGTAACAGTAAGCTGTCCTTCTAAGAATATCAAGCTATCCAAAACAGAGATGTTAAGTGGAAGAATCCATTGGGTTAGTGCTGGCAGAACCTGCATTACTATGTACTGCATATGTGATTATAGGAAATTTTGCAAATATATTAAATATAAAAACACTAAAATATCAAATTGACACACATATTCAGACCCCTTAATCAGTACTTAGTTGAAGCACCCTTGACAGTTATTAGAGCCTGGCGTCTCATCTGCTAGTTTTATAATGTACTTTATATAATAATATGTCTTGAGGAAATTGATTTTTGAACTCATCTCTGAAGTACTTTAGTTAAGATTGTTACTAAATTCCCTTTTGAAAAAAAATAACATCTAACATTCCTCAATTATAAAATAAGCTGGAGTTAAATCAGAATAATGTCAAGGTGCCTTTTTCATTGCATCAAGGTACACTAAATGATTTTGACATTTTAAATAAACTTCTGCTTCTTTTAACAGTGCTGCCAAAGTTTGAAGTAATGCTAGATGTTCCATCAATCTACTCTTTATCAAGCATGAAGAATTTTTCTGGAAGAGTTCATGCCAAGTAAGTGACTGAAAAAATGCAGAATAAATACTAGTACAGAATTGTCTTTGAAAATATGTAATTTATAAATAATTGTAATATGTGCAGTATAAATAAATGTAATGTGTTCTCCTTCAAAGAAAACCAAACTAAAGCTTGCAAATGAAACACCATCAGATGCTAGAATGATGTCTTGAGTTCAGAATGACAGATTAGATCAAAGATAAGAATAATAAGAATAATAGGTGTGTGAGTAAATACATCCTTTATTGAACCTTTGTTTTCCTAAACAGGGTCACACCTGCATATACAGAAGTTTAGTATTAATTATGGGTAGATATAAGGTTAATTTTTAATCCTAAGTGTTAATTTTTTTTCTTTGTTTGGCAGATACACTTATGGAAAACCAGTAAAGGGTACTGTAAATGTAACAGTTTACTTACAAAGACAATATTTTGATCCATACCCAATAATGGTCAATACTTTTAATGTAAGTCCACTGGCTTTTCTCTTTTTATGCTATAGTATAACTTTAATGATTATACAAGTGTTTATTTAAGAAATAAATATACAGTATGCATTTTGCATATTTATGAAAAATAACATGACACCAAAATGTTCTTAAAAATTGTTATGAATGCATCTGTTGTGATCGAAAGGAAAAAATAAGCCTACAGAGCTAATTCCTATAACCCTCATCTTACATGATATGATATCATTACAATTCAAGTTGATGTTTACTCCTTGACTCTGTTTCATCCTCCTCTGCTAAAGTTAAGCAGTATGTGATAAAAGGCCACATTTCTTCTAACACCAGTGTAAGAGGCTGGTGCTGTGTCTGCCGCAGATCACTAACCTCCAGGACTTGCAAGCAACTTATGCTGCAGAGCTAATGGAGTGCTCCTATAGCCAGGGATTATAATCACTCATCCTGGGTATGAGGTGATTATATCACTACATGGCTCAGTGAAGTAGGTTTACTCCTTAATTCAGTTACAGTGTGGATTATCTGTAATCCTGTGACATATACTTGCTTCAAGTGAGTGTTCATTGTTTAAACTGCATATGGAAGACTTTTCTCCACATGAAGTGAAATAGCAGTATACAGTAAATAAACTTGATGTGAAAAGCTCCTAGTAAAAAGGTAGTTGTATGTTCTGACTGAAATCTATTGAAAGTGTAGAGCACATTACACACATATATATCTATATCTATACATACAGTACCTATGCATATACATATGCTGTTTGCCACTAATCTATCTTGACACCATATGCATTTTTCCATAAATATTGCTAGCTGTTGTATTTGTTTTTTTTTTTTTTTTTTTTTTTTTTTTTACTAATGCCAGTTGAACATAGCTACTGTTAGCCATATCTTCATTTATCCATCCATCCATCCATTATCCAACCTGCTATATCCTAACTACAGGATCATGGGAGTCTGCTGGAGCCAATCCCAGCCAAACATAGGGCGCAAGGCAGGAAACAAATCCAAGGGCAGGGTGCCAGCCCACCACAGGGCACACACACACACACACACACACACACCCACCCACCAAGCACACACTAGGGACAATACACAGGGAGTTGGAAGCAGTGGAAGTAGTGGAGATTTAGGATTCAAGTAAAATCAGGTTATAAAACTGACTGGTAAAGGCTAGAAACATCTCTAGGTACTATAGAGTATCATAGCTGATGGAGAGGTGGATAGTACATTAAATCATTCCACAAGCATTCAGACTGAAGTGAAATTTAGTTGTATTATTTTTGATGAGCACATTAGAGCCCCATATTTGCTTACTTACTTAGAAGCCACTCACTTGTAAGCAGTTGATGGATTAGATGGTCCAATTTTATTAGACACTGAAGGAATGAGTTTGCCAGATAACAGAAAGGTGTCCGGTTGGTCAGTATATTGTGTAAGCATGACTGTCATGAAAGTTTATATACAGTATATATATATATATATACAATTTAGAGACTGTTATTTTCATGGGAATTGTTATATACTCTTTCGATTCTATGTTGCATCGCTTCTCTGTGATCATAAATATACACCTGACCAAATTGTGGTTTCTTCAAAATTAAACTTGTCGTAGCTTTAATTGTTGTGGGACCACAGATTCTCATAGAGTATGGTCCATTATTGTGTAAATCTATGTTGTGAGCACTGAATGATGCGAAATCAAAAAGATTATTGTAGACTCTGATATTTTGCCTGTAGTGTTTGTGGATTTCACTTTCACCAAACAACAAATTTTTTAATTCTCGCGGATATGCCTCTTCATTGGGAAGAAACACTACTTTTCCCTGATGGCAACATGAATTAGATGATCTACATGTCTACATTTTTAAGAGCTGAGAGCACATGAAGTGTGTCTGCCAAAAGCATTCCAACAACTGAGAGGTTAGATGTCCGTGATCTTGTTTTAAAGTCTAGTCTTGTGGGACGTCAAAGTGTCTTTCCGAGAAGGTCTCGACCCAAGATTATTTTATATATATATATATATATATATCCATCCATTTTCCAAGCCGCTGAATCCGAACACAGGGTCACGGGGGTCTGCTGGAGCCAATCCCAGCCAACACAGGGCACAAGGCAGGAAACAATCCTGGGCAGGGTGCCAACCCACCGCAGGACACACACAAACACACCCACACACCAAGCACACACTAGGGCCAATTTAGAATCGCCAATCCACCTAACCTGCATGTCTTTGGACTGTGGGAGGAAACCGGAGCGCCCGGAGGAAACCCACGCAGACACGGGGAGAACATGCAAACTCCACGCAGGGAGGACCCGGGAATCGAACCCAGGTCCCCAGATCTCCCAACTGCGAGGCAGCAGCGCTACCCACTGTGCCACCGTGCCGCCCTATATATATATGCTAAAATGATTTAGTTTCAATTTGCTCATTATATCCATCTTTGAAGGAGGGCCAGATGAGGTTTTCTTCCTCTTTGCCATTTGACTTTAAACAAAACAACTGATATTGAATAATTCAATTCAAAAGTCAGAGTAAACTATTTTTACCACTAGATGCCAGCAAAATATAATATCAGCTAGCCTGTAGACTCCAATTCAGGTGCCACTTAAAATAAGCCATCCAACATGAACATTTCAAAAATGTAAATTACATTTTTAGCTACTAGCATAAAATGGGTAATCAGATTATTTGGTATTATACTAAATTAATGGTACTTAAATGAATGGCTCTTTGATTCAAATTGCATTTTTCAAAAATGAAATAATTTCTGTCATTTTAATTTGAACCTCTTCTGCCTTGTAAGGTAGCTCTAAATTCCGGTTGGAATTAGGAGAATTAGTTTTGGCCGAATATCTTTAAAATCTTTAAAAGTGATGAGGCACTTTTAGTGTTCAAAATCACATTTTAAAAATTCCAGTTAATAATTAATAAATCCAAGATACAGAAAAGTAAAAGTGGTTGCCGTGCATGATTATGGTGAGATATTTTCTTTCCTTCCTTATTTCACTAAAATGAACTAGTGGCTTTTTTATAATTAAATAAAATGTGGGTCTATAGAAGGAGGCAGTAACATACTTTTTGTATACCTAGAAAATTAAATAAAACACTTTTGCAGAGACGAGACTATAATGAACAGAACAAAAACAAAGTGCTATAAATTGCATAATCAACTTTCTGATCCAGCTTTTCCAGTATAAAATCAAGAGGGGCTGCTGTCTATCACAAAAGAAAGGAGGCGAAGTCCACCATGGTATACATGGTGTTATGAAAATGTATTTGCACCTTCTTGATTTCCTCTATTATTGAACTTTTTGGACACTGAATGTTTTCATGTCATTAATCAAAATCAAATATTAAGTAAATGAAATATAATTATTCAACACCAACTGGCAAAGTGTAAATGACTACTATAAAAGCATATAAAAAAAAGAAAATGCAGAATATATTGTATTATGTGTCTTTTTGTCCATAACAGTTTGCTAAAAGAACAATTTTAATGTGGATTGACAGATGATATACTAGGAAAGAGAAACAGGGGAGCATTGATAATATTTTGCCTAAAGAAAATTGGTAAATTTATTCATAATTGCTTAAAATATATTTAACCAACATCCATGGCTACAGCATTATTAAACAAATCTCTAGAAAATAATAATTGCCTGTGGGACCTCCTTTTTTAAAGTCATTTTACAAAATATGTGGTTTGTTAAGTATGCTAAGCGACTTCCTTAACCCACCTTTCAGAATTGTTTAATGAAAAGTTCAAAGGTTTACAGGTGTTATTGCTGTTGATACTTTGTTCAAAAAGAGTGAAATTATTTTTCTTGGTAGGTAGCCACCCCTAAGTTTAGATGGTCTTCATTGGTCTCAAGAAAATGTCTTTCAAATCTGTTTGTTCCTTCCTTCCTTCATACATTTTCCAAATTTTTTTCTTATATTCAGAAGGGATCTTTTGCTTCTCAGAAGCAATGGTCCAGTTTACATGGTAGTGGCATATGCAGTTATGCAAATAATTAGGCTTATGATATGATATCTATATGTTGCCTGACCACCACCTAAGTGCCAAATATTAGTATTGAAACAAAAAAAACACAAACTTGATAGATTTGGACCATTTTCTTTTCAGAATTCAAATTTCTGTCAGTCCAGCAAATAAAAATGCTTCAACAAAGCATTTTTTCAGTTCAATGAAGAAATGAGAGGCTTTGATAGAAGTCCCAATGTATTGCATGACAGTGGGGTTATACTGGTGGAAGGCTTTCGTGCATGTTGTCGAGGAATCTGGGAGGACCACAGGAACAACACACTTATTTGACAAACAACATCTCCACAAGCTTCAATATTTACCCCACCTACGGAGATGTACCACACTTCATAAATTACTATATACTGTACAGTATCTCTATGAACCATGGACCAACATCACGTCACAAGACTGGGACTCTATGCGCAACATCTATTATAATATTTGCAATTTGCAGTTCACCACTGTAAACTATTGCTGAAATAGTGTGAGTACTTCTGCAGCATAGGCAGTCTTGGATGGGCTTTGGGTATTCTTACATGATGGGCCTATTTAGAAAAGATGCTAACAGCAGTGTCCTTTACACAACACTCTCTAGTGCTACTTTCTCAGAGCAATGATTACCATAAATCCTAATGACTCCCATCTGCAGCCCGGTTCTAGAGCAATTATTTATTTATTTGTTCTGTTTTTGAAATAATTTCTTATGCCGGTATCCTGACATTATTATACCACCACACCTGAAAGCAACTTGTTTTTTTCCACATTGTGTAAGTTTGTTGTATCTCTTATCAAATAAAACAGGTAAATCTACATTTCTTACCTAATTTTCCTGCACCCTTTATCACAATGCATTTTCTATCTCCTTATATCTAACATGATTTACCTTTTAGCTTTTCCTTTTGTGGTATTGTCCATCTTGCTCTTATGTCATCTTTTGCTTTATACTAGGATATCACATTTTGCAGAAGTCCATATTATTGTAAAAGCTTCATCCAAACCCTGAGAACAAAAAAATCATTCTTTTGCTAATCTGAACAAGTCATATTGTATTTTAAGTAATATGCTTTTGTCATTATTCTTTACAGATTACCGGTTCGGCCAATTTCACTTTTTCATATCCTGATATATACAAAGAGGTACCATATGAGACTGAGCATTTTTTATCTTTATGGATAAATGCCAGTGTCGAGGAATCTTTAACAGGTAAGGAAAGCAAGTGAGTTAATTTCCTGTGCTGAATATTCTGGATTGTGAATCATCTAGTCTAGTTTGTGTGTGTAAGTTTTGAAATGCTGGGTTACGTAACATAAGTTCTGATATCATTCATGCATTAATGTTTCATGTTAAAGACTCACTATTACAAGTGATTTACTCATTAGAACATTTAAATGGATATTGCTTTTTTTGGGCTGCTCCTTTAAAATGAAAGACCTGAATTGCAAGAATTATGTCTTTGCAGACATTTACAATGTCAGTCAGTCAGTCATCATCTAACCCGCTATATCCTAACACAGGGTCACGGGGGTCTGCTGCAGCCAATCCCAGCCAGCATAGGGTGCAAGGCAGGAACAAACCCCGGGCAGGACGCCAGCCCATTGCAGTCATTTACAATGTGAATATGTTCAAATATGAACATTGTCATGAACATAAATTTTCTTGCTGCTTAATCATGCACTCAGGTTTATATTTAATTTACAAATCTACACCATCAATTTAAATGTTTGCCTGTTTCTTGATTTTAAAAAATTGTGTCAGTTACATAAGCAAGTCCTGCTCTAAAGGCACTTCTCATGGCATGACTTTTATAGCCAAGGTTAAAAGATATGAATCCTAGTTCCATATCAGGACCATGTCTTAAAACACTACACACCAGCAAGAGGAGCAAACTCAACATGTGGAAATTGCATGCAAGGTAATTATAAATAATAGTAAGAATAGTAATTGATAATAAATATCTTAAACAGGTGCTTTGAAGCAAATACACAAATAAAAATATATGAATTTAACAGTAAATTAAAGAATACAATAATCTCTGTAACTATGTTCCTTATACTGTTGTTGAGAAATCTTCAGAAAAAATGAGCAGAGTCTTCAGAAAGGCAGTCAAAATTTAAGACTTTATTGCACAGAATAGAAAACAATTGCAGAGCACATAAAGCCTGTCTCAGTTCATGAAATGAGCCTGGTGGTTTGGGCACAGTTCGTTTTTATTTTAGTTCTAATCACAAAAACATCCCCATTTCATACATAATTCTCATCATTCACTTTTCATGTTATCTTCGTAATAATAATCTCGTGCTATACCTGTTTTCATTACAATTACCTCGGCTGGTAAACATCTTTCCCCTAATAATAATCAATCTTTTCATAACAATCATTAGGACTCGAATGTTGTAATTGCCGCCTGGCCCACAGATGACCATCATCTGATCATGTTTTACATTCCTCACATTCCCAATCTTGAAATAATAAAAATTGGAGTCCTTTTAATTGATCAGCCCTCATCATTAAGTTGGAACCAGGATGACCTTCATATGAAAAACTGAACTGTTCACTTAATACTTGCTTGTTGCACCAGCATCCAGTAAGACTAAAATCATAGGCAGCTGTGCTGGTAAGTGCAGCATGCAGCTTTACTGATAAGAGCTGAGCTGCTGCAGCTGGAAGCAGGCGAGAGGCCTTGAGTCAGCAAGCACATTGCTAAAGCCTTTCTTACTGAATCCTTAAATTGTTTTATTGCTCAAAGTCAGCTGATATAGTTCATGTTGCTTTACCTTGATTAATTAAGATATTGATTCATGACGAAGCATTGCCATAGGAACTTAAATGCTATCTAGAATGTATGTATACAGGCCAATGTTACAGCCTGAGAGCAAAGGCAGCTGCGTCATCAGTCAGTGATGCACAGCCACATACGGTATGACTTACCAATACAGGGGCAACCCTTGATAATCAATTCTTAAAGCTTCTATATAATTCAACCTAACTAACACAATACAGCTTGCTTTTAATCTGATCATATGAAATGTTCATAAGCCTTCATATATACATTTAAATGTTAAAATGTTTATATGTTTAAAGTGTTTGTGTGGTAGCATGTCAGTTTACTTAGTTTCCTTTAAGTTTGGGGTGTTGAAGGTTTTTCCAAAATTCTTGTTTAGACTCCGGTGAGTCAAAAGGCCCAGCAGAGTCGCTATGTCCCAAAACAAAAACTTGTGTCCTCAGTTCCCTCAAAAACACATGTCCTTGGTCCTTAAAAAACAAGGCAAGTGAAAAGCAAGCAAGCAGGCCATATCAAAAACAAAAGCAATGGCCCGTAATTAATAGTGCCTCACTAAGCCACTTAAAAAGATGTCAAGCAACTCCTTTTAATAATCAATAGTTCTAAAACCAATAACAAGGCATATAAACTTAAATTCTGGCTGAATTAAATATAAATGTGCTTGCTAATATAAGATCCCAGCACTGTTGAGTCATGGCACGCAGCTGCACAGTGGTCTAACTGAGGCCAAGCTACTGCTTACATCATGGCACATGTTCAGGAAAAAGTCCCTAACTTTCGACAATCAACTCTTAAATCCCTATAGTGCTCAAACTAGCCAATATCATAATATATTGTATTTTAATCTTATTGCCTAAGGTATTGAAGAGCCGTAATACTTCTAAATGCCATTTGAATGCTTATATGTTTCATGCGCTAGTTTGAGAGCTTGCCCTTTACTCACACAGGCAAAGGCATTACACTTGCATTCTTAAAACAAAATCTGCCTGCTTACTTCCTTAGAGAACATGATGACCTTGTGTATTATCGTGGTATTTCCCTCTACTTATCCTTTGCCTATTTTCTTTAAGGGTAAGTGTACTTGTCAGGTTCGTTACCCGGTTGGCCTACTGTTGCACTTTTAAGAATAACACACACATACATAGATATACACATACACAGAGACCCTAACCACAAAAGTACCGTATGAAAGACGTATACACATGCACGTTATTCCATAGCACTTTAATCCACACAAGTATTATATGAATAACACTTGCACAGTTCGCTTTCTCTAGTACTCCAAGAGACTTACTTACCATAGGCTTGAACAACATGCAATGTCTTAGACATATCTCAGAACTAAATATTACCTTTGGTCTCCAAGAATATATTTAAACAAAGAAAGACTCAACGTCCCTGGCTATAGGCCATTGATCAACCATAGAATGTTTTACTTTAATGCCCTGTTCATTACTGGGCAGAGCTCTTCATCCGCAGCTCAATAAACCTTGAAGCACAGAGGTAATGGCAAACCTCTGGCTTCACCAAGTGCTCAAAGAAATGTACTTTATTACTTCAATCACTCTAGACATGAAGACAAAGCATAGACAATTAAAAGCAGCTTGGTATTTATTGCATGAATAATAATACCAAATAGAACAAAGAATAATAGAAAATGTGGATAGCAAAGTCTGGATATAAATACATATAGTCTTTAGAAAAAACTTACGAAAAAGTAAAGATGACAAGGATGAATGTCCTAGGCGGCTTCTGATCTAGCACTCGTAGTTGTTCATTAGATGCGTTTCTAACGATCAGATGGAAATGGCCACATGTTGATGTCGCTCTGTCCTTTTCTGACGTCGCTCTGTTCTCTTCTCCTTTTTCCTCAGATGAAGCATATTTATTATAAAATTCTACTGGGGGGTTTTGCAAGATGAGATTGTTAAATATTCTGATTGGCTGGCTGTCAATATGATGACTGAATTCACTCGTCCATTTTCCCAAACAAAAAAACTTTTTGGTGTTGCTTAGTATCTACTGGCATGTCTTCCTTTCCCAGGCTGTCAACCAGTTTAGCAACTTGTTGTCCCAGATGCCCAGGTTATAAACTAATCGATATCCTTAGGCACCAGCATGTCTTCCTTTCTTGGTTGGAAAAGCTGTTTTAAAAGTGAGGTACAATCGGGAAGAGGATATGCTTTGATGTACAGTATCCTGTTTGTAAGTTCATCTAGTGTTGTCTTGAGCAAAATATAATGAAAATATAGACCAACATTTACAGATTTTGTACCCCACAACACCTTGTCTCACAGCTTGACTTACAGAAACTCAAAACAAAGCAAGTAAGAAGGACAAGCGGCCTATGTAACAAAGTAAATGATATCTTTTTAAAGTTGCTCCAGGCCTAGGATTTTCATAGCTAAAAGCACTAAAATTAATAATAAAACATATTGATCCTTAATCAAAATTCTCATCAATACATTATATAACTTAAACACAATAATTGCAGAACTTTTGCAACTGATACCTAACTAAATTTAAGGACGGACACATGAGATAGATGTGTTTGTAAAAATGCATTGGAATAGACATAAATGACAGTAGTATAGAAGACACCTAAATAATTGTTTTTTTTATAATACTACTGACCCATGTCACTAATTGCAGCTATTATATGATCAAGTATATAAACACAATCAAATCATTGGGCATATTTCTGGTTAACTTAATATGGCCTTGAGTCGTAGGATTAAGGAGGAGGAGTATAGGAACCTCATCAAGGATTTTGTTAAATGGTGCGACTCAAACCACCTACACCTGAACACCAGCAAAACCAAGGAGCTGGTGGTGGATTTTAGGAGGCCCAGGCCCCTCATGGACCCCGTGATCATCAGAGGTGACTGTGTGCAGAGGGTGCAGACCTATAAATACCTGGGAGTGCAGCTGGATGATAAATTGGACTGGACTGCCAATACTTATGCTCTGTGTAAGAAAGGACAGAGCCGACTATACTTCCTTAGAAGGCTGGCGTCCTTCAACAGCTGCAATAAGATGCTGCAGATGTTCTATCAGACGGTTGTGGCAAGCGCCCTCTTCTACGCGGTGGTGTGCTGGGGATGCAGCATTAAGAAGAAGGACACCTCACGCCTGGATAAAATGGTGAGGAAGGCAGGCTCTATTGTAGGCATGGAGCTGGACAGTTTGACATCCGTGGCAGAGTGACGGGCGCTCAGCAGGCTCCTATCAATTATGGAGAATCCACTGCATCCACTAAACAGTATCATCTCCAGACAGAGGAGCAGCTTCAGCGACAGACTGCTGTCACTGTCCTGCTCCCCTGACAGACTGAGGAGATCGTTCCTCCTCCAAACTATGCAACTCTTCAATTCCACCCGGGGGGGGGGGGGGGGGGGGGTAAACGTTAACATTATTCAAAGTTATTGTCTGTTTTTATCTACATTTTTATTACTCTTTAATTTAATGTTGTTTTTTTTGTATCAGTATGGTGCTGCTGGAGTATGTGAATTTCCCCTTGGGATTAATAAAGTATCTATCTATCTATCTATCTATCTATCTATCTATCTATCTATCTATCTATCTATCTATCTATCTATCTATCTATCTATCTATCTATCTATCTATCTATCTATCTATCTATCTATCTATCTATCTATCTATCTATCTATCTATCTATCTATCTATCTATCTATCTAATTAAGTAATGATTATGACAGGTTAAATGTGTTAAATGTGCAATCTGTTCCTTAAAATCTTTCTGACCTTTACAGAACATTGTGTCTGTGATGTCTAGATAGCAATGTTATGAATATGAAGAAAAAGAAAGTACAGGTAGCTAAGTACAAGCAGATAGTTAACAACCTACAGGCTAACTTTGCACATCCATTATCTAGCATAGCAAGCTTAATTGGACTACATTTGTGCTGTTAGTGATAGTGATGCCATCAAACTGCAGCAATAAAACAAACACAATTTGCACAATGGAAAATTGTTCATACCTAAGTGCTTACTGTAGATTGCGTTCCCTCTTCCTTTTAGAGTATTGAACGTCTCATGGCTTTTGTGTTTTCATTTTGAAACACTCTTCAACAAGTCCTCATCCTAACCTAACAGTAGCCTCATCACCTTTCCAATCCTTCCACACCATGTAGCTATACTGCACTGGAAAACACTCATTCCATGAGGGCATAAGGAGCATGAAGAGTGAGGAGCTCACCATCTGAGACCAAGTTAAATTGGCTTGTAAATCACCCCCAAGAAGATGACTCCCAAACCTAATGGATTGACCTGCACTGCCCATGAAAATAAGCCAAAATACATTATGGTAATGACAATAAAATGTAAACGTTATTGAAGCATTTGATAATGTTAAAAATAAGCACAAAATTGAAGTTTGCAGAGTTAAAAATGAAAAGGTGATTCATGATAGTCTTGGTCTGGCGCAGACCATTGTTATGCATTACAGGACAGCAGGGAGATGAAGCCAACAGTAATCTTTGTTCTTTAACAATTTTACTTTTATGGCACTTGGAATACACTTACTTTTATCCAGCCATGGCTAAATTACTGATTAAAGCAGCATATTTTTGGTCCGAATGCTCAGAATTGGTTCACATGGGTTGACAAATTATGTGTTGGAGTGCAAGACTCCATAACTATTGTAAAAATTGTAATAAAGACTAATGGATTCACAAAAATGTTTGGGGATAGCCACTCCATATACTTCAAAAACTGGCAGAAAAATAAACATGTCTTTACAGACTGGAGTCCAAAACCGAACTGACCAACAGGCTGAAAAGCTGTTTTATAAATATGGCTGAACGGATAAAGAGGTGGAGTCAGGTAGGCAGGAACAGGAACTGACGTGGCAGGAAGTGTGTCCGGAAGTGATGTCAGCAGGGGTTGGGCTGGTGGTGATGTGATTTGGAGGCAGGTTCTTTAGCTGGTCTTCAGAGGGACAAAAGAAGAAAGGATCAGGTGAAGTGCCAACCTCTGCTCCAACTCAGAAATGACACGATTTGAGCCTGTAAATCATCTCCTATGCGCCATTGTGTGACACTATGCATTACTAGTAGTAGGGACATAGGAGTAGAGGAACTACAATGATAGAGCCCTACTCTCCAATAGGTAGCCATTGCATTATACTTGGCTTCCTGTTACAGAATATGATAGAACTGACAGTAGCACGCTGTCATCATATATTTACATATATAAACAAGTATTTCAAAGCAAAAAAATATATAACAAAGCTTAGTTTCTTATTTTAATAAACCTTTCTTCAGAAGTTAATTCAGTTTCCTTAATGTGGAACTTGTTATATCATTACATCACACATATAGACAGTAATGCTTATTTCATAATTTTAAATTTTAAATTTTGTTGCTTTGCTTATATCCTCTAACTGCAATAAAACAGCAATTTGGTGTGCATTAGTTTCACTGTGACTTTCATACTGTAAAATGTATATTATCAAATATGCAGTTGATTTATTTTTTATTTTCTATGTTGTTTGCTTTTTAATGGGAAACTGACAGCTGCATTTTAAAGAAAGCTAAACGTCCTTCTGTGTGATAGAGCCAGCACAGCATACTCATTGGTAATTTTAAAATTATTTTTATTCTTTTTTTCTATTTTTTAGGAATAACTCAGACTGTAAACAAGTCTGTGAACATAATTAATGCTGAATACAATTTGGAATTTATTCAGAAACCCACAGTGCTGAGACCATCACTAAACTTTACAACATATGTAAGTATGCTATTTAAGTCAAGTTTATTCTCATGTCTACACAGTATGAGGATGTTTGCTTGCAGGTCTCCTCAAAATAGTTGACAACAACAATAATAATAATAATAATAATAATAATAATAATAATAATAATAATAAAGAAATTAAAAGTATACTAAGCATGCGAAATATTTATGCAATTATGTTCAATATATACAATATGCATTTGCATGTATCATATACAGTGCCCTCCATAATGTTTGGGACAAAGACACATTTTTCCTTTATTTGCCATACTGCTCCACAGTTTAAAATTACAAATCAAAGACTTTAGATGTGATTAAAGTGCGCATTGCAGATTTTAATTTAAGGGTATTTGCATACGTTTTGGTCACACCATATAGAAATGGCAATAGTTTTTATACATGTTCCCTCCATTTCAGGACACCATAATGTTTGGCACATAGCAATGGCAGGTCTGGTATAGCAGTCATATTTAAGACTTTGCTGCATATCTATTGCATGCAATGACTGCTTGAAATCTGTGATTCATAGGCATGAACAGGCCAAGCCTCTAATACAGCCATCTTAAGCTACTGCTTATCCCCTTATGTTTTCTCTTCAGCGTATGAAAGACATGCACAATTGGGTTTAAGACAGGTGACTGGCTTGGTCATTCAAGAATTTTCAATTGTTTTGCTTTTAAAAACTCTTGTGTTGCCTTAACAGTATGTTTGAGATCACTATCTTGTTGTAGGATAAAGTGCTGTCCAGTGTGTTTGGAGGCATTCACTGGAACTTGAGCAGATTTTTCTATACACCTCAGAATTTATTGTACAACTACAGTCAGAAGTTATACCATAAATGAAGATAAGTGTGCCAGTACCTGTGGCAGCCATACATGCCCAAGCCATAACACCCCCCCCCCCCCCCCCCCCCACCATGTTTAACAGATAAGGTGGTATGCTTTGGATCTCGGGCAGTCTCTTTTCATCACCACACTTTCCTCTTGCCATCACTAACTTACAGGTTCATCATTGTCTCATCTATCCACCAATTTGTCAGACTGTTGCAGGCTTTTTTAAATACTTTTTTTTACAAATGATAAACTGGCTATCTTATTTTTATGACTAACTAGTGGTTGGCATCTTGCAGTGTGGCCACTCCATTTCTGTTCATAAAGTCTTCTTTGGACAGTAGTGTCTGACACATACATATCTGCTGCCTGAACACTGTCTCTGATCTGTTGGACAGATATCTGGGGCATTTTCATTACCATAGTGAGGATTCTTCTGTCATCAGCAGTACAGATCTTCTTTGACCCTCTTTGCAATTACTGAGCTCACCAGTGCATTCTTTCTTCTTAATGATGATCCATACAGTCGACTTAGGTAATCCTAAGTGTTTACCGATATCTCTTAATGGTTTTATTCATGTTTTTCAAGCTCATAATGGCATCTTTGACTTTCATTGACACAGTTCTTGTCCAAAGGTAGTCTGTAGGTAGAAGTAAGACTTACGCCTGCACTGATGAAGCAACAAATCACACCTGAGTAATCACACACACCTGTGACGCCAATTGTCCCAAACACTGTGGAGCCCCAAAATTTGGTGACCATGTATAAAAAGTGTAATCCATTTACATGTAGTGAACCCATTTAATCAAAGCCTATCACTCTAGTATCAGAGGCAACATAGGAATCAACACTGGAAGACACACTCACGCGTACCAACTCAATTTTTAATTGTGATTAACCTCAACATGCATGTCTTCAGAATGTGGTGGGAAAATCACATTCCTGATCACCCAGGCAAAAACCCACACAGATATAAAGAAAATGTGCAAACTCCCCGAAGGTAGTTACCTACCTGACCTGAGACATTTTTTGGTATTTAAAGTTTCACTTGGAAGCAAGTATATGAGATAGTTTAATGGTTTAGATTTAGAGTTTCTTTTGTTGTGGAAAATGTTTAAAATTTCTTCCTAAATTGAAGATGTCTACCATCTGCTTTTTAGTGACAATTGAAAAATTGAGTAGCATCCTGGACCCCACAAAAGCATTGCAACCATTCCCAATTCAATAGAGATATGCTCTAATTAAGTACTTTGTCACCATTTTGGTAGTTCATTGTATGGATGTATATTATGTCTCTAATAAAAGTACAAGCCAGAGTTTTTGGAACATAAACATTCAATGTGTATTTGCTCCATCTACTCTCTCTCTCTCTCTCTCTCTATATATATATATATCCTCTTTAATAAAATCCCTGTGTGCATCCATGTGTCCGTGTGTGTGTGTGTGTGTCTTCTGGTGAAGTGCGCATGCGCGGGGTGTGGTGTGACGCTTCAAATCAGATGCTTCAAAGGCCGCCTGACGCGTCACACAAGACAGAGTGGGTGGGACCTATAAAATATCACGCGGCCGATCCAATCAGATTTCGGTAAATGAGGTAACACCTAAAACATAAGGCACGAAAAATCCAATCGGGTACTGAGACGTGGAGACCAGCTTCCCCAAAGAGGTGGGATTAGTGTTTGTTGTTGTGCAAGTGTTCACTCTGAGGATGTCAGATTTGCAATTAAGAAGCTATGCCCGGTAAAGTGTAAAGTGTCAGTCGTTGAAGGGGTTTTCCTAAATATACGAATTTTCATGATATTACAATAGGATGACTTTTAAAAGTAGATTTATTTTCGCTCACATAAAATCCATTGCCGGGGAGACGCCACACATAAAATAATCAGCTGCACGCCAGCACAGATTAAAATACTTGCTGGGGAACTGCACAGTACTTGCTGGAGAGACGCCACAGCAAGCTAAAATAAAGAGAGGCAGGATAGGAGATCTTCAAACGGAAACAACTTATCAATCAACAGCCACAGGGGAGAGGATAAATGTAATATTAATTATACTTACTGTATTGTCATATACGTTTCTATTTTATTTTTATTATTATTTTACTTAAGGCTTCTTGCAAAAATATTTTTGACAAAAAAAAAAATTAAGACAAGAAACAGAATGAGGTCAAGGTCACTTGCCATTTAATATAGACTGTTCCTACTAATGTTTATGCACTACTCTTATTGTTATTGTAACAGGCTTAATGTCTAGTATATATATAAAATCCTAAGCCTAAAAGTGCAATAGTGATGTTTTTATGTCACGTTTTTTGTAATGCTTTAAATCGGCTTATTTTAAAACCTACATATATATGTTTGGTATCATTCTTTTCAGAATTTATCAAACTTTAATGTGATGTTGTTAGATTTTCAGGTTCTTATTCCGTTTTTAAATTATAAACTAAAAAATATCAAGAACTCATGTCTCACGAGATGGGACTTTGTGCCAAAAGATTTAACCACGCCTGGGGCTGGAAATAAAAGGCAAAGAGTAGGACAGCTGCTGTACAAGCTTTTAAATGTTCAAAGTGGAGCACGAGATGCAGATCACGCGGTACGGCAGCAGCAGCAAGCCAGCAGTCGATCGAACAAAGAGGAGGTTAAAAAAACAGTATTTGTTTCCCATTATATCACCGTTTAAGAGGGTGTTTCGGAGGAGAGATCGCGTATCCTTGGGGTGCATTCAGCCCCCCTCTTCACAACGAGAGCGGCAGGGATGTGAAGTGGCTGGCGAGCGAAGCGAGCAGGGGGGAACCCCCTAGTATTTCTCATATTTTTAAAAGTTACAAGCAAAAAAATTCAAATTAATAGCAGGCTCACTGACCACAATCTGAAGAACACAAAAAGCTGCAAAACAATAAAAAAAATAGAAATAATTTTAAGAAATGATGATTCAGAAACTGATATGATTGTGCCAGGAACAGAATAAAGGACTATATGAAGGCTTTTTGAAAAGCATACCACTTCATTGGAAGCAACAGTAAAGCATGGAATGCTTATCTAAAAAATTTATACCATATCAAGAAACTGGAAAAGATGTGTTCAACCCAGTTTATAAATCTATTTATTCCACTATAGGCTTGCAGAAAGCCTGCATTAAATCTGCTGAATATTTCGAATGACATCCCTCTTTTCAAATAACATTTTTATTACTTTTTGAATGCAAGATGCAAAGTTGGTGGCACAGTTGCGCAAAGGTTTGCGTTGCTCCCTAATAGCTCTAGGAACCCTGTTACTAATTTTCAGGACTTTGTGGGCCATCCTCATGTAAACATTGTTTTTTTTATGGATAATTTTGTTTTATCTCCATGTCAAAGAGGATATGCCGGTTAAATTATTTTAGGCACAGGCCCAGTGTACAAGAATGAGTGAGGAAATCCTGTGATGTCCTATCCAGGGTTGAGTCCTGCCTTGCATGTAATGTTTTTAGGATTGGCTAAACCTTCCTGTAATCCTGAATTGGGTTAATCAGATTCACAAAATAGAGGAAAAGATATAACATTAGGTAATTTCAAAAAGTCTTCCAGGAGGAAATATCTAGAATCTGCATTTATTAAACCTATTGTTTGAAATATTGATGCAGAACATTTTTATTGATATTCTAGTGCAAAACTTTTTTTCTTCTCAAATACTTGACCATTTATTACCCATAACTGCTGTGCAAAATCTTATGTAAAGACAAAAAAAAAACTTTTTTGCTCTTGCAGGCATGAAGTCATTTTCAGCTTGTCTGGGCAAATTTGATTAGTACAATAGAACTGAAAATATTCTGTTTCATTTACATTCATTGGCATAACTCAAAAGTAAATATTTAGACAATATTTACTGATGGTGATTAAGCTTTGAAAAGACACTGTGTTTCCCATTGCTGCATCTGTAATGTTTAAAAAATAAAAATCAATTTTGCTTTACACTCATGTGAGCAATAAACATGCAGTGCATGGATAGAAAGCACAGACTGACAGGAAGCTTCAGCCTTTTATGAAGTGGTGGGTGTTAACTGACAGAATGAGAAGAATTCACATTATAAATAAGAATTCTAATGCATCACATCCTACTAAGATTGTGGCTGTATGTTCAGTCCTGAACCAACCTGGTTGGACAGTCATTCAGTTTCAGGCAATTGGCTTTAAAGTTAGCCTCTGACATAAAGTAGGGACTTAATGCTGGACAGCAGAAGATCACCCGAGCTAAGGCATTGAGACACCATATAGCCTGTATTTTAAGTTGCCGCATCCCTGAGTTATCCTCCAGTTTTAATGAAAACATGTACAGCTGTTCTGGAGTGATACTTCAACAAATACTGTACAAACAAAAAAGGCACCAAGTCAGCTTTTTTATGTAAATATAGCAGAGTTTCCCAAGAGGGGCATTATTTTCAAAAGTCCTTTGTAAATTTAAAGATTAGGGAATTTTTTTCTGTTTAGACTACGCATGACCAGTAATCACAATTTGTTATTACACTATTTTTTTACAGCTTTTTTACAGCTATTGCTAACAGAGTACAGATTGAAATATGGCAGAAATGACAGTACAGGACAGGTCGCAATGGGAACATAATATCAAAAGGTTACCTCTCCAAGCCAAATTGCAATAAATAACTCCAGAGACAATATGGGGCTTGGAAAATGATAAACATTGCCCAAATTTCTTGCTTGAGAGGTATGCATGCTAACCATCACACCTCCATCAGAACCCATGTGATGCTGTTTCTTTTTTTATAAATCACACTGGAATATATTTTGCCATTTCTGCCAACCCAGGGCCACCCCCATTACACCCTGGGTGGACAAAGCTGTAATTCTTTGTATAAGACCTCACTTATGATACCAGATTTCAAGTCTGGGGGGCTTAAAAAAATAGATGTGCATAAATAAAAAAAACCTTATGCTTAAAAGATACACACTCTATCCATCCATCCATCCATCCATCCATCCATCCATCCATTTTCCAACCTGCTGAATCCGAACACAGGGTCACGGGGGTCTGCTGGAGCCAATCCCAGCCAACATAGGGCAGAAGGCAGGAACCAATCCCAGGCAGGGTGCCAACCCACCGCAGTACACACTATCTCTTTCCTTATATTCCATTTAAATGCTATTTAATGCATGTCATTAGAAAATTTATATTTATATTAATTAAAAATGCATTTGTTTCTTTCACAGCTGAAAATTTCATTTTATGATGGCCAGCCTTTAAGTGAAGAGGAAATTGGAAGAAATGTAACTTTTTCTATAAGTCAGTCATTATTTTCTAACAGTTGGAGGGCTTTTCAAATGACAGAATCTGTACAGATACAGAACATTCAATCTGAAATTCCTAAAAATGGCATTATAAAGCTTGAATTCCCTCTTGATATCAATATTACATCTTTAACCATCAAGGTAAGCAACTTATGTACTTATAATTTTTCAAATCAAAGTTTAAAATAGAGATTGTGTATACTACACATAGGTAAAGCAAAGAGTTTATTTTGCCTATTCTAAAATCTATTACTGTATCATTTTTCAGTGTCTTTTTGTGTGAAATACGAGGTTTTCAAATCCATCTTGTTTATGGTATGTAAGCGTTAGGAAATTCAGTCATTAGTCTTGGGTTAAATTTAAAGGGCATTTTGGTCTGAATATAGGTGGCTTGGTGGTGCAGCAGGTAGCTCTCCTGCTTTATGAATCAAGTGTCTTAAGTTTGAATCCTGCTCCTGGATGTTTCTGCATGTGGGCTTTGCATGGTCTCCCTATGACTTTGACGGTTTTACTGTGGCTGCACTGTGTACATCCCCAGAGATGGGCCAGGTTAGGTAACTCGGCTTGAGTGAATGTGGGTGAGTGCACAAGTTGGCCCAGTTCAAGGCTGTTCCCTGCCTTGTGTCCAATGCTTTTATGATAGACTCAGTCCCCACTACATCCCTTAGTTAGATTAAGGGGGTTTGAGAATGTTCTGTTAAAAGTAAAGTTGACAATTATTTAAAACTTTGTATTATTTCATATTTAAATTCTATCAAAACAGCACATTCCAAAATTAAATATTTTGTTTCTGCATGTGGATGATTGCCACACTGATATTTGGAACTGAATGAAGTAACTGTAGCAGAAAATGACTCTGCTGAAATGTTGGTTTAGGAGTCTTCATTTTTCTTTATAGAAAAGCTATGTATAAGTATATTTTTAACTTGGGACTAAATACGTTTTAAATGTACCATTATAATAATGACGCTTATAATTATGAAAAATTATACTTAAGAAAGATGTTCTTTAGTAAAAAAGTAAGTTGATGAGAAATTGCTGAAAACTGATTGAGCGAATAGTACTTACTAGTATTGCTTTTGCTTGAAAGGAAACTAAGAGCAGTTGACGAAAGTGTTTCTTGAACACAGATGTCTGCCAGTAGTTTACAAACTGATATTAGGTTAACACAATTAATATTTCAAATAATGTATGTGACACCAACTTTCTGTATATATTCAAATATATAAACAACAGCAAAATGTAATAGTCAGTAGTATGAATAAAACTTGTGACATATGAAAATATCAAAGGTGCTTTATAGTAATAGAAATAACAAATGAATAAGAGGCATCTTTTGTTTTTCAAATGTCAATTTCAACCTTTGAGTTTTTCTTAAAATCAATTTTAGTGTCATTAATATACCCATTACATGTGCAGTGTCTCTTTCAGCCTGAATGGATGTGTGCAGACTTTAACAGCTGCTCGATGTTATGTCTTGCAGGCTAATTTCAGTGGTGCTGAACAGACGCTGTCTGTTTTCAATGTGCTTAACTCTCCTAGTCATTCTTATCTTAAACTTCACGTAGAAAGCTTGCATATTAAGGTAACTGCTTTTTATTCATTTAACTAAGCTGAAAGCAATGGTAAAATATTTCAGTTTTGTACTTAGAAATTATCTGGAAATTTGTAGTTTGGCTAATTTTTTGTTTGATGTGTATAAAAACTCTTCTGATATGATGGTTCACTTTTGCATTTGAAAAGGTTTTATTCTCCATTCATGTAAGAATTACTGTATGTTCCATAATTTAGGATATTTGGATGAAGAAATCTAGAAATGACAAAAGGTTAGTGTATCTCACTCAAAGTGCTTGTATATATAGTAGATAGTGCCATGCAATAAACTCCTGAGACGAAGTAACACTTCAATTTGTATTTAAATAATGGAAAAATACTAGTGGGTGCCTATTAAAAAAAGACTGAAATGGGATCTCAGCATTGCAAATAAAGAAAGAGAATTCTAGTATCAAATCGTTAGGCATATGACTATGTTATGGAAATAGCAACCTGTTTAAGCAAAAGAAGATTAAGAGGTGACATGATTGAAGTGTTTAAAATTATGAAGGGAATTAGTACAGTGGATCGAGACTGTTATTTTAAAATGAGTTCATAAAGAGCACGGGGACACAGTTGGAAACTTGTTAAGGGTAAATTTCACACAAACATTAAGAAGTTTTTCTTTACACAAAGAACGATAGACACTTGGAATAAGCTACCAAGTAGTGTGGTAGACAGTAAGACTTTAGGGACTTTCAAAACTCGACTTGATGTTTTTTTGGAAGAAATAAGTGGATAGGACTGGCGAGCTTTGTTGGGCTGAATGGCCTATTCTCGTCTAGAGTGTTCTAATGTTCTAAAGAAAGATTAGGGAAATATGCACTTATTAATAACAGTAACTGAGAGAAGATGAATTAGATAGAAAGAATCAATGTACATGTGCTCATTTTGTAGAAACTATGGCTAGTCACAAACAAAGAAAAACTTATCCAGTTCAAATAAGAAAAACATTGCTGATTTATTCTTGCATAATTCTGGTTAATTAGCATTAATATGTCTGTTGTTAATACAGTTTAATTTAATTTGCAAGAAATAGATAATGATGATGATTAAAAATAAGTCTTTAGGATCAACAAATATATAAAGCTTGCATAAAAGAGATACCCAAGTTTTCTAACAGGGTGGATTTTCTTCTACATCAACCATGTATGCTTCATTATAATTTGTGAATAATAATTACTTCTAAATTTTGTTTAAAAATATAATTCACATCCCTAGTAGCAGTAGTTTAAGAAAAAGCAAATATATTCTCTCTGACTACAAAATATTTGCAATACTGTAAACCAAGTAATGTGACGGTAGTAAGAAAGCATATAGCAATCAGAATGTGAAAAAAGCTATTTAAACATTCATATCAAATGAGTTATCTATAAGGTAATGCATAATATAAATTACTGGCCTTATGTTACAAATGACTTCTCTAACTAGTACTAGTTCCAAAAGATCAAAATGTGGGTTGCAAGTTGGTAGGCTAACAAAGACAACTGAGCCCAGGCGACTAGTCCAGTATTGTACTACAAAGTCTGCATAGTCTCCACATTGGGGTATTTTTGGTTCTGGAGGTCAGTCCCTTTGGACTACAACATTGATAAAGATTAAATAAAAGGCCAAATCTGTAAATATTAATAATGACAATAATAGAAAATGTATTTACACCTATTATACATAAAATACATCACAAGGTACTTTATAACCAATAAAATCACTAAAGCAAAACCAAAAATTTAAAAATGAATAAAATGAAAAAAATATCAACATGACAGAATAGGTAAGTATAACAATATAGCAAAAATAGCAAAACTATTGTAGATAAATAAAATCAAGGAAGGTCTAAATGATAAAAGTTAGTTTTAAAAATCAAACTAGATACTGCTTAAGAGTAGGAAAGCCTCTTGCTGCTGTGACAAAATACATATTAGACAATCTAGGAGTGCAGAAGATGAAAGCGAACTGTCCTGCGCATTTCCAGTTAAATTTGGGAGTTACTAAATGAGTTTCACATCTAGAGTGGAGCTCCCTTTTTGGCTGATATTTGATTAGGAAGCCTCTTATACATTCTAGGGTAAGCCATTTACAGCCTTATCAACCCATAAAAGAACCTTGAAATTAGCAAGAAGTTTCTCAAAGTCAGGGATGATGTGCACTGCTGTGTTTGACTTTGTTAAAATTTTGCAGATTTGTATGGAGTTATTACCAGATATTCTATATTTCTTTAAGAGAGGCCAGTAAAAAGCAGTTGTTTTAAAAATGAGAGGATGTTTCAGCTTTTCTTAGTCTTCTAATGATTTTAACAGTCTGCGCTTTGCTATATTTTTAAATGATAAATTGCAGTCTTAGTAGCATCATTCAAATACACCATGAAGTTCTTTTTTATAGATTTATAATGTATAAATAAGCATACTAAGACCTGAATGACTCACATAAAAAACAATTTCTGGTCTCTTTTTTCTCCATAGGTTGGAACATCTTTTCTACTAACTGTTCACAGCAATTTTATGATACCTCAGCTAAGATATTTGGTAAGATACAATTCCTACTTATTTTTGTTATTGTGATAGTTTGCTTACATTTATAAAATAAAGTGACACATTTTCCTTCAAAAGTATAACTTTAAATATTTACAAGCTTAAAAATAGTTTTAGGTATTTAGGCTGATAGCAATGTGAATTTTAAGAGATCTTTTTAGTAAAAGAAAGCAAATCCAAGTATAAGCAGATCAAACAGATACGTGACAGGACACATTCTTCAAATGCTTTCTTATAACTTTACTGGAGTGCACTCTGAAATATATAAATGGTATGAAGTATAAATTTAATCCATGTAGTTAAAAATGATTGAGCTGACCCCACTGCTAATCCATTGCACCGTTGTCTGGTGTTTTCCCCATATTGTCAATAGCCTACATAGTTTAAGGAGTGTTTGTTCTATTTAGAATATCATAAACTAATTTATGAGCAGTGGTTATATTGGCAGCTTTATGGTACTGATGAAATACAGTATCACGGGTGGACTCCACCAAAGAGAAAATGTTGATATCGGAGCAGTCTGTACTGGATATCCTGTTGGGTTGAGTTATGCCGCAGTTGTGCAGTAGAGTAAACACTGTGTGTGAATTAAAAACAAAAATAAAAAATATTCCTTTAGATTTCACATCAAATATGCTTAAGACATGGAACACCTTAATGTCTTCTAAAAACACATATAGCAATACACTAAAAGGAACCCTTTGAAAAAAATAGAGATGTGTGAAAATGTAATTTATGACAGTTTAAATATCCCTAAATGGTGCCTGGTAAATTGCTAATGTCAAGGAGATACTATATCATCTTAGTTTGTCCCCTGGTTATAGTCCTTTAGCAAGGATCACGCATTTGAATGGCATCCTCAGCATTTTTGAAGAAGGCCACCCTTGGTCCATCGACAAAAGCCAGATCAGGACAAAAATGGGCTATCGATACTCAACATCAATTAAGATACATTTTCAATTTGCTATCAATTTGTGTACAAATTTAAGCTAAAATGCTGTCACAAGTAACAGGCCCCAGCCGTACCAGCAAGGTAAGAGTTTTTGAAATGTTACACATTTTACCAAATTAATTCTTGCTTATTTGACAGGTTCTTTCAAAAGGAAATACCATCTTAGCTGGCAATAGCTCGGCCACTTCTTTTTCTCTCACAGCCACTTACTCTTGGGCTCCTGTTGCCAGTGTGCTTGTGTATTATGTCAGAGATGATGGAGAAGTTGTCGGAGATCAAGTACAAATATCTATTACAAATATCTTCCAAAATAAGGTATGTTTAGGTTGAAATGGTTAAGTGACAGAGTGGGTATACGTTATGGTGGAACTGCATCATCACAAAGTTTCAAGTCATTATTAAAATGTAGATATGATTTAGTATTTTGTTTTTTATTTGTCAGTTCATCTACCAGCAATTATTAATAATAAAACTTGTTTGAGACTAAATAAACAGTTGAATTTCATATGCAAAATTATCAACATTAGATTTCAAGTATAACCATGCAATTCTTGCAATTCCTTTTTGGTGTTCTTTATGTTCCTGTTTAATATGACAGCCATATTGTACGTCCTCTTCCTATTGCAAAGAGTTTTGTATATGAAATATATAAATAACTTTCTAACCATCATGTAAAACACTTAGGAAATTATGGTTAAAATCTTGTAATTAGACTGCTCAATAAAGTTACTTAATTACTAATGAAACACATGGACCTACAGTCCTAAAATAAATGCAAATAAAAATTAAGTTAACGGTAAGTAGCTGTTTTCTAAATAGTCACTTCTTACAGGTTCTCTAGAAGTCATAATGTATTTTATTACAACTGTTGACTTATTTAGATGAAGCAGAACATTTCTATTTTGGCAACACATGCTTTGATTTTCAACATTAAAAAATATAGCTTGACCTTGTTAATGTAACTTTGGTCTTCAAATAAACATTGATGTAAACATGTAAAAACAATGCTCTCATACTGTTGGACATCTCAACTATTTGTTACAATGTTCTTGATTGCCACTATTCATTTCTGTCTCTGCATCCTATACGCCATTGTGTTTGTCTGCTGCACTTGCTCAATATTCAGATTTACTTCTTGTTTATCAATGTGATTCAGTAGCATGCCTTATTCTTTTTTCTTCTTCGTCATTTAATCACCTTCTGTGATTTGCTTGATGCTCAGCAGATGTCACTGATCTTCTTTTTCTTTGTGCCATTATGGTGGCTATAATTTGTTTTTTTGGTCACTTTGTCATAGACACACAACCACAGGTCACTTTGCCCTTCATTATTTACGTGTGGCAAACTTCTGTGTCTGATGATCTATCAACACAATACTTATGCTTGATTGTAAATTCTGAACATGTGTCTATCATGTCTTGGGGGAGAATGAATAGATAAACCAGGTTGCCATTACCTAATTTTTTTACTTGTTTCAGTTTGTTGTCCTTGCATTCTATAAAATGCACTTAACGCTCAGCAGATGTTCTTCCTTCTATTATGGATTCCAAGAACATATCTTGTCATATTAGATTAAGATAAAGTGTAACAGGCAGACAGATTTTAGCAATTTATATATACTGTAGATATCTTTAATACAGAAATTTTTCCTTGGATTTTTATATGGTCAGATTGCATATTGCTAACTTGACATAAACATACATAGTACATATAAGAAATACTCTCAACCCAAGGTATATATTTCTAACTATTTTTTGCATTGCTGTGTTAAAACACTGTGTAGCACCTGTGATTGGGTCATAAATAACATTGCATTAGATGTTATGCTGTAGCTACCACCATGCAGTGTCCCTAGTGGACTGATAAAAACATCAACACAACATGTGTTTTGTGTCACCTGTTTCTTGTTGTTGGTTGCACAGTACAGTAAGAAGTTAATATTATATAAAACTTGCAGCTACTATTCAAGTATAGATGTCACAAGTCAGTTTTAGTTTGGTATATTTAATGGATAAATACAACAAATAGCACAGGGAGTTTTAATACTGGTATACCAAAATACATCTCTGTTAAAAATGTGTTGGCATAAGATAACTTTCTAAATTATGAGCAAGAAAAATATACATGTAGATTAAAAATGCTTCATATTTCTTGCTTAAACCTGTAAAAAATGTAAATATTACTTTTTGACATTGTAACAGAATCCCGGACCATGGACAGAGACCACAACTTTGTCACACAACACTCCTTTATTTTCCTTTCTGCAACAGTATACACCAATCACCACAGTACTCAGTCCCTTCTTCCTCTTTCTTAGCTGGCTCCACTCCTCTAAGCTCTGTCCTCTGCCACCCGACTCCGGCTTGCTGAGTTGTGACAGCTGTCTCCTTTTATAGAGGACCCGGAAGTGCTCCAGCTGTTCCATGATCAGCTTCCGGCTGCAGTTCCGGGTGAGACAGCAGCCCTACACAGGAGGGCTCAGCCGTTCTCCACACGCCCCCTGGCGGTGTCCATGAGCCACAGCAGGGTTGAGCTTCTCTGCTCCGTGGCAGTATAGCAAACCAGGAGGGCTGTCCTCCATCGTCCCGGCCGGGTAAGCATCCCGGCCGCCCATTACAACATGTCCTCATCTTCTATTCTTTAGCAATAAGAACACTGTACTTAACATGTAGCAAAAGCATTCACTTCTGGATTTCTGCAAAGCTGTCCTTATACATTCCTTTGTTTCTTAGTTTAGCCCAACAGGGTGAATGGTAGAACACTGAAAGAGCTTGATGATTTAGTTCTGCAGGAGTGAAGATGTTGCTATTAAATCCATCCATCCATCCATTTTCCAACCCGCTGAATCCAAACACAGGGTCACGGGGGTCTTGCTATTAAATAATATCTAATATTTTAACAAATATCTCATAGTTAAGAGATTAAATATTTGTTTTAGAAATGCATTTTATAATGAATTTAAGCCTTCATATTTACAATATTTTACCAATTTTAAACATTTTTTTTCTTGTGCTTCCTTTCTATGTATTTAATCAGGTTAACCTTTCATGGAGCAACAAACACGTCCAACCATCTAATGCAGTTTCACTTCAAGTCAATGTTACTGAGCCTAATTCTTTTGTTGGGATTTTAGTTGTTGATAAAAGTGCAAAATTACTTGGTGATGCAAATGATCTCTCTGAAGACATGGTAAGTGTTCATTTCCAAGTATTATCCAGTATATACACTAGAAAATACAAAGAGATTGTTAATGTTAAGTTTCTAATTGTAAATTTTAGATTATAGGAGGTTGTTTGATGTGTCTGGCATGAGCAGGGATTTGACATTTCTATACGTTATGATAGTGTCAGCTTTTTCTTTTATTTCATTTATTTTCATATTATTTTTGTTTAGAATTACAGCTTTTAATGAAATATCGGATCTCTATAAGTTAGGAATGTAGCCGAAGACATTAATATACTACTAAACTTTGTGATCCTCTTGTTCATAAAGTCTTACAGTATATATCAACTAATGCATATTTACAGTCCAGTTTCAGTTCAGGGCCCGTTGGCCCAGCTCTGAATGTGTTACTCAGTGCTTATTAACAAAAGCTCTTCCAAATACACTCTGCTCAAGCCACTTTTCCCATTTAAAGAGTGTCAGAAAACTGGTAGGATGATTGGATCTAATGAGTATTGACATCCTTTCACTTATAAAAAATAACGTTTTTATTTAATTCAGTGGATCTACTTCTACAGTGCTAAATACTTAACTTCTAGTATTAATTTTTAGAGCAATGCATTCCTGATTAAGATGGTCTGTGATGAGCCTGTGTTAGATATATACAGGTAGTAGCCACAGAAGTGCAGTATATGTATATATTAGAAACAATATGTTTCAATTTCTAATCCAGTTTCTTTAAAATTTACTAATAATATACTGTAACTACCTGTTTACATTGTGTAATCAATTTTATTTTATAACACTCATCATAGGAAACCTCAAAGTTGACTGTAAGAAGTAAATACTTAATTAAGTGCTGTGGAAGACAGTTACTTCTTTATTGTTTGACCAGTGCCCCACCAAAACATATCTCTCTATTATAAAAAAAAATCTTGGAAGGCTTGGAAGGAGACGATACATGACTTTCTCGGAGACACTTTAACGTCCTGTGAGACAAGGCAGTGAGACAAAAGGACACCTGCTGTACAGGCTTTTAAATGATCGATCTGTCACTTCCGGTTGAGAGTAAGCTGTGCGCGTTTGGCTGCCGCTTCTCACCGGTGTCATTGCATTTGTTTTGTTTTGTCCCGTCAGACTTGACTGCTCTTTTCGAATTTGTTTTTTTACGAATGCCACTGGCGATTGCCTAGATCATACCTGTTTCAGTCTTGCGCGAGCTCCCTTCCTTCTCTCCTGTTACTGCCTTCGCGGTGAGTATGAATCTACTCTTGCTTCGTTTGCAGTTGCGAGTCTGAACTGCGAATGTGCAGCCTGCCCGCTGTGCTTTTCCTTTTCTAGCTGGTTATGCAGTGAGATTTGGGTTGGCTAACGTGTGTAACTGGAGTTAGCATGGTGTTGTGTGGCATTCTGTTCGCTCTTGGCGGTGTCCACTGCTGTCTGGATATTCTTAGCCTGTTCTGTCTCTGGTTTGGAGTTGTGCTGTGTATTGCTATTTCTACTTTTTTGGCAATGCAGCTCATATATTCTCCATATGAACTTAAAAATCTTGACTGTCATCCGCGATTGGTCTCCCTGACTTATAGTTTCTGCCAGTCGCTTGGAATTACTCGGCGTCCTTGCCATATTCACCGGTCTAAAAGAGTCTCCTCGCGGATCTATGGCTCGGACGTGTCGATTCCAAGTACAGTGGAACCTCGGGTCACGAATGTCTCGGACCACGTACAAATCGGGTTACGACCAAAAAGTTTGCCAGACTTTTGCATCTGTTCACGACCACACACTCGGGTGCCGAACAAGCCAGTTTCCCTTCCAGTTCGTATGCACCGATGATTTCCGCACGTGTTCAGTCTCTCCCTGTGCATTCCCTGTGCAGTGAGCGAAAGAGAGAGAGAGTGCGAGAGAGCAAGCGAGAGAGAGCAAGCGAGAGAGAGAGAGAGCATGAGAGAGCAAGCGAGAGAGAGAGAGCGAGCGAGTGAGTGAGAGAGAGAGAGAGAGCACGAGAGAGCGAGGTAAGAGAGAGAGGGCTGGCCGCATAATACTGAGAAGGCAGTTAAAGAATGCACCGGGCTTGTTTTTAAAGAGACAGATTCCAGCATTGTTTTAACCTTGTTGTATTTAATGAAGACTTTTTTCTATTGGATTTTAACCTCCACTTTACTTCTGTTTACAGCGATCGGTTCGTAGAGTGCATTGTTGCAATGTTACTTTTCTTGGTTGTTTATTAAATTACGGATTTTTCAAATGTTCATGTTTCTCCCTGTGCTTAAAACTCACTAAAAAAAAACTGTTTACAACGAGCGGTTCGTAAGGCTATAGTGTGAATTCTTGCAATGTTACTTTTCTCTGTTCAAGGTTTTCTCAGTGTTATTCAATGTTTTTACATTTAGTTTACTACTAGCAAAATACCCGCGCTTCGCAGCGGAGAAGTAGTGTGTTAAAGAGGTTATGAAAAAAAAAGGAAACATTTTAAAAATAACGTAACATGATTGTCAATGTAATTGTGTTGTCATTGTTATAACTGTTGCTGTCTTTTATATATATATATATATATATATATATATATATATATATATATATATTATATATATAATATACACACACACATAAACATTTATATACATATACATATATATACATATCTACATATACACATCTACATATATATACACACATACATAAACACACACATAAGACTTACTGAGTGAAACGGGCTTTCATTGACAATCATGTTACGTTATTTTTAAAATGTTTCCTTTTTTTTTCATAACCTCTTTAACACACTACTTCTCCGCTGCGAAGCGCGGGTATTTAGCTAGTATATATATATATACATATACACACATACATGCAGTTTTAATAACACAGAAATCAATATAAACATTAACATCATTATCATATGAGAATATGAAGTAATATATAAGAAGCACATTTCATATAAATATAAATTATTAAACAGTAAAATCTTCTTCTGTAATTTGCTACCGTGGCAATTTGTGTGTCTGTCCAGGATTTTAAATGACCTGTAGCTCGCAAACCGTGTCACCTATACACTTGAAATGTGGTACACATATAGTACCTCACGTCTACTATCCGCTTTATGGGTGATGATTGTTTTACTCTTTTTATCTTTATTTTATTTTATTGTAGAATCAACTCCTATCTGCGCACAGCAGGGCAGCCGTGGGCGGATGCGTATGGTGTATTCACTCCATGTTATCGTGCATTGCGCTGTCAGTGGTATTTTGATAAAAGAATTTGAACAACATATAACAACCGTATAAATTATTAAACAGTAAAACATTAACATTTAAGAAGTAAAGTTACATTAAGTACTACTGCAGTGCCTTCGGGTATACCTCATTTTTTGTTTGCCCATTACATGCTTAAATGTATACATTTTTTGTTGCACCTACCCGAGAACACGCGACATATAACCGAGCGTGGGAGAAGCATGGATTTTAAACACGCGTTGAGTTGATCTGCTGGTCTCCCTCGTGGAATAACTGGTAATGTTTGACTAAAATCTACAGCGAGTAAAACGACATTACCTCCTATTTTTTTTTTTACGATCTCTGAGATCTTGGTTTTTTCGGTTCAAAGCTTCATAAGCTCTTTTATGTTGTATGGTGTACTTATCCCAAACCATCATCTTTGAATGTTGCAAGACTTTCGCCTTGGATGTAGATCGGGGTAATCACATTCATTGCATTCCTAGTCTGAATCACAATGTGATTGTATGGGTGGTTACCTGGCACTGTAGGGTTGCCACCCGTCCTTTAAAATACGGAATCGTGCCGCGTTTGAGAATGAAATTGCGCGTCCCGTTTTGAATCAATACTGGACGGGATTTATCCCGTATTTTTTTTATAATTTTTTTTTTAAAGCAGCGTCTCATGCAAATCATCCCACATGCATTTTATGAAGATGCCTCCTTTCCTACTTTGGATTGGGTAATACTTGATGTCATCGTTAGTTTGATTGGTGTTTTTAACTGTCCAGTGAGGAGGGCGTGTCTTTTAAGTACAGTCTGCAAAGTGTTGTCACTGAGATGTGGCGTCAGCGCCATAGTTGAAGCCCCTAACGTTGCGGTCAGCAAGTCGGCTAACATCCGCCATGTGCCGTCTTTCAGTTGCGAGAAGCAGATCATAGAATGGTTGAAACTGTTGCCCCTAACGTTGCGCCACGGCGTGTGGTTCGTTTATACCTCGTGTCGTCTCATTAAAGTTTTATCTCGCGAATATGTTATTGCAATCCGCAGCGGGAGCGTTTCTATAAACTTAATTTAAACTTACGTTTTACACCGTGCTTTGTTTCCCTTATGAACATGCTTGTATGCTTAACTCGCTCCGTTCTCAATTGTTTAATTAATTTTTTGCTCTTCGCTGTTTGCGGGTCTTCCTCCATTTCCCCCTACTTCGTTGTTTTATCTCGCGAATATGTTATTGCAATCCTTAACGGGAGCGTTTCAATAAACTGATTGAAAATAGTTTTGCATTTACCTTTTTAGTAAAAGGCGAGCTTTTAAGCCTGAGAAATCACCCCGTAAATGCACACGTTTAATTGCACATGTGTTAATATGTATGGTTACACAGTATTAAAAGACAGTGAACAACGTCAGTTACCTTTGTTCCCGCGTTTGATAAAAGGTGAGCTTTTAAGCCTGAGAAATCACCCCGTAAATGCACACGTTTAATTGCACATGTGTTAATATGTATGCTTACACAGTATTAAAAGACAGTCAAAAATTAACGTCATTTACCTTCGTTCCCGCGTGTGACTCGTGCTGTAAATCTCTTCCTTGTTTTTAGTTCACGTGATTACGTAGGAGGCGTGATGACGCGATACGTGACTCCGCCTCCTCCATTACAGTGTATGGACAAAAAATATGTTCCAGTTATGACCATTACGCTTTGAATTTCGAAATGAAACCTGCCTAACTTTTGTAAGTAAGCTGTAAGGAATGAGCCTGCCAAATTTCAGCCTTCCACCTACACGGGAAGTTGGAGAATTAGTGATGAGTCAGTCAGTCAGTCAGTCAGTGAGTGAGTCAGTCAGTCAGTCAGTGAGGGCTTTGCCTTTTATTATTATAGATTACGCTGTGCATTCTATGGTGTAATTAACTATTTTTGTGCTTAAAAATCTTTAAAAAATCTATTTACATACAGTTCGTACTGTCTGGAACGGATTAATTGTATTTACATACAATCCTATGGGGGAAATTACTTCGGGTCATGACCAAATCGGGTTGCGATCAGAGTTTTAGAACGGAATGCGGTCATGAACCGAGGTTCCATTGTATATTGACATCTGACCGCGTTCACTGGCCTAACGCTAGGGCTGTCCGAGGAATAAACATGGGCCATCTTCGTCCTCTTCAGGAAGTGTCTGCGCCCTTCTCTCCCAGCTGTTCCAACTTTAGGCTTGGCCTTTTGAACACTCGCTCCATCACTAACAAGACATCGCTGATTAATGACCTCATCTCCCAGAAGCAAGTGGACATGTTTCTTCTTACAGAAACTTGGCAACAACCTGGTGATATTGCTGTTGAAATGGTTTCCTCCCCTCCTGTACTGCTGTTGTTAGTTTATCACCATCCCAAATCTGTGGTGAACTTTATGTCTGAATTTAATGAACTTCTCACTGTAATCTCGTCTCTTTGCCCTGCTGTAATTTTACTTGGTGATTTTAATATTCATGTTGATATCAACTGCTCTCTTACAGCTGAATTTATCTCAACTTTGGAATTTTTTGACTTGACACAGCATGTGGATTTCCCCACTCATACTCACGGTCATATTCTTGACTTGCTTTGTTCAAATGGCTTGAATAATGTCCTCTGTCTCAGGTTCACTCTCTGGTATTTCTGATCATAAGATTATTGAATGTAACTTTAGCATTATTACCACTACATCTGTCAAGAAAAAGTCTGTCTCCTATCGCAACATTAGGTCTGTTAATTCTGATTTGTTTGCTGCTTCCCTTCTGTCTTCGTCTCTTTCTGAATTGCATAGTCTTCCCTCTCCTGAAAACATGGTTTCCCTTTATAACAGCTGTGTTTCCCAACTGTTAGATAACTTTGCTCCCTTAAGGACTAGGCATGTTCCAGCCTCCCGCTCTTGTCCCTGGTACACCGGTGAGTTCAGAGCTATGAAAGCCACTAGCCGGGGTCTTGAATGACTTTATAAGAAAACGGGCCTCATAGTTCATTCACAGCTTTGCACTGAGCGCATACTTAAATATAGGGATGCCCTTAACACTGCTCGCTCCAACTATTGTTCCTCTGTCATAAATGGTGCTAAGTCTAGGCCTAGAACTCTTTTTAGAACTGTTAATAAACTCCTCCAACCCCCTCCTCTATCATGCCCCAATACAGCTGAACAGTGTCGGGCTTTCTTACATTTCTTTAATACCAAAATTGATCAAATCTATCACAGTTTCCCCTCCTCACCACAGTCACTCACTCATTCTGATCTGCCATCTCCATCATCAAGACTCACTTGTTTCTCACCTGTTGACTCTCTTGCCATCTCTGAACTTATTAATAAGTCTAATGCCTCCTCCTGTCTGCTTGATCCTGCCCCACTTCTCTGTTTAAGACATGCTCATCCATAATTAGTTCAGGTTCTGTCCCTACTGTCCTCAAAACTGCTGCAGTTACCCCAATCCTTAAAAAACCTGACCTGGATCCTTCTTCTCTCTCCAGTTACAGGCCTATCTCTAATCTCCCTTTTTTGGCTAAGGTGATGGAACGCGTGGTTGCTACACCACTCCATGCTTTTCTTGTAGATAATACACTCTATGAGCCTTTTCAGTCTGGTTTTCGTACAAAGCACAGCACTGAGACAGCTCTTCTCTGTGTAGTCAATGATCTTCTCCTGTCTGCAGATTGCGATTCCCTTAATATTCTCCTCTTTCTTGACTTAAGTGCAGCATTTGACACTATTAACCATGAAATCCTCCTGTCACGTCTCTCTGCTGTAGGCATCTCTGGCTTAGCCCTTCAATGGCTCACATCTTATCTTTCTAATAGGCAACAGTTTGTCACACTTGGCCGATATAAATCCTCCACCTCACCTGTGTCACATGGTGTCCCTCAGGGTTCAGTCCTTGGGCCATTACTTTTTCTACTTTGTATCCTTCCTTTGGGTTAGATTATTCGCAGACATGGCCTTCCACTGTCATGCAGACAATATACAGTTATATCTTAGTACAGACACCCCTACAGATTCACCTCCCAGCACACTCACGAAATGCATCACTGATCTTAAGCTATGGATGGAAAATAACTTTCTCAAACTTAATGCCAATAAGACTAAAGTGTTACTGGTAGGTCCAAAATCCCAACCTTCTAAGGCATTCAATTTCTCTATTTCTGTTGATGGTTTTCAAACCTGCTCCTGTTGTCAGAAATCTTGGTGCTTTGTTTGATTCATCACTTAACTTTGAGTTACAAATTAGGTCTCTTTCCAAAATTTCATTCTATCATCTCTGTAACATTGCCCGCCTCCGTCCATTTCTGTTCTTGTCTGATGCTCAAACTCTGGTTCATTGTTTCATAATGTCTTGTATTGATTACTGTAATTCCCTCTTCATTGGCCTCCCTGCAAAATCTATACAGAAGTTATAATATATTCAGAACTCCGCAGCTAGAGTCCTTACCCACACAAAGTGTTTTGCTCACATCTCCCCTGTTCTTTCCCAGCTTCACTGGTTACCAGTTCCACCAAGGCTTAAATTCAAGATTCTGCTTCTCACCTTCAAAGCCCTACATAACCATGCCCTCCTCTACCTCACTCAGCTACTAGCTCCTTACACTCCTTGTCGCTCTGTCAGGTCCTCGAGCAGTCATTTCCTTACTGTCCCACGCACCAGACTCTCCAACTTGGGAGGCAGGTCCTCCTTGACTGCAAGGACCTCAACTCTGGAACTCTCTTCCTCAGTCTCTCAGAGATTGCTCCTGTTTCTGTACTTTTAAATCACAACTGAAAACTTTACTCTTCTATGAACTTTTGTCATCTGTGTAATTTTTTTTTTTTAACTCTGTATGTAAAGCGACCTTGGGTTTGTGAAAGGCGTTCAATAAATGTAACCTATTATTATTATTATTATTATTATTATTATTATTATTATTATTATTATCAACGCACAGTGCGACAAGCAGAAAACGCAGCTCGGCAGCAGCAGCAGCAAGCCAGCAGCTGATCCGACCGCATCTCCTTAGCGTGCGTTCAGCCCCCACTTCACAATGCGAGCAGCAGAGACGTGAAGTGGCTGGTGCGTAGTGTGCCCCAGGGTTGGGGTTTGGGCAAGCAAAGCAAGCAGGGGGCAAAGCCCCCTAGTTTATTACAAAAAGGATTTTAAACCAACTTTTCATCATTTTAAAACACGACTGTACCATCTTAGGCCACAAGTAGCTGGGTTAACAGAATGTCAGGCCAACTATGCTCTATATTTAATAGTGCATGCAACACACAAATGGGCTCTTGTGAGGAAAGGGAAAAATAAAGTTTAGATTTAAGATTGAACCCATTATATGCTGAATTGTGGTGTTGACAGTACCTTTCATATTTAAGTCTCAAGGTTTACTGCATGAACATGGGAGTGCCCAAGCTGACAGAAGGCTGTAAATGCCATGCTCGAATGGGCCATCTTACTATTTGGATAAGTTAAAACTGAGTTCCTCTATCTGTTATTTGTTGGTCATGTTTTTTTTGTAATGTTGAAACATATTTAATGCAATTAAAGTTAGACATAATAAGTAATGAATAACAGAGTAGTTTATATTTTTAGATTTATTGGTTGTTTACTAATGCACTTGAAACTTTTCTTCTTTCTTAATCCCTTCTTCATAAGGGAATAGCGTTTCACTGTAGATCATTATATTAATGAGTTATATCTGCATTTGTTTTTGTTTTTCAATCTGTATCAGGTTGCCAAAGATCTGGCTCTGTATGGCACAAACAATCAAAACAGTAATTTCCAAGAAAATGACAGATCTTTCTCTGTATTTGAGGTAATATTTTAGAATATCAATATTATTATTCATAGTGAGAACCTGAAATATGTTCCATTGTGGCCTAAAGTTTCTTTAGAAAATAGATGTCAAAAACTGGAGTGTTATAACGAGAGCCTGGATTTCTTTCAGTAATTACCAGTATTTTGAGTTCTCGGAAAAACGGCAGAACAAAAATGTGTCTCTGATTTTTAATCTGAACTTGGGAAATTATTTGACCATTACTTGACCTTTTGAAAATATTTGTCTTTAGAAATATACATGCACCTATTTTAGAGATGTGGGAATCCAGAGCCCATCTGGCCGGATTAAAAGCAAACTCTGAAAATGGACAGTGAATTTACAGGGCACCCATATACAGACTTGTATTCAGTTATTGTAACCTATGTATTTTTTCTGATTTTGGAGAATAACAATGTAGATACTAGAAGAAAGTACAAAGTCTCAAAGGTAACCAGATCAGAATTCAATTTTTTCCTGGAGCTATGAGGCCACAGTGCTAACCACTGCACCCTTGTGCTTTCTCCTCTCATGCTTCTTCACCTCAATTAAAAAAATACAAAAAAACACAACTAAAGTACAGATATCAAAGTTCAAGAACATTAATGCAGGTTCATGGTTGACACTGCTTCTTTACAGATCTAGCCTCCTTGGCTTGAATATTGTGCTCTATTACAATATCATTCTCTGTGTAGAATCTGCACATTCTCTCCATGTCTGTGTGGGATTTTTCTGCAGGTATTCCTGAATTCTTACAAAATCCCAATGAGTGTCCATGTTAGGTTGATGGCTGATTCTAAACTGACTATGTGTGAGTGCAGACCTGTGTGCGAGAAAACTCTCTGATGGGCTGGCAACTGTTCGTGGTGGGTTCCTGCCTTGCGCTAGACTCTCTCCTCCCACAGTCTTGAATTGGTTTTGCAAGTCTGACCATATATATATGTATTTTTAGGTAAAAAAGTGTATTTTGTTGTACAGTATATTCTTACCTTTAAACATAACTCTTGTCTGAAATACCCTTCATTTCAAGCCAAAGTTCCATTGTGTAATGTTTTGGGGCAGACTGTAAAAGGCAGCACAAGTTATTTTAGAGATACTTTTATTTTTAGACATCAAACCTGAAGGTGATGACTGATGCCATGCTGCCACATGATGTGATTACATTTCCAGACCTATGTAAGTGAAATCTCTTATACAGTTTCATTTATTATTTTGTATGGTGGTATTGGCATTAGCTTTTGGGACAGTATAGTGAAATTGCTAATTTTTGCTGTATACACAAGCAATTAGATTTGAGATTAAAAGATTCATATGGGCCAAAAAGCACAGAGTGTTCTCGATTATTGTAGGGGACTTTTGTGGCTAAGAAATGAAATTAAGCAGTTTAGATGATGAAATTTAAAAATTAAGGAAGAGTAAGAATGATACAAGTACAAATCAGAAAGAGTTGGGCCACTTTTGTGATTCTTGTATACTCTGAGGAGAAAACAAAAATAAAAACGTGGTACAAGCGATAAGTATTTTCAGATAGGAGTCCAAGATCAGACAAAGATGTTGTGGAGAAGCTGCTTATGTAGAATCTGGGCAGGAAGATGCAGGTTGAGGAGGGCGTATGACAGAATCACATCAGAGGTAGAACAAGTGTTTGTCTTCTGTCCTGCAGAGGAAGGAGAAGAAAGAGCATTAGGCAACAGCGCCAACCCCTGATCCAGAGGAGAATTACCATTAAGAGAGCCCTTCAGCCGTCCCTGAACACATACGTGTGACCGAAAAAATATACAATGAGATTCTTTATGGCAAAACAATATAGACTATCTTGTAAAACAAGCTATTTCTATTTGTCACAGCTGACAATTTACAAAGATAAACTGCAGTTGATGTAAAGATAAACCATAAAACAACTGTTTCTGTTATTGCCAAAGTCCTACACAGTGAAGTAGTGAACATGTCATAAATATTCTTTAATGAAAACTTGGACAGCAGAGTTATATAAGGCTAGCCTTCAAGATACAAACCTTTCAACAACACAAAAAGTTAAAGGCCATATTAGAATATATCAGAAAATGTAGAGAGACCAGCCTAACATAATTAATGATTGCAGAGCAAAATGATTTTGACAGTATACATCTTGCCTTCCTTTGCACAAAAAAAGCTGCTTTAATAGTAATTGGTGTGTCCTTCGTCTTGCTACAAGCCAAGCAAACACACTTAACAACTGGTTAGCTAGTGCTAACACTGGCCAAGTTTGTTTCCTGATTTAAATCCATTTGAGCACGAATCAAGATAAGTCATCATAGAAAAACTGTCAGAGCATAGAATGATGTGGTGAGTCGCCAGACGTTTTTACAAACATAAGTGACAGTATGACCCTCATGAAGAGCTCCCTTTGAAACATAGTCATTACAATAAAACAGGTGGGTCCCTTTGTTTTCTCACTGACTTTCTTTATTTCAGTTTCCTCTCTCCCTGTCTCTCTCACACACTCTTCTTTCAGTCATTACTTATATATTTGAGATGCCAGTAGAACGATCTGGCAGACCCTTTTTGTGCTGTGCCTGGAGAATAGTTACTGGTCTGAAGTAGTGTTTTCACTTAGATCAGACAGATCATTTGCATTTCCTTCAGGTGATTCTGTCCCCCTTCATGTCCCATCCAGATATGTCTCTTTAACTATACATTTATAAGCATACTTACAACATGACCCATTCCAGCCCCAATCTATGAGAAGGAGTCAACCCAGCCACATTGTGCTTTGGCAGGTTTGTGGACTCTATCAGTAAAGTTGAAGAATCAAACACTACCTCATGGCCCTAGGATTCAATATTGTCTTTACCCATCCACTGGAATAGTTCACAATAGTAATAAGAATGAACTTCTGGCCCAAAACATAGGATTGCAGCTGCAGCACAGGCCATTTAGTAGCAAGATTTGCTCTGTGGCCATGCAAGGTGATCTTGAGTCAAACGTTTGTCTTAGATTCATTATGGTTGTTGAGATTCTTTGGTGATCTGTGTCAGTACTGTTCCCAGTAAATACTGCAAATATTTTATTTATTGGTAATTGTGAGGGATGCTACGTGAAGACTGGCATCCCGGCCAGAGCTGAACTGAGACCCTTACCTGGCCGGGGCATCTATGGCATAGAACAAGTGGGGAAGACAGTTTGCACAGGGCTTTGTCTACCCTGAAATGCTAGATGGCAGCCCCATTGGGTTACAGTACCACCACGGATTCCCACAGGGCACATTGAGAATAGTAGTTCATTGCTTCAGCCCTTTTGGGTTCCGTGGGTGCTGCCAGGGGGCACATAGAGGACTAGCAAGACCTATTCTGTCAGGCTCCAGCTTCACTTGGAAGTGCTCCCGGGCCACAGTATCGGGACACTAGAAGTACTCCCAAGTTTTATATAAAAGGAGCTGCTAGAGTTGGGAGGAGGAGGATAACACTTGCTGAAGGAGCGGACCAGAGGAGACAAGAGTGCTGTGTTATCATTGTAATTGTGGTTGTAGTGTGGGAAACTCATCCTTATAATAGTGTCACACAATAAAAAAATTCTCTTCATTAGTGACCTTGTGTCCAAGCCTTTTGTGTCTGGAGTCTGGGGAGTTGCAGCACACGCTACTGGTCACATAATCTTAGCAGCTTTGTTTTTCAGAATCTCCTACTCTAGATTTTTAGAATGAGTGTGCCTTTCTGTACCTAACTTCATTAACAAGTTTACATAGTTTGGGATCACTTCTTTAGCCTAGCAAATTTACATAACTTTGTCTAATTTAATAAATGTATGGTTTAACATTGTTAGTTTACCTAGACCAAGTCATCTACAGATAGATAACACGTGTTATTTAAAATTCACATATATTACTGTATAGATGAATTTTATAATAATATAAAATAGTTTATAATATAACTTATTTATATATTCTGTATACAGTATATATTTAATACTGTATATATAGTAATATGATTTTTTTATTTATCACCTTTTATAGATGAAGTATTTCATGCTACTGATAAGAATCTTCCTGAATCACCTTCCACAGAAACAAAACCAATCAGGAGCAATTTTCCTGAAACCTGGATCTGGAATGTAACATATACAGGGTAAATAATAACAATGAACACTGTATTATTTGCTATATATTTAGATTTTAGAAAATGAAAAGAAGTAATATGTAGAGATGAACCTATATTGGTTTACTTCTTTTGAGATATTTTATGAATTTCTGTAGTAAAAAGTCTATTTATCATAATGTCTTTCTATTTGCCGTCTGTTTTTTAACATCCTAATACCATGTTTAATAGATAGATAGATAGATAGATAGATAGATAGATAGATAGATAGATAGATAGATAGATAGATAGATAGATAGATAGATAGATAGATAGATAGATAGATAGATAGATACTTTATTAATCCCAATGGGAAATTCACATTCTTCAGCAGCAGCATACTGATACAATAAATAATATTAAATTAAAGAATGATAATAATGCAGGTGAAAAACAGACAATAACTATGTATAATGTTAAATATTAACATTTACCCCCCCCCGGTGGAATTAAAGAGTCGCATAGTTTGGGGGAGAAACAATCTCCTCAATCTGTCAGTGGAGCAGGACAGTGACAGCAGTCTGTCGCTGAAGCTGCTCTTCTGTCTGGAGATGATACTATTAAGTGGATGCAGTGGATTCTCCATAATTGATAGGAGTCTGCTGAGCGCCCTTCGCTCTGCCACAGATGTTAAACTGTCCAGCTCCATGCCAACAATAGAGCTTGCCTTCCTCACCAGTTTGTCCAGACGTGAGGCGTCTTTCCTCTTAATGCTGCCTCCCTTTATGTAATAAATACAATTTAGGCACTCCTCCATTCAGATATTTACTGCTAAGTGTTGGATGTTAACCTCCTTATAATAGGATAACCTTACACAAGCAGTTCAATTTATTCTATGTATTTCTATATATTAACTTACTTGATCTTATTTTCCTTTTTAGAAAGAAATTGATTTTCTCAAATCAATCAATTGCAATATTTAAATAATTAAAAACTACCTACCTAAAGGTTAAATTAAATTGACAAATAACAAAAAACCCACTGTCTGTCACACATTACGTTAATATAAATTCCAGAAATGGCCACAAATTTGTCCAGCAATGCATATGACACTGTGCATATTACTGTTTTCAAGCGAAGCCAAGCAAAATATTTCATTAAAATTTAATGTGTCAAGCCACTCATATTTGCTAATTTCTTTGTGGTGTAACTGCCTTTTTCTGTTAAAGGTTTTGTATACTTTTCTTTTCTTTTTTATTTGCCTTTATATTTAAAGGAAATTGTATTAGCTTTTGAAGTTTGAATTTGCTTTAGCTAAGAGAAAATGCCTAATAAGTTCAATTAAACACTTCTACTATATTTTAAATGATCTACAATAGTTTAGTTTTCATCAGCATTACATGTCACTTTATAAAGGCACTCTGTTATATTTACAATTAAATTTACTTTGCTTTGTTATCTTATGAAGGGCCTCAACAACTGTTAACCTGGATGTGGTCGCTCCTGACACTATCACTTCTTGGATAGCCAGTGCTTTTGTTATGTCGGAAAATCTTGGTCTAGGTCTGACTAGCTTTTCAGAAGAGGTACAGAATAGTTTCCTGGCCATATATTTAGTTTTGTGTATAATTTGATTATGATTTATAAATGCTTTTCATTCTTTTGCAGCTGGTGGTTTTTCAGTCATTCTTCATATCTCTAAATCTCCCATACTCTGTTATAAGAGGAGAGGAGCTTGTTCTTGATGTAATCCTCTTTAACTACCTGAATCAATCCATAGAGGTAATGTAATAAAGTTTGAGGGATTTTGTGTGGGTAATATTTTTAGAGGTACCGTAGTTATTAATGAGTATTTTTCATCTCTTTTTCAACCCGTTTTTAAATTCACTTAATCCAACTAAGTTCCCGAGCAGCATCAGGGTCTAGGAACAAACCAGCACTGGATAAGGCAGCAAGTTAAATGGGAATTGTATCATAAAAACATTTTTAAATGAGTAGCATTCTCATTTCTGGAGTATCCATCTGCTATATATCCATTCTCTCTTTTAATAGTCACCTTGCCGAGTTAAGGTCATAAAAAGCACAGTTGGAAACTTGTTAAGGGTAAATTTCACACAAGCATTAGGAAGTTTTTCTTTACATAGAGAACCACAGACACTTCGAATTAGCTACCAAGTAGCATGGTAGACAATAGGACTTTAGGGACTTTCAAAACTCAACTTGTTTTTTTAGAAGAATTGAGTGGATAGGACCTGCGAGCTTTGTTGGGCTGAATGGTCTGATCTTGCCTAGATTGTCCAAAAGTTCTAATGTTCTAAAACAGTTTTCAGTCATGAAAAATGGACACAAGACAAGCAAAATGCTATAAGAAATGTCAGTCCATTACAAAACTAAAATTAGTCAGAGTTTTCTCTACTTTATGAGTACAAATGTAATTATGTGCATGAACAGACATGTGTCCTACAATGGACAACCCATGAAAGGTTGGCTTTGTCTTGGGCCTAGTGCTGCTGAGAGAGACTCAAGTCCCCACAAACCTGAACTGGATTTTGTGAGTCTGAGTTATGTTATGTTATTTTTAATGGATAAATAAAACAGATGTTACAAGACTTTCAGTTCAGGTATATAAAAAAAACGGTCAAAAATATGTTAGCATAATATATTTTTTAGAAGGCAGATGTTCCTTGAAATAGCAGTACATTTGGAAGATCAAAATGAAAATGGTCCCTTTAGAGCCCTGGAATGGAGCCTTCATACTTTAAAATTAGATGGTATCTTTTTTATGGATTCATCTGGATATATTATTCGCAAACATAAAGAGTAAAATTGCCCTAAAATTTTAGCTTATGTAGGATTCATTAGTTACCTTCAGTGGTTACTACTTGAAGTATTACAAAAACTGCGACAGCAAGGCATAACACCACTACTGACATCCCACAGTTGCCTTTGGGAGTTTCTGCTTGTTTCTTGCTTGTACCCAATGCTCCTCATGAGATGAATCAAAAGAAATGCTACTAGAATGAGTTAGAAGGACTATAGAAATGTTTCAAAAAACAGTAGCACAAATATACACAATGCAATAAATATATAAAAATATATAATACATTCTACATAGATTAAAGAAGCTAAATTATATTATTTATCACCCAATTTATTTTATCAATTAATCTGAATAGAGTGAAAGCCTTCATTATAGCAGCAACTTTAATCCAAGATACATTATTAGCTGATTGATTAAAAAGCAACATTATTACATTGACTTACTTTTACTATTGTGAACCTTAATAATGAAAAACAGAGACATTGTCCTAGTAGAGAATACTTAATTAATACACCAATCTGGCTTTGGTTTATTTCTAGGGTTTGATGTCACATTTATTTCACTTTCCAAAAGCATAGCAAAGCAAATTCTGAAATATCCCTTTTCATCTTTTTGATGAGTGGCAAAATTGTTAGCGCTGCTGCCTCACAGCTTCCATGACCTAGGGTTGTTTCCTGTTCCTTGCACCTCTTTCAGTTTTGCACATTCTCCCTGTGTGCTGCTTTTTACATCCATTTTGTAAGGATATGCATGGTGTGATTAGCTGGAAACTTTAAATATTCCAGTGTAAGTAAGTGTGGGTGTTCGTTAATGTTCAGTGAGATGAGCCACTAACAATCCAGGGTTAGTGTCTGTGTTGCAGCAAACAGACAACAGCACTTTGTCGCCCTAAAATATAAAAAATGGCTTCAGAACATGGATGTATTCTAAAGATAGGAATTATAGATATAGCTAATGAAACCAAATTGCTAGAACCTCATCATATAGTAGGAGTATAATTGTTAAATCTATATATATAAAATCCCTATGTGCATCCAGGTGTCCGTGTGTGGGTGTCTTCTGGTGAAGTGCGCATGCGCGGGGCACAGTGCGATGCGCGATATTACTGTCAGAGAAAGTTAGAGGCGTTTTACGGAAATACAAACCAGTATTACTGCGACAGGAAATTAAAGGTACACAATACAGTGACGCATATTACAGCCACATAGAAGCCAGTATTACTGTCAGAGGAGATTAAAGGTATATTACCAATGCGCACGCCTGTATTACCGCCAGAGAAAATTAAAGGTATATTATGGACGTACAAGCCAGCGGACGTACAAGACGGTATCCTTCAATAAGGGCGCGCACAGGCATCCTTCAATAAGGGCGCACACAAAAAGGCGAGCCTCAAAAGGGCGACCTCAATTGGGCGCAGCGAATAAAGGCGCACGTAAATAAAGATCTGCACCATTGTTGCTCTTCACATATTCCAGAACCATTTGAACTAAATTATCTACGAACACCTTTATTCGCCGCGCTCAATTGAGGTCGCCCTTTTGAAGCTCGCCTTTTTGTGCACGCCCTTATTGAATAGAGCCGTACAAGACAGTATTACTGTCACAGAAAATTAAAGACACACAATACACGGCGGCAGCCCATGAAGAACGGTCAGCTCAGCAAGTAAACATCAACAAAAGAAAGGCTGAAAGAAAGAAAAATACGACCAACAAAAAGAATGAGGTCAAAGTCCCTTGCCATTTAATATAGACTGTTCCTACTAATGTTTATGCACTACTGTTCTAGCGCCCGTTATTGTAACGGGCTAAATGACTAGTATTTTAATAATGCTTTTTTGTGAGAATCCCATTACTTATAACATTGATTTTTTAATTTAATTTCATAGTTAAAAGTAATAGTTCATAATGACACAAATGGATCATATCACACTGAAGAACAGTCAGTCAGTCATTATCCAACCCGCTATATCCTAACACAGGGCCATGGGGGTCTGCTGTAGCCAGTCCCAACCAACACAGGGGGCAAGGCAGGAACAAATCCCGGGCAGGGTGCCAGCCCACCGAAGGGCACACACATACCAAGCACACACTAGGGACAATTTAGGATCACCAATGCACCTAACCTGCATGTCTTTGGACTGTGGGAGGAAACTGGAACACCAGGAGGAAACCCATGCGAACACAGGCAGAACATGCAAACTCCATGCAGGGAGGACCCAGGAAGCGAATCCGGGTCTCCAACTGCGAGGCAGCAGTGCTACCACTGCGCCACCGAAGAACACCCGTGGTTAATCACATAGAGTTAAAAAGATGGTTGTGAAGCCTCGGGGTTAAAGATTATGTCAAAGTAGTTTAGTGTGTCTTGAGCATTACCAGGTATTGTTGAAGAAGCAGCAGATATCATTAGCAGAGTCCCTCTGCTTATTGCTGTATGTAAAATCCCAACACTGCTGGTTCAGCCCTCTATCATAAACTTTATGAATATTAATTTTTGTACAGTATGCTTTGTCATTCTTTGTGACACACAGATATCCTATTGATTTCAGCATTACAGCTGTCTTCCCATATCAACACCAGTCAGATATGCTCAAAAACTACACCCATGCTCATAAAGTAACAAAAAAGAATATGTATGTTCAAAATATATTTAAAATGGCAGGAAAATATTGTCTTTTCAAAGCACATGTTGTTAAGTTTGATAGCACCTGGATAAAAGCTGTCTGATAGTATTTCCTAGGGCGCCATGGTAGAAATAGTCTGGTGCTGAAGGTTGACCAAGGCATCATGCAAAGTGTGCATGTTTCTGTTCATGATAGCCAAAAGCATAGCCAGTATTCTCATCTTTACTGCTTCCTCGAGAGAGCTGACTTGTTTTCAGAACAGACCCAGATTAACTTTTTAAGGCTGATATCTCCTTTCCTCATAGCACTGCATGAAAGGGCAACCCTTAAAACCACAGACTGATAGAAAACATACAGAAATCTTCTGACTATGCCAAATGACATAAGCCTTCTCAGGAAATACGGTCAACTCAAGCCCTTTCCTTCCGTGGCTTCTGTGTTTACAGCCCAAGTCAGGTTCCCTTCCAGATAAAGCCCCTGGTATTTATTTTCCTGAACCAGTCAGCCTTTACGTTATGAAGTCCACCATTATCCCATTCATTTGCCAAGCTCTATTTGTTTCATCCCACACAAGGTCATCCACCAGGACTGTGCATTCCTCCTGTCCACAGTCGTCTGTTAACCTAGAGTTGTATTTGAAGTTTGACTTGGATAGGATTTACACGAAGGGAGCTAGGGAGTTTCTCCTTTGTTGCTGACAGATGTTCTACAGCCACACAAGATCTGGACTTCTTTTGAAATCCAATGACACTTTGAAATGTGTTGCAAGAAATAAGCATTACTTAACGTCAGGTCCCTTCAGATATGACAATGGAAGAAATTAGCCAATATGAGAGCAATTATATATGTTGTTTTATATAAAGGAAAGCAAATCTGCAAATGCTGCAGCTGTTAATTTCTCAATGGACTTAATTTAAACAGTGTTATGTTACATAGGGGAATGGCCTTTGTTTGTGTGAGGCCAATTTAGCATTTAAGACATGTGCAAGGAGAGCTTATGTTCTTCAGTTGATTTTGATTACAGTTCTTATACACTTTGATAGATTGTGTGGAGCTGTGATTCTAATGGGAAAAGATTGTATTTTATTTTTTATTATAAATAACAGGATTCCCCTAGCTTATCTACATATTATTCCTGTAGCCATAAACTTTAAATTGTTTCCTAAAATGTAGATACTTTTGTTTCCTAAAATGTACATACTCACTATAGTGAGTTGTTGCGTTTGCAGCTGAAAGTAGTGTAACAAAATTATTCATGTCTAGTTTTCTTCTCTTACACAGTTTTTAAAATAAAAACAAAAATAAACTGCATTTCATATCCCTGAAAACTCATATGTGGATCTCTTACAAGTGTCTGAGAAGCCCGTGATTTACTATATTTTAAAATGAAGACTCTGATCCTCTGACTGGAAACAATTGTGGGCAGCTCCACAAAGAGGTTTTGGGAGTTCAAGAACATCAAACTCTTTCCAGATGGGATTATTCGGGTCACCCTGGAATGGAGGCTATTTGGATATAGCTAGGGAATGGCTATTGAAATGAGGAGAAATCTGGAGTGGTTTTACAAATAATACATGTGGGTCATGGGACATGTGGGATCTTTTCTCTGCTTTGCTCTTTGTTCAGCCTGCTTTGTTTTTGTGGTCATAACATAAAAATAAATCTAAATCACTGAAATGGGGTCAAGATTTATAGGGGGTAACCTGTTACAAGAAGCAGATCTGGCATGAGGCAAATATGTTTTACTGAAACTTGTTTTACACTACCATAAGTCTACTTTCCCAGACCCCAGCACGGATGGTTTAACTGCTGGTGTCTACTTTCATAATAGTCATTAATATGTATTTGAGTGAAAACAGTTCCTTGATTCTCAACACAGTTGCTGCCATACTTCCTCATGTCATGTGCACCATCTTTGTCACATCTTTATGTACTTCTGCTGACATTTTTGCCATTCATTTTTATTCAGACTTACTTATTTGCACATCACCAAGCTGGGACTGCTTGGTTATTGTGCTATTGGCTGCCATCTTTAAGCAGGTTTATGTCTTTTCTAGATATTTTGTCATTCTGCCTTGTATTCGTGAGCATTTTGTTTTCTTTTGTGTTTATTGGTTTTGCTTAGTCACAATTTTTACATGTTTTGCCTGTTTTTGACTTTTGCTTTCGCTTTTCTCTTTTGGCTATTATTTTTGATCATCTGCTGAGGTTTGCTCTTATGACAATGTCTCTGTATCCTCCTGCCTCTTCATTTCCCTAAGCCTTCTCCATAGTACAGGCACCAACTGCTTAACTAGAGATGTCTCACTATAGTGACTGGCATAAGAAACCATCTTCAGCGGTAGCAGCAGCATAGCTTTTATACAGCGGTTTGATTTCCTCAAGAATAAACACTGAACATATCTGATAACATCATCACTCTCTGACACTGTACTGAGTGTAATTCTGTTTTAATAGCTACTGTTCCTCTTATAATGTGGATCAATTTTAGTCTGGGAGATATGAGGCAGCAGCACTAACAACTAGAGTCCTAGACTGGCATACTTTTATTTCCAGCACCCCATGATGCTTTGGGAAGCCAGCGTGACATCACAGAGCTGTAGCAGCTACACACAGAACTTTCATGCATGCATACTATAAGTGTACTCTACCTTACATTCAAATTGCTCCTGATCTTCTTCATGCATGCATAGTGTCACTACTCCAGTTGGATTTGCACACCCTATGCAAAAAAAAATATTTATTTTAAGAGCCACATTAGCTGACCATAATTATAATATTATGAAAATACTTTGTCATATAGTTTCATTGTATGTTGCGTCTTTACTGCTGGATTGAATATGTTATGAGCCTCGCTATGTAGCACAGATCAGGTACTGACAGTAACAACCCCCCAAGTATACAACACTGATCCCTCACCTCACAGTTTCTCCTGGATGTGTTGATATGCACAGGTATGCATACATTACCTGCTGCTACTCTGACATTCAAACAGGGAAGTGCTGTTATGGAGTAGCACAAACTGATCTTCAAGTCCCAGCAACCAGAGCAGCAGCCAACTCACCGGCCACACACTGGGTCCATATTATGGGAAAGGGTGCAGGCTGAATGTATGCCCAATTAGCCATGCTGCGTGGTTCCTAATCAAAACAAACCTTAAATGAGCCAGACCCCCTCCCCACCCAGAGTCAGAAAACACATGAGACCCTGTTAAATAATAATAACAAAAGATTCATTACTATTTACAAGTTTTTTTTGTTTTCTTGATGGAATGAAAAAATGTGAAGCATCTGCACAGATTGGAAATAAAAGATGTGCCAGCTGTGCCTGATTTACCTACGCTGATGCTTTGCCCTTGTTTCTTCCACAAAAAAAGATAGAAAGGCCTTGTAAATAGTCATAAATGTTATGTATTAGTATTATTACTACTGTTTCACAGGGTTTGAGATTTGTTGCACATGCATAACCCTACCCCTAACCACATACCCCCTTCCTTTATATGGACCCAGCGCATGCTCAGTGAGGGTCCTGAAGGTTGGTTTAAAGACAATTTAGGTGACCATTTCAGCTTTATTTATTTTATGACCAATATGTTTAATTTTGTACTTTTCACAGGTGATGGTCACAGTAACACCAAGTGATGATTTTCAGTTTGTGATTTCTCTAAATGACACTACTATGTTACCAAACAGACAAAAAGTGTATATACCAAGTCAGGAAGGTGCAGCGGCCAAGTTCCCTGTCAGACCCATTAAACTGGGGGTCATCCCAATCACTGTGCATGCAGCTTTCTCCAAGTCTTCAGATACAGTAATTGAAAAAATCCTTGTCAAGGTATACTCCTTTTCTTTTGCTCTTATTTTTAGATATGTTGTTCCAGTTAGGTACTGTAATATATATTTTTAAATAAAGAATATTTTTATTTTACATTATTAATATTAAAAATTTTGGTGAATTCGATAAACCATTATAAAACAATTGTCTCATTTCTGTTAAGAATTGATCTTTGTCCCTGAGACCCTTTATAGTATACCTATAATTTCCCTCCATAATTTTGCTTTTCCAAGTTGCCTGGCTTGCCCCAGCCTATTCAGTAAGTTAATCATTTACATACATTTAGGTCTCAAATGCCGTGAACAGAATCTCAGGCAGAACCTTTCATGGAAGTCCCCAGGAAATTCAATTAAATTTAATTGAACTTATTTTTATAGCTCTCTAAGTGCATGCTCAGAGTGCAGCAACAAATTCACAGGTAAAATACTATTACAAACTTTAAAAATCACTGATTACATAATGAATACACATAAAGTAACTGAATAATTTAAACATACAGTAAAACAAAAAAATTTCAAACTGATTAACATAAATTGATCCTAACTCTAGATGTTCATTAATGTTATCATTGCAATATAGACAATTGGAAAAAAGGAGAGGAATTCAAAAACTCTAATCAGCAGCATCCCTGGAGAAAATAACCTTGTGGACATAAATAGTCAGTAAAGTGAAAACAGAAAGTCAGACAGATCTGGGATAAATGTACTCAAGACACGCTAATGGGTTACAATTTTTATGTGGTGCTCTGCAGGTGTGGCATCAGTCGCTCACACAGTTCGGGTTCCTATTGACCTTTTTGGAGTTTCCTTCTAGACATCTCTGTGGCTCGCCTGCCTAAATAGAGAAAAGGACAGGGTTTATGACTTTATTCAAATTTACAGCCCTCTGCATGACAAAGTTTGGGCTCAGCTGAAGTCCTCCTAGGAAAGACTGAGATAACATCCTTCACTAAGCTGCATTTCCCAGTCCCAGTCTCTCATAATATGGGGGAGAGCCAGTTTGTGTAGATTAAGTTGAACTGGGATTGTCCATGTTGTTTTTAATAAAACATTTTTCCTGTAGATTAGAAGCTTGCTGGTGTTTTCGACTTCACTAGATGTCAAAATGCTCAAACATTTCACGCAAACAAGTTGTATGAGCATATGCAGCTGTTGTTACAAATCATTCATGTAAAGATTGATGTGTGTTTTTAAGTAGAATCTACTGTACTTTTTTATAGTTTTTAGCATGTATAATAATTTGCATCTCTCTGTCATAGGCAGAAGGCATTCAGCAGTCATTTTCACAATCAATTCTTTTGAGTTCTGCTGGAGGTCAACAGCAAAATGTCATCAAAGTTTTAAATTTTACTTTACCTTCAGATACAGTACAGGACAGTGCATCAGCTTTTGTGACAGTTGTTGGTAAGTTTTTTTTCTTGTTCTTGAAAATAATATTGCAGATTATAGCCAAGTTATAATGGGGCTTGAATACACTTGATAGCTTGCGGGTGACATTTTAATGCAACATAATAATTTTATTGTAAGGGCGGCATGGTGGCACAGTGATTAGTCTTGCAACATCGCAGATCTAGTAGTCAAATCCCTCACTGAGTCATTGTCTGCATTGAGTTTGCACATTCTCCTCATGTAAACATAGGTGTATATCTGGTGACTTTGGATTTCCATTTACACACTCAAGCAGAGGAATGCCAGTTTGATTTGAATTATAAATCAGTCAAGTGTGAGTGTGCCAGACCCTGCCCAGGTTTGCTTCCTGCCCTGCACTTGAAGCTTTTGGGACAGGCTCCAACCTTCTATGCCCAGAACTGGATTAAGCAAGCTGGGAAATGTTATGTTATGGTTTATCATTATTGCACTGTGGAACAACAGTTAGGTCTGCTGCCTTACATGCATGGTATATCTATAACTGAAACCAGAAAATGTTTTTCACAGCTATTAAAAGCAAAAGTGGTATTGGGAAAGACCTTTATTGTTTTTACACAAAGAAATAAAATTTTATGATCCATTCCAAACAGAAGACTGTTTTGTTTTATTAAATCTAAATCAAAATTTTCCATATTTACATAAAATAAAAACATTTTAAATAAATTAGTATCCTGTTATGTGAAAGAAAGAAAACTAAATTATTATTAACTGGTCACCATTCACAATGTAGTAAATCTAAACGCATATTCTATAGGGACACACACTTAGCCAGTGGCAGACCGTGCATTTCACACCTAGGCCTTCAGTAGTGCTCCGTCTGAATCAACCCACCCCTCAAAAACTAATTTATGGTTATAAAAACCATCTTAATATGCAGAAATACAGTATAAAGAGCCGTTGCATCGCAGATAGATAACTCCTATAGCCACAATAAATGCCTTTATTGAATAGACAAACCAGGGGTGAACAAGTTCCTTTCTACTGCAGCTACAGCCCGCGACACACATAAAAAACATCAATAATAACTCAGAAACTTGCAATATTATTTAGGAAAATCGCAACATTTTACTCACCAAAAATTCGGATTATTTGTAAACAAAATCCATCCTCCTCTCTTTCCTCAAAAACAGTTCAATTACTCTGTCATACAGATTATCCGTGCGCTTCAGTTCCATCACGAAGTCCCTTTCTATCGCCATCGAAGCTAATGCTGAAAGTCAAACCTGCCCTGTCGTATTTCTGGCATAAGTTTTAATTCGCTTTAGGGCTGAAATTGTCCGCTCGACAGAAGCAGTGGACGTGGGAATGCTCACCGCCAAATATACCAATGTGTACAGCTACCCCATGATGCTCTCATTCAGATTTTTTTATTACACCATCCTGTCCAATCAACGGGTCTGAATACGGTGACGTTGCCGTACGCCTGCTAGAGGGCCCTAGTGAAACCAACTCAAAATCTGATTGGTTGAAGCAACGGTTTAATCGACATCTATTTTGTGTTAGAGGGCCTGCAGAATGGATTGTGAAGGCCTCCTGGTAGACTTCTTTGACTTTGACCCTGCCTGGCAACAAATGATGGCTGAAATGTGATTGGTTAAATGCTTTAATACGAAAATACATGTCTGGAAGCAGCACAGCCATCGGAAAAGCTATGAAAGGAAGCGGACAGACTATTTGGAATTATTTAATAAGTATTCATGGACAAAATATAATTAACATCAGTTTGTGATTCAGATATTTTTTTAGGCCAGCAGAGAAGGCCTTGAAGGCCCTGACGGCCCGCCACTGCACTTAGCACGTTATTAGTAAAACATGAATGTATTATACAGAACCAACCAACTCACCAAAGAGGCATGTTTTAAAAAATGGAAGGCTAATTCCTTCTGATTCAAATTATTAATGCGAATAGAAATTATGACGCCAGTTCCTTTCTCCTTTTCTGTGTACTTACTTCATAGTTTAGGGATATGCTGTCTTCTGTGGAAATTTCACTCTGTTGCTTGTTTTCTAATCCTGAGTATTACATGTGGCAGGGGTAGCTCACTACCATTTCATTTCTCTTTCCAGAATTAGGACTAAATGATTGTTAAAAAACTTAAATGTTTATTTTAATTTTTTACGGATGTTCCAGATGTAGAAAACTTTTTGAGCTATTCTGTGATGCTTCCAAAACTTTTTGCTCAAAACCCATGAATAATGAATAACTTTTTTTCCCTTTACCTATCCTTTCTTTTTAATAATCAACTAAGATGTGTAATGTAATTATGTGCACTGTAAAGATGTATAATGTATGTTTAACCAACAAATCTGACAGTAACTTGTTCTATTCCTCTTCTTTTTTTATTAATCACACAGGAGACATTATGGGACCTTCTATAAGCGGGCTGGAGTATCTCATCCAGATGCCTTGTGGTTGCGGCGAGCAGAACATGATCATGTTTGCCCCCAATATTTATGTTATCCAGTATTTAATGAATACAAAACAAGTGAACCAAGATATTTATAATAATGCCATCAGATTTATGACACAAGGTGTGTAAACTGCGAAGCATTTATAAAAGAGTGTTGCTGTCTTAGTTACTGTACATAGGTGCAGACAAGACATGTCATTGTCATTATCATTACTTGTCTTGTTAGCACAACAATTTCCATAACATGCAGAGTAAGTGTAAATTAACATATTTTGTATACTCTGTTACAGAAGGGGCCAAAATACTTTATTACACTTTGCTCAAAAAACAAAATGTACATGCAATAACTTCCGCCAATGTGTTTAGTAACAGCAGCACTGAATGAAATAATACGGTGTATGCAAAAAAGCCTTTATTATTTGTTAACAGTTATACCCAGTTATTATGTTTCTCCAAGTTTCCCTGACTTAACAGTATGAAAAACCCCCACCCACATATATTGCTTGACTTGTCTTGATGTCTATTTAGGGTATTTTTGGACCAGGTTTTGTGCAGGATATTATATCCATATGATGAAGAGCAAACCAGTCAGTGTATTTAGCAAAAATCATCAGATTGATGATGTTGTGTGTGCCACATCAATTGACCCCAGGGGTTCAGCCCCTAATGGTAGTGGGTGAGTAAATGTGTTCCTTTTCACAAAACTTAGAAAGAATAGGGATTGGTAATATAGACATGCGGAGTGTCATTTTATGCTATGTCGAGGTTGCTGATCATGAATATGATACAATTTTAGATATTTCATTCTTTACTGGTGATTCTAGCCCTCTAAGAGCCATTCTCAGAAGGTTAAAAATGACATGTGGTTTATATTTCAAGGTCAGTAATTACGAATATGATGGGTTTTTTTTTATTTTTGTTCCTTTACTAGGGATCTAGTCCCCTATGGACCTCTAACAGAGAGTGAAAGATTACAGATTTCCTTTACAATCAAGAATGTAAAACTTTGCAGACTTTAAATATTTAATTTGAAGCACGCATTTTAAAATTTCAAACAAGCTATTCTTGTTTATTATATACTACTACGTAATGAAGTAAATCATCACATTTCTTATGAATATCCCGTGTTAAGGTGGTTATTGCTAATTAAAACTTGTATTATTTTTTTCTAATTCAGCATTGTGATTGTCTGGTTAACAGCTGCAAGTGTGAGGAGTCCAAGACAAAGAAGGCTCACGTAGGCCCTCTCTGAACAGTGGGACAATAAAATAATATTTTTCAAAACAAAAGAATATTTTTTTAAGGATTGAGCATCTGTTTTCATCTAGCATTAATGCATGAATTTTTAAATATTTCATCTTGGACTTTCAGGCTATCAGGGAGAGCTACGATACCAAAGAGTGGATGGCTCATTTAGTGCTTTTGGAGATTCAGATTCCTCAGGAAGCACCTGGTATGTCATTATTTTCTAATGGCTTACATACATGTTTTTGACCAATATAGGTTAATCACTATCTGCTTTGGACAGAAGTATCAGTTTACTAGTACCTGTAATTATAAAATGCATTAGTCATTTAGGGCAAAGTTAAACATGATATGCCATGAAGAAATGCAGACAATTAAAGGAGAAAAAAACTGTTTTCTAAGGGATTAGCTATAGAAATCTCACAAATTAAGCTTAAAAGGTGATCATAGCAAAGTCATAATCAATATGTTAAGCAATCTGTCACAAAACATTTTATCCTTTCCCAAAATAAGATGTTGGTTTTAAACTGGTTGTAATAGAGTAATAGTAATACAGTCTGCGTACTTAAAGAAGAACAAACATCATCATCTATGGTTTGTGTACCTTAACATTGCTTGGTTGTTTTGGATCTTTTAATCAGGGACATGAGGAAGCATGTCTGTTTGAAAACAACAGAAAAACTTTGTGGTTAAGGAAACAAGAAAACAAGGTTTCACTCCACATGCCCAAACCACCTTAGTTGGTTTCTCCTCAGTACAACACTTTGTACCTCATCACCAAGTCTTTCTCTTAACTCAGCGTAGATCTTCCACTCATGCCACCTGATCTTTTTCATTTCTGTTCTTTCCAGCTTTGCTTCATGGTCCACATTCATTGACTATACAGTATTTCACTCCCATAAAGTCGGATAAACTTTTCCCTTCAATAACTGAGAGTCCCCTATAGATATTGGAATTTTCTCCATGTAACTCTTACCCTAACTATCACTTCTGTCCCTGTACTTTTGTCTTCAGTCATTATTAAAATGCCCATGAAAAACTTCAAACTCTTGAACCATTTATGCTTGGTCAACCTCATCTGACAACATATTCAGAATTAAATGCAAATGTGGAGCTACTTGGTTCAAGAATAAAAAAAACTAGTCAGCAGCCATATCACCTGTACTTCATAACATGTCATCCACCTGAAGCTAAGCATGTTTGGGCCTAGCTAGTACTTGGATGGAAAACCATCTTGGGCAAGCTAGGGTTGCTGCTGGAAGAGGTGATGACGAAGCAAAAAAGAGGCACTTACCTTGTGGTCTATGTGTGGATCCCAATGCCCCAGTGCAGTGACAGTGAGACTGTGCTGTAAATATGGTGCCATCCTTTGGATGAGATGTAAAACCATGGTCCTGACTCTCTTTAATCATAAAAGATTCCTGTGCGTCTTTTGAAAAGGGTAGGGTCTATCCCAATGTCCTGGGTAAATTTACCATCATGGCCTCATCCATTCTGGCCCGCTAATTATTCCCTGTCTCTAATTGACGATCTCTCTCACCTTTTCACCACATAATAGGTAATATGTGGTGAGCGTATTGGTGTAATAATGGCTGACATCACATCATCCAGGTGCATGCTACACATCGCTGGTGGTTGAACTGCTTCCCTTCTGTCTATTTAAAGTGCTTTGAGCAGAGCCACCCCTCCCTATTTGCAGATCACACACTGTATGTGATGCCCATGACCAGAGGACCAATGTGGGGGTTCCCATTGGGGTTTCACAGAATTCCGTGATTCAGAAGCTCCACTGTACAGCCAATTGGATTCCATTTTTTTATTACTTGGTTTACTTGACTTGAGTCAGATAATTCCTTCCATAACCGCAATCTTAACCATACTGTAACCAGGGCATATCGCGTTGTAGCGGTGCTACACGATTAACGTTGTCATAAATGTATTTTGTGCTGAGTTCTGTCTTTCATAGTGTTGTCCTGTTTACACCGTCTGTGTGTCTATGTAAATATGCTTCCCTAGAAACAAAAGGGGAAGGATAACACTGTGGAACTGTGGTCCCTCATGATAATTTGTCCTGTCAATCCCACCACCTGGATCCGGGTCATTCGCTATTTAAACAGGAGCACAAAAGATTAAAAAAAAGAAAGAAATGCCATTCTGCTATATCGTCAATTTATTGCAGAGCCAGGAGAAAGTACCGATCAATTCACTTACACCTTTTTCTACTTGCCACTTTCAACACCTGACAACTTCAGTTTTGCACCACAAAACCCTGGTTTTCTGGACTACGCTGATGTACCAAGGATAAGCACGGCGAGACTGTTTCTTGTTGTTTTGTTAGAGCAGCAAGCCATCATTTTCATCTGTATAATTGCCGTAGGACAATTTTTCCAGCTGAAGCAGATTCACAAACATTACTCATTTTCTGTTTAATCTTCTGGACTTTTATGTGAGTTTCATGTTTTCTGTGTGTCTCATTGATTTCATATTCAGTGTGGAGTCAAGGGAGGGTTTGTGTTGTATATTAACTTTCTGCTGCACCTTTTTATTATTACATTCTGCCGGTCACTTTTGGGGTTGAGGGTAATTATATATTGTTTGGAGGTTTTTCATTTCTTTTTTATTAATATATACTCGCTTTATTATTTTACATACTGTTTGTTTTTTGGCTTATTTTTGATCGTCAATTGGGGAAGTTTATTTGAAAGAAGTACGGCTTGTCGAGTCTAACATGCTCAGTTTGCCTGGCCACGGATCTTGGTGGTGTAGCTGCTGGTTATGGTGAGTCGGCCATTACAGCGTAACATCACTGAAGTATAATGTAAAGTAAAAACCTCCTCAGCGAAGTGGGGCTCTGAAGGTCCACAGCTTGACTATATTGGGGTTATTGCTGTTTCATGAATTGTGGGAAAGCACCATGCAAGCAACTTTGACATACAAAAAGAGCAAATTAGCTCAGAATAATTTCAATTGGGGTGGCACGGTGGTGCAGTGGGTAGTGCTGCTGCCTCGCAGTTGGGAGACCTGGGGACCCGGGTTCGCTTCCCGGGCCCTCCCTGCGTCGAGTTTGCATGTTCTCCCCTTGTCTGCGTGGGTTTCCTCCGGGCGCTCCGGTTTCCTCCCACATTCCAAAGACATGCAGGTTAGGTGGATTGGCGATTTTAAATTGGCCCTAGTGTGTGCTTGGTGTGTGGGTGTGTTTGTGTGTGTCCTGTGGTGGGTTGGCACCCTGCCTGGGATTGGTTCCTGCCTTGTGCTTTGTGTTGGCTGGGATTGGCTCCAGCAGACCCCCGTGACCCTGTGTTCGGATTCAGTGGGTTGGAAAATGGATGGATGGATGGATAATTTCAATTGTTTGTTAATTTTATTGGCAGCTAACATTACTGATCTGTTGTCATTGGAAGGACAAACTGAAGTGTATGTGATATATTCATGGGTTCATTATTTAAATATGGAAAGATTCAGTTTCATTTTACCCCTGCATTTACAGCATTATGTAAGTTTATTATAGTAGTATTAGTATTTTATATATGAGTAGTAGCAGTTATATGTTATAGTATCTTTATTATTATTAGTAGCAGTAGTATTAAAATTGTTTTTGTTGTTATATCATGTCACAAGTGATGCTGTTGGCTATAACAAGAAACAAAGAGTAACAGCACATTGATACCCTGGACCATTATTATTATTATTATTATTATTATTATTATTATTATTATTATTACTGCTACCTCTTAGGCCTTCATTCAGCCCTCTGGATTGCAGCAACCTTCCCAGTTATCATTTATTTCAAAACTTAACCAAGACATACTTGAGGTCATCCACTGCAAAAGAAAGTATCAGCAGCTTGGCTAATATCAGGATCAACTCAATCCTTGCACTGAAGCTGTTGTGTCATGCCTTCGGAAAATATAGATGTGTGCTGTTGTGATATGCAACAAAGAGACTAAAGAAACCCTTAAGCTTTCACTATCAAGTTTCAATTATGTATTTAAAAAATATTTGTATTTGGCATTAAGAAATTAGTCAAGTTTCTGATGTCTTAATTAATTGATTTATTTATTGTTCAAATTAAAGCTGTTACAAGAAACATCAATGTGGTGGATTCAGGGAGGGCGTTTATGGGCATGGAGGGCCCCAAAAAGATTCCGCTTAGGACCTCAGATTGGCTAGGGAAGGCACTGGCTTTGAGTAGTAAAAAAGCTATATAAATGTACTTTATTATTATTATTATTATTATTATTATTATTATTAAAAGGATGGGATTTGCTGCTGCCAAGTATGAAGATTTCAGCTAAGAGGATTTGATAAATTTCTTTGTGCAGGTTGGCAACCTCTGTTTCTGCACTAACATTGATGCCTTTGGGTTGTGTGCATGACCCTCAATAATGTTGTCTTTTTATTGATTCTTCTCTGTTAATCCTGAAAGCTGTCTCGTTACACAGTGTCAATGTCCACACTTGCATAGGAGATACTTTAAACTGATCAAGTAATTGCCCTTTTGGCTTCTAGTCTAAAGTCTTGTCCAGCTGAATTGAAGTGCACTTCATGTTGGGGAACTTGAAAGATGAAGCAGGACTTAAGTTATTATTATTTTATACTTTTGTTACTTAGCGGCTAATCTCAGAGAACTGACCTTGGACATTCTGATAGCAGTGTCTGAAGCTTTTTTATTTTTTCTGAGAAACTGTAAACAATAATTTCTACATGCTCTGGTGTGTTCTGTTGCTGTGTAAGGCGAAAGCTGATACTGGAGGGGCCCCCTTTCACCCCAATTCACTCTGCTTCTTTTTTAAAGCTGGCAAAAAGTCATCTCTTTCTCACTGTATACATGCTTTGCTTGAGAACACAACACCTGCAAGAAAGAATACATCTGGGAGTGGAATGATCATCAGCATCTTACTACTTTTTGCTTGGTGTGAATGAAGAAAATTTATACCATCTGGGTCAAAAAATCTGTGAATCTCAATATATCGTCTGTTACTGGTTATAATACAAAAGCATATCATTTATGAATGAAAGTTTAAAAGTAAATGCCTTTGTCTAACTGTTTTAAACAGCAAGCCAAGGAGTTAAATTGTCCATTCCTTGTCCAACTGTGGTCCCTTAAGGGCACTTGAGGATGCTCGGATGTATTTCTCTAATAGTGTTAAAAACAGTCCCAGTGAGCAAGCAGTATGCCATTAGGTAATCTAATAAAAGTACGATAAAACAATCCTGCTATACCTACTGCCTATGTAGTACACATGAATGAAGCATACAAACGCATAGAACTGTTGTTGAAAGATACTGTATACAGTACAACAACTACAACTGGAACTTCTGTGGTAATCTAAAAGTAATGGTACTGCTATTAGAAATCCAACTTGAATGTTCCAAGTACTAGTACTATTGTTTCATTTGCAAATCGGCCAGCCATGCTAAAGAGTCTGATTTCATCAAAACAAATTGGCCAATCCATAAGCATTTGGTTCTGAAGGAGACAAGTGTGGTACAAAAACCACGTCCACCCAACAGAGATATTTTTGCCTCCTCTGCATGAAAATATTTTCTGAAAGCAATGAATAAGGCAGGTGAAGAATTTTGATATTTGAGGCAGATGTTTCCATGAATAACTGATGCCAAGATTATGCAGGGGATTTAAATTGGTCTACAGATCTGACATGTCATTAACGACATGGGGTTCGAAGATCTGTTAGTGGGGACAGAGGAAATCGTAATGAAGACATTCAAGGATGTTGTTGAGAATTTTCTTGGCAACTACAGAGCCCAAACTACATCCAGCTGGTTGACAACATGCTTCAAGCATACAAAATCATGAAGTGCAATATGGTGCTAAAGATTTGTTTTCTGCATTCACACTTGGACATCTTCCCTGCTAAACTTGGTGCAGTCAGTGAAGACTATAATGAAAGGTTCTCCAAGACGTTACATCGGTGGAAAAGTAGCAAGTGGAATCTATCAGCACAGCTCAACTAGCACTAAAACTAGAAGCATCAGATGCTGAGTATAAACAAAACTCAGCCAAACATTTTTAGTTTTTAACTGAACTGCAATGTGTCTCATTAAGTGGTTAAACACGCTAAGTCAAAGTGTTGTTTCTCCAAATTTGTGTGTAATACAGTTAATCTGAAACTATATTTGCAGTCTGCCATAATTACCAGATTTGTTTTAGGAAGTGTGAAGGATGGCCTGGGCTCTTGCCCTGCCGGGACAGAGAGTGGGCCTAGAACATCATCCCCCTCCCAGATGCTACGTCACAGCCCACCTGGATTGCTGCGGTGCCACGGATTCTCACAAAATTGTGGTGGTTGCAAAGCCCTGCTACATTGGGCCACCTGGAAGTGATTCCAGACCTATCTAAAGAGTCACCTGGAGCATTCCCAAGAACAGAATTAAAGGAGCCAGCTGCCACTACTCCAAGAGCCAGAATCACGAGGAAAAGGAGCAAAGCTTGCATGTGGAGGTGACTGAGAGCCAGACAGAGAAGAGAGAAAAGTTCTGTGTGCTTTGTACTGTGTTGCTTTGGGGAACAAAGGAGAAGCACTTCCCCACTATAATAAATGTGTGTGTTGGGAAAATTTGTGTCTCTGCCTGTTGTGTTCAGGTGTTTGGGGAGCTGTGCACCCCCTGGTGGTCACAAGTAGCATCCCAGATAGCACTTCCTAACCATCAGTTTACAGCAGACCCATATTAGAAAATTTCTTGTGGCCAGCCCAGGTGGGCTGCAACCTAGCGTCCCAGGAGAGATTATGTCCTGGGCCCACTCTCTCCCCTGGACCTTCCATCATATAGGCATCCTGACCGGGCAAGAGCCCACTACAGAAGCAAAACCTTTGAAAAAATGTGTTGTCCAGTGTAACTGGTGAATCAAAATTAGGCTCTGTGAGTGAATAAGAGTGAACATACTCAGTTATGGATGGATGACCAGTTCAGTTTTTCTTCCTGTCTTTCACCAGAAAATGCTGCCTGGATAGGTTCTGACCCTTATGACCCTGAATTGAAAAATGATACACTTAATGGATGGATTAATTATGAATAATAATTGTAACAATTATTAATTATTAATAGAGTATATGAGATGTGCTGGTCATGTTGTTAATTATGTGGTGAGGAATTAATAAGTTTGAAACGCCTGCTCCAGTCACTCACTTATAGCCTGATCTTGAGGAAATAACTTAATCTACTGTCATTTCATGAGTAACAATAGATGTCTCTGTATGTTATTCTATAAAAGACAAAAGTAGCCATTGACTTCAGTTCAGTTCAGTTTATTTTTATATAGTGGATTTCCACTTCTAAAAACAGCACACTGTACACCAAATTAAGTTCGGTACAGTTTATAAAATTTAAAATATCATAAAATGTAATATTGAAATAGATAAAAAAATAACCTCAAACTGTATTTTAATTGACAAATGAACTTTCATGTATGTAGCACAATTCCAATGTGCACATCATATTTTATAGGTATAGAGCTGTATTGTGATTATGTAGATTTTGTTTTTTATATTTGGAGTGCTGTGTGTTTAAGAGATATGCACAGTGTCACATAGTGAGTAGTCAAAGCACAGATTTAAAAGGCACACTCGTGGCTTTTAGTCCAGTCAACTGGCCTATCTATTAATTAGATAGAAATACACGAAACTGACCCTTTGAACCCTAAAATATTTTAAAGAAAAAGGAAATTAACCTTTTTAGTGGTTCTTAAGTGTGTCCACAGTGAAGCAATATGCATCCTGCAGTTTCTTCTGTATGAAGTTTATTCTTTATCATGTACTGAGGTATAATAAATAAAGAAAAATGCTGAAAATATTAGAAATAAACTTTGCTCAATGTTAATAACAAATAAATATCCTTTTTTTTTGTATTCTAGGTTGTCTGCGTTTGTACTCAAATGCTTTTTGCAAGCTCGTCCGTTTATCTTTATTGATCCAATGGTACTGGAAAAAACAACAGCATGGCTTGTAAAACAGCAGAATTTCAATGGAGCCTTCAATGAGCCTGGGAGAGTAATACACACCGAACTGCAGGGTGGACATAACGGCCCCATCACACTTACAGCTTATGTTCTGATTGCTCTCTTGGAAAATGGAGAAGTCAAGGTGCTGAGGAACCTTATATTCATTTTAGTGTCATAATTGTTATGCATAATTGTTAAATGTATCTTGTGCATGATTAACATTATTTTCACATTTAACATTTTTGACATACCATGTTAATTTGTCATCATTTTTAATTTTAGAATGTATACAAAATGGAAATTTTGTCTGCTGTTTCCTACCTGGAAAACAGGTATTTGGAAGGCATCTCAGATAATTACACTTTGTCTATACTGACATATGCATTGTCGTTGGCTAAGAGCCACAATGCCAGCAATGCATTGATTGAGCTGAATAGAAGAGCAGATAAAAGAGGTAAATACACATTTCCATACCGTAAGGGTGAGGATGACTTCCAATGATATTATGAATGAAAGGAATCCTTGAACCATTCACTCTGTGCTTGCAAACTTTCAGTAAACATTTTTCTTTATGTACAGAAAGTTTTTCCTTTAAAACCTTATTTTTTATTCTGCTACTATTAACAGCACATCATGCATTGCACAAGCAGTATTTATATTAATTAGTATTTCTTGTTCTGAAACAATTTTCTTTTTAATATAAATAATAGAACGTGTATGGGTAGTTCTTTCAAGATAAAAATTTGTATTAATATAACCAAAATATGACTTTTACTTCTCATATTTAACCTTAGGATGGCATAGTGGCGCAGTGTTACTGCTGCTGCGTTGCAGTAAGGAGACCAGCATTTCTATCCCTGGTCCTCTCTGCATGGAGTTTGCATGTTTTCTCTGTGTCTGCATGGGTTTCCTCTGGGTGTTTTAGTTTCCTCCCACAGTCCAAAGATATGCAGGTTAGGTGGATTGACAATACCAAAATTGGCTCTAGTGTGTGGTTGGTGTGTGTGTGTTTTCACTCTGCAATGGACTGGTGCCCTGTCCAAGGTTTGTTCCTGCCTTGTGTCCTATACTAGCTGGGATAGGCTTCAGTACCCCCCACATCCCTGTTCAGGACTAAGCAAGTTAGAAAATGACTAGACATATGTAACCTTTGTTTGTAGGTTATTACAGGAAATGGAAAGTAACCACACAGAATTGAAAAAGGACGATGGAATGTGGCAAACCTGGTACCTCACATGTCCAGGGGCTTAGATTTGACTTCCACACTGGCCACTTACCTGTCTCAAGCTTGCACATTCCCCATCTAAATACATAGATTTTCTATGGGTCCTGCACACGTGGACATAAGTAATAGTGAGTGAGTTTTGGTGTGTGATTGTGCCCAGCAATGGACTGATGTCACATTCAGGACTGATGTGCACCTCCCACCTGATAGGCTCCAACCCTCTGTGTTCCTCTGTTGGACTCAGGATAGATGGATGAATAATGTCAATGTTACTAGCACCAGTAGTATACATTTCAGAGGGTACCACTGATGAACACAAAGCTGTATTTGGGAATACAGCAGCCAGAAAAGCACTGAAATTCATTGTCATTCTTTTAACCTGTATTGTATGTAACTCAATGCAGCCATTCCTAATTCAGCTGCTTGTTTAATATTTAGAGTATATTATATCCATCCATCCAACACAGGGCACAAGGCAGGAACCAATCCCAGGCAGGGTGCCAACCCACCGCAGTATATTATATCATTTATCTAAAATATTATTTAATCATTTGTTGTTTTTTTTTGTAAAAAATTATTTTTAATCAGCAGTTTGGGTTTTCATTTCCTTAACTATATTACATTTTTAGTTTAGTAACATAATCTAATATTCTCAAATCTGTTTAATTTAAATTCATTGTCACATAGGACAGCAGGGGGAACCAATTCTGGACAAAGCAAGCTGGCACAAGTATACTATACGAATGTGGAAGTGATCAGTTATTTTAAAGTACAAGAATCTGAAGTCAGGCTTTTTGAATAATGTGCTGCATTATTGAAAAGGATGTTTCTCCTACAAGCATTACTATCAAAATGTAACTATGGCAAGCCAAATTAACATTTAGAGATATCTCAAAATGAATTTTATGATATCTGGAAATGCATTTTAGATATCTCAAATTGAATTATAGATATCTAAAAATACATCTATTTTAAGATATCTAAAAAGAATCGTATGATATCTCAAACAGATTTCAAGATATCTTGAAGTGATATGCTGTACATTTTCAGATATCTGAAATGCATTTCAAGATATCTTAAATGCAATTTGAGATATCTTGAAATATGTTCATGTGCATTTTGAGATATCTCAAATACATTTCAAGATATCTTAAAATACATCTGCAGGCATTTTGAGATATCTGAAATACATTTTCAGATATCTTAAAATAGCTTTCTGCACATTTCAAGATATCTCAAATACATTTTCAGATATCTTAAAATCACTTCCTGTAAAATTTCTTATACTTTCAATGGAACTTCCTGCCTATTTTAAGATATCATGAAATGTATTTGAGATATCTTGAAATGTGCAGGAAGTCATTTTAAGATATCTTGAAATGTATTTTAGATATCTTGAAATGTGCAGGAAGTCATTTTAAGATATCTGAAAATGCATTTCAGATATCTCAAAATGAATTTGGGATATCTTAAAATGAGAAGGAAGTTATTTTAAGATATCTCGAAAAATAATTTAGATATCTTAAAAAGCATTTAAGATATCTTGAAATTCATTGTTGTTTCAGATATCTGAAATACATTTTTAGATATCTAAAATTAATTTCATGATATCTTAAAATGGGTCTCTGCTCTATTTCAGATATCTAACAATGTATTTCAAGATATCTAAAATTGTATTTCAAGATATCTAAAATGCATTTTAAGATATCTTTAAAAGGACACTCAATTATTTCAAGATATCTCAATAGCACTTTCAGATATCTACAATACAATTTAAGATATCTCAAATACATTTCCAGATATCTCAAAACAGCTTCCTGTCCATTTTCAGATATCTCAAATACATTTTCAGATATCTCAACATCACTTCCTGCTCATTTTCAGATATCTCAAATACATTTTAAGATATCTTATAATAAACAAGAAGTCCCATTGAAATAATAGGCAGTTTTACAGGAAATGATTTTGAGATATCTTGAAATGCATTTAAGATATCTTAAAATGCATGAAAGGTCAATTTAAGATATCTGAAAATTCATTTGAGATATCTTGAAATACAGACACAATTATTTTGAGATATCTGAAACTGTATTTGAGATATCTTGAAATGCATTTGAGATATCCCGAAATGTATTGCAGATATCTTAAAATGTAAAGGAAAGTATTTTAAGATATCTCAAAGCGAGTTTCAGATATCTTAAAAAGTAAATTACATTTTAAGATATCCAAAATTCATTTTGAGATATCTCTAAATGTTAATTTGGCTTGCCATATGTAACAATTTTTAAACTGAATGTGTTGTCTGTAGTTTATGTCTTTTTTTCTTAACTATTTCCACTATAAATGTTGTCTAGACAGTATGGGGAAAAGTGTTTTGACCTATACAATGTGAGTACAAGTACTACTGCTGACAACCTAAAATGGTCAATAAGTCTTTACATTTATGCTCATTTGGGTGTGCATCTGTTTCAGTGAATACTGGTATACAAGATAGCTAGCTGATAGATTCCACCATTATTTTAATGCTTTTTTCTAATGTTTCATCTTAGGTTTTGTTGTTTTTTTGCAAGTTTTTAGTTACCATATTAGATTGTTTAGTAGGAGGAATATAGCCTCTCATTGTGTGATGTTTATTTTAATAATTAACCATTAATAATGTAATATTAATAATGTTTAATAACATTAGTAATAAATATTTTCAAAAATTGTTAAATTAAAAATAATATGCAATATTAAATATTCATATTTAATAATTATTAATATTAATTAATAATTGCCTAGCTGTATTTTATTTGTTTAATTTTCTGAAGTATTGAACATTTTATATGATTGCTTTTGTATTACAAGGTGGCTCAATGTTTTGGAGTTCTCCTCCTATTGGCCAAGCTGGTTGGTGGCAGCCTCGCTCTTCTGACATAGAACTGGCCGCCTATGCCCTTTTATCACATTATACACAAGTCAAGATTACTGAAGGAGCCCTTGTTATGAAATGGCTGAGTCAGCAGAGGAATCACCTTGGAGGATATTCGTCCACGCAGGTAGAAATTCTAATCTTAAACCTTACTATTACTCTCACTTTACCTATTTTCTGTAATTTGGGTGACAGTACCTATAGCTGGGAAAATCTGTACTCATGTTACAACTAGATTAATACACTATGCTCAAAATATGTCCAGTTTAGCATATCATGATGAATTGTCGTACACTATACCAAATGCACAGCACTCTGCAATTCCATAAATGTGCTATCTCATAATATTATAATCACCATTACAGTATTCTTAAAGCTTTATGGGAGCTGGTAAACCCAGGTATTATTGATTCATAAATAGGGGACAATGCCTCTAGAGTATGTTTTGATAATCACAGAGTATGTTCATTTAACATAATTTGTGGCATTTCAAGAAAATGTGATGTGAATTTTGGGAGCAAGGAACTCGTAATTTTTTCCCATTGAAATTAGCAATGATTATGTAATGTTACGTTACGAATTTGTAACTTGCTTGAATGAATTATGTAATTCATTTGAACTGTTTATTTTTATTTTTTTCCCTGACTCTTATTTCAGTAGTACGGAGCCATGTTCCGTATTAATTCGTTCAAACAGATTATTATTGTTTTTCCACCTTGCAGTTCAGTTCTTATTACGGAGCCCCATACGTTTTTCCTGGCATACAGTTCAGTGAACCATAAGTGAACTGCAAGGTGTATATTAACATCAGTGAACTGGAAGAGGAAGTAGGTGGAAGACCACTGCAGTTGAAACGGTTCTTTTGAGGAGTCCTGAAATGAGTTTCAAACACAGTTCGAGTTACGAGAATTAATTTATGGAATTTTCTTAGAGAACGTGATATTCTGGAGTCAGTGGTTGAAACGTTAATAGAAGAAAAGGTAAGCTTAATATCTAGTCAATAATGGCACTGAATAGCATAGAATAGACCAAAACTATTAGCTCGCTATACTCTTCCTGTTCCAGTTCAACAAAGTGCATGTCAGGAAAAATAAATAGCTACTGAAATAAGACAAAAATAAAAATAACCAGTTCAAATGAGTTATGTAATTTGTTTGAATGAGTTAGTAATTCATTCGAGTGACTTACTAATTCGTTTGAGCGACTTACAAGACACAAAAGGTCATTGCTAAAGAGGCTGGCTGTTCACAGAGCTCTGTGTCCAAGTACATTAATAGAGAGGCGAAGGGAAGGACAAGATGTGGTAGAAAAAAGTGTACAAGCAATAGGGATAACCGCACCCTGGAGAGGATTGTGAAACAAAACCCATTCAAAAATGTGGGGGAGATTCACAAAGAGTGGACTGCAACTGGAGTCAGTGCTTCAAGAACCACAACACACAGGCGTATGCAAGACATGGGTTTCAGCTATCGCATTCCTTGTGTCAAGCCACTCTTGAACAAGAGACAGCGTCAGATGCGTTCGCCTTTGGACTGCTGCTGAGTGGTCCAAAGTTATGTTCTCTGATGAAAGTAAATTTTGCATTTCCTTTGGAAATCAAGGTCCCAGAGTCTGGAGGAAGAGAGGAGAGGCACAGAATCCACGTTGCGTGAGGTCCAGTGTAAAGTTTCCACAGTCAGTGATGGTTTGGGGTGCCATGTCATCTGCTGGTGTTGGTCCATTGCGTTTTCTGAGGTCCAAGGTCAACGCAGCCATCTACCAGGAAGTTTTAGAGCACTTTATGCTTCCTGCTGCTGACGAACTTTATGGAGATGCAGATTTCATTTTCCAACAGGACCTGGCACCTGCACACAGTGCCAAAGCTACCAGTACCTGGTTTAAGGACCATGGTATCCCTGTTCTTGATTGGCCAGCAAACTCGCCTGACCTTAACCCCATAGAAAATCTATGGGGTATTGTGAAGAGGAAGATGCAATACGCCAGACCCAACAATTAAGAAGAGCAACATGGGCTCTCATAACACCTGAGCAGTGCCACAGACTGATCGACTCCATGCCACGCCGCATTGCTGTAGTAATCCAGGCCAAAGGAGCCCCAACTAAATACTGAGTGCTGTACATGCTCATACTTTTCATGTTCATAACTTTCAGTTGGCCAGCATTTCTAAAAATCCTTTTTTTGCATTGGTCTTAATTGATATTCTAATTTTCCGAGATACTGAATTTGGGACTTTCATTAGTTGTCAGTTATAATCATCAACATTAAAAGAAATAAATATTTGAAATACATCAGTCTGTATGTAATGAATGAATCACTTTTTGAGTGGAATTACTGAAATAAATCAACTTTGTCATGATATTCTAATTTTATGACCAGCACCTGTATGCATGAGATTAATATATTTTAATAGTAAAATAGATTTATCTAATTTACATCCTTTTTGGCCAGTGTTAAAGGTAGGTAATTGAGAATCACACAATATATTGGAAATTTCTTCACAAACAATTACTAAAGTAGAATATGTTAGTTATAACAGAGTGCCTTTTACCAGGTGCTTGAAAATACTGTAGTATAGAAAGCTAAAGAAACTAAAAGCTGTGCAAAATTATGTTTATTATTACACTACAAAGTGACAATTAAACTACAAACAGATAGAAAATCAAAAACCTACTTCCCCACTGGGTCTGAATAATGATGCCTGATCCACATTTAAAATACTAATGTCAGACTTCAAAATCTAGCTCCATTAGAATAGTTATCCTGTGAATTACTTCATTCCAGAACCCATTCTTATGGGTTAAAGGGAGAAATACCAAAAAGTAACTTTTACCTACATTCCTACTCTAATGAAGAAGCAGGGTCTCTGCACATCTCCAAGGTACACTCTTCTTCGGGCAAACTCTATGCACCTAAAAGGGCTTATCACACTTCATCAAATCCTATCTGCCTTCAAAGTTAAGATACTGCTTATAACTCACCCGAAATAGAAACCCATCCCCCACATTCTAGTCACTCCATTTGGATGATTCACCTTTTACAGATTTTAATTTAACTCATGAAGTCAAACATTTTCATTATATTTTGATTATTAGATAGATAGATAGATAGATAGATAGATAGATAGATAGATAGATAGATAGATAGATAGATAGATACTTTATTAATCCCAGGGGGAAATTCACTTGCATTCCGGTTTCTTGTGTCCTAAGTACTCAACAATGTTTAACCTGATTTATCAATATTGTATACAGTGATTTTTACACTACATTAAAATTCCTGTAGAATAAATAGTCAGTTTTCATTTTGGGTCAAAGACAACTTTGCTGTTTTTCACTTATATTGCCACCAAGACAGAGCCTGCTGTTTTGAACGTTGGTTGTGTTATACATAGGTGAATTTCACAATGCTTTATGTATTGAGGTGCTTAAAATTTGATTCTACTCATTTGTTTTATTGTTTGACTGGAACTTTTTTGTTTTTAATTGCAGGACACTGTGATCGCCTTACAAGCTCTGTCTCAATTTGCAGCTAACTACAGCTCAAGTAATACCAGCCTTAATGTTTCAGTTGACATTGCTGGTACAGAAGAACCAATAATGTTCAGAATTAATTCAGAAAATCTTTTAGTGCTTCAGAGCCAGAAGGTCAACAGATTTTTCTTTCTTAAGGAAATTTTTATTTCATGTTACATGAAAATAAAGTTTTCAAAAATACAAAATAAAACTGAATAGTCTGAAAGTATTTAATTATTTAACGCCATACAGTTTTATATGGAGTACTCGTTATCTACAATAAAACTGCAAACTGCCATTTAATTACTATTGTAGCATTTATGACTCAGGGTATACTAGTGTGTAAATACAAATAGTATACTGATGAACATTATATACTGCCTAACAAAGTTTGGCAATAACAGGTAAGGAATGACACTAAGATTAGGGAAATGCCAACTGATGTACTATTTTTTGCTTTTGTAAGCTTAATATTAGTCAAAGTTCAGCCAGGTCTCTTCTGGTGTGGACTGTGCAGTTCACCAACTGACAGCTTTGCAAATAGGTACCTTTAGACACTGAGAGAATATATGTTAGTATTACGATAAAAGGAAGCTGAGTAGAATAAAAACTTGAAGAATCAGAAATAGAAGGCAAAATAACCACCAGTCACATGCTGTTAAGAACAGGGGTATGTGTTGTAAAAGTTAGGGGGGCACCACTGAGCCCCAAAACCCACAAAATAAAGGTTTTTATTGCACAAAATAGCTTCTTTTACAGATAAACTTCACAGCCTTTCGATAAACTACCCCTCCTTTTCCTCCTCCAGTTGAGCTTTGCCTTTTCCTTCCTGACTCCGACTCACTTGGAGGAGGCTGGACAGCTCACTTTTATGTCAGACCTGAGACTGGGCACCGGGGCATAGCCTGATGGAAGCACTTATGGCTCAGACAGAACCCTTCTGAAACAGGGAGTCCCTCTCCCTGCAGTACCCCCTGGTGGCACCCAAGGACCCCGACAGGATTGTCCCTCAGGACTACAACTCCCATAACATCCCTGCGGGCATCCTTACTGGGTCTACAACAGCAGAGCACTGCCATCTATTATACAGGGGGAGGAACTGCTGTTGCTATCCCAGCTCCCCCCTACTGTCCATTAATTTATTCCTTTGTATGGGATGTTGAAACAGCCCCATCCCAGCCGGGTGATGCGTTCTTCTATACTGTCCTTCCATTACTGTGTCCCGGCGAAGAAATGGTCTAGCGCAGGTCTTACAGTGTTTACAGCAGACATGAGCCCAGGACGATAGCTTAAGGAAAATGTTGATGCTTAGATAAGTATTTAATAAAAAAGTCAAATCCAATTTTTCCACAGTTTTTAGTTTTTTTTTTCTTTTTTTTTTACAAGCATGCACATATGCAGCTTTTTAAAAAGTGATGTATTTTAAGATATTTTAGCTTTTAGTTAAAAGAAATTTTCATCTTGTATTATATGTTACACACTTTTTGTAAAAGAGGACTTTCATAAATTTTGGAAAAATGAAATATTATTGCACAATTTCGTATTGTTCATCTTTGTTTACAGTAATGGCATACCACTCTCATGAGTCAGTCAAATGGATAGCATTTGTTTGGTTTACTAGGGTCATTTAACTGTTTATGGTTATAGTGTTTGAACATAATCTCATATTTCAGAGTACAAGCATATATTCTCAGAATTTTTGAATCATAAATCCAAAGCCTGTTTGAAGGTTGTCAAAAGCAAATGAATAAACAATAAGAATTTTAATATGTGCTCTAATGAAGGGTGTTGTTATTGCTGTTGTTTGTTATAATATTTCTTGAGCTTCTGTAAAAAGCTAAGCTTCCCCTTTGGAACAAATAAATTAATATCTGTCTAAAGTATTGGCGGAGTGGTTGCTTTGAGGCTGGAGATCTGTGCCGACAATCAGAAGGTTGCTGGTTTGAATCCCGTAAATGCCAGAAGTGGCGCAAGGCCCTTAAGTTACAATTGCTGCATCTTGGGTATGATGTTAATCTACATCCAGCCCTCCAAGCAGGTCCTCCAACTTACAGGGTAAACTTGTGGGTTGCTTGCAGAATTGGCACTCCTGCCCTCACCTTGCTCCATTGTGGTGCTATGGTGTCACCCGCTACATTCGGGTCCCAATCCAGGTGGTTCGTCATGTGGTAGGTGTGACAACGTGCTATCAATGCATGCTCACAACCTCTTCTAAAGTATTATGTATGAAAAAGGAACAGGTTCTTTTAATGGACTGGAAGTATGCAAAGACTATTCTTAAATGTAATATGGTGCACATATTGGCATAAAACTATTGCTACAGTTACACGATTGTTTTTACTTAAGCGAGAATGTAGTAAACAGTAGCAAATACTGGAGCATGTATTGTTCTTTTTACTGTTTCATAAAGTTGATCCTGAAATAATATTGCAGGCCAATCACTTCTGCACTTTGTTTTACAGATTAAAACTCAGAACAATATGCAGCTTACTGTTAAAGCATTTGGAACAGGGTTTGCCATTTTTCAGGTATTTTACTGTATCTCTTTTAATATTTTAATATTAATGACAAAATATTTTAATGAAAACACGTTTTCAGTTTTGATGTTTATGGAAATATTTTTTAATGTGAAAATGCACATGCATATTTATGAGAATATTATTATTTTTAAAAAAACAATAATAGTGGAGAAGTGATTAATATTACTGTTACACAGGTCTAGGAGAATAGGTTAGATCCCCAGCATTATTACTGTCTATATGACTCCCCATGTCTTTATGAGTACTTTAGTTTGATTTCCAAAGATGTGCTGCTTTGTTGTTGTGTGGTCCTATTCCTCTTTATACTCTTTATTATGTGCACCTTAACAGAATGCCCCAAATCCCATATTCTTACCAAACTGTCAGGGTTTACTGCTACTGTTCAACACTTCACACTTTCTTTTATATCTGTATCTCCAGGCAGTTAGATAGAGTACCAGAACAGGCAGGAGTGAAAGTTACACATTTATTCATGCATTATAGATAATATGCCCAAAATAGCAGAGTACAGTGAGTGTTGGTAAAATAATACAACTTGAAAACTGGCTGCCAGGTAGCTCCCTATCTTATTATGATGATGTGGTCTGGCATGATCCTTTGATGGATTTGGAGAAATGGTCTGTCAGAATATGGCCACCGGGAGAGAGAGATGGCCTAGCCTCCTCCATGGACTGAGGATTGCAGAGAAAAAGAGAAGCATGGAAGCCTCCACTTATTATGGCTCCTGACACAACTCCCAGACTAGTGTGGGGTGCAGCATTCATGATTTAAACAGTTCATGTGCAACCCATCCCAAGTTCAGCAGCTCTGTTCCTGTATGTAAGTATCCTGTCCATTTTCAGGCAAACAAGTACAAGGATACACAGAAAAGTTGGTCATAAAGCACCAGACAATTCTAGTCATATCTCCTCCTCCCTGTCTCAGATGGTGCTTTTCTTATCAATGATCACATTCCTTAAAAACCTGGGGGTAGAAATTATGATGGTTTACTTTCAGAGGGGTGCTTCTTTATTTTTAACAAATTGTTGTTAGTTACAATTCACCAATGCTACCATATAGAGCATTTCTGCTGTTTAAGGTAGTGTCCTGTAAATCTCTTTTTTAAAATTTCTGGATGTTGTAAACATCTTTGTGGTACATTTAGCTAGTAAAAACCTAATTACAGAAATTAAACTTTGCATTATTTTTTTACTTTGCTTTCTGGTTTGGGCTTTGCCTTGCAGTGTGAGACTCGATTTTTCCTCTGATCATTTGATTCTATGTCTACTTCTTTCTTTTAACTCTGACAGAGTGTGACAGAACATTGGACTCATTCTTAAGCCATCTTTAAATCCAAAAAATGAGCCTTAGAGACTAAAGTGTAACACAAATAATATGAATTAATTGCAAAACAGGCAGTTAACAAAGTATTGGAGCCTGTGCTCCAACTGCGTAAAAAACAACAAAAAAAAACTAATCGTAGCAATTGTATATATACTGTAGGTGTTGTAAGCCACCTTGGTAAAGATGTCAGCCAAGTAATGATAATTTGTATTTACTGCCTTTATTTTTTATTGTACAGATTAGATATTTTTTAACAAATTATTGTAACCATGTATGCTGTGTAAAATGAAGAATGATGAGGCACTAACATTCCTTAAATTGTGGTATTTTATAATTTATTTAAATTTTTTCTTGAAATATGTTTGTGAATTTGTTGTACTATTTTTAAATTGGTAGTGTTTATCTTGCATTGTGATGTTCTGTATAGTATTTGATTATATTTATATGGAGAATATTACTTATTATTTTTACTATTGAGATTAGATTGAAACCCTCATATAGTTATTTTTGTAATATATTTTTATTATATTAAGTCACTTGCTGCATTCTGTCCTAGTATGAGACAGATAACAGGCAACAATCTTCCATAGGCAGTGTTATGCATGAAGTAGTTCAAAAGAGCGTGTTCATGAATAAGCTAATTTTTCTAAGAATGGTGAACTTAATGTAATGATTTGCAAGTGAAGAACTTGAACGTGAGCTAATTCAGTTTTATGTGACATTCTGGATCTGGTTTAGGTGCAGATTAAACGTTTTGCCTTACCCTCTAATATACGGGTGGAACCGAATCCGAATACAGTATTCGGATAAGCACAAATAGTGGATTTTTATGAATATTTATTTCCTACAAATTTTTTGCCATTTATTTGTATTCGGAAAAAATAACGTAAAGTCAAATAGGCACTATTTGTGTCTGCCTACTTGTGCTTAAGCTGCACCCCCGGTGACATGAGCACGCAGTGAAGGTCCACTTATGCATTCAGGAAAACGTTGTACTTCGCGAGGCCACTTTATATTTTTCCCTGTTGGACATGCAATATGTGACGCGAATTTTGACCGGCAGCGTAACAGGTTAGTTCACCTACACGCTGGTTCCACAGTCACAATTTGTGTCACACAGTTGTAGAGAAAAGCCAAGCAAAATGACACCTTTTATTGGCTAACTAAGAAGATTACAATATGCAAGCTTTCGAGGCAACTCAGGCCCCTTCTTTAGGCAAGATGTAATACAGAGACTGAAGTCCTCTGTGTTTATATACACACTCTAGGACAAGAAACAACATTGGTAAATCTTTAAATGAGAAATTTTAAATGTAAAAAATTAATAGATTCATTCAGGCTAGGGTTAATTTAACAAGAGAGAAAAGAACAATGTATTGTCAAGATATCTGGGTAAGATAACTGTCCAACAAAGTCTTTTGAAGTTTGTAATGAGTTTTATCAAAACAATGTGGATCTGTAGACAGGTTGTCTGTCATTCTGAGAGATGTAAACAATCCTCATATCTGGCCATAAAACTCTTGTCTCTATTCAATCCATGTTGTAAAGTATTAAATTTTAACATGAGTTTAACTTCCCATTCTTTTCTCTCTTGCTGTGTTTTGAAGTTGCCCTCAAGCACTGTGACTTTAATGTCCTTCTCACAGTGTCCATGGCTGTTGAAGTGGGCCGCTACAGGAACATCTGTGTTGCCACATTTAATGTGGAACCTGTGTAAATTCATTCTCTGGCGGAGTGTTTGTCCAGTTTCTCCCACATAGAGTGCAGTGTCAGGACATTTCATGCAGAAAATTAGGTAGACTACATTAGATGATCTGCAGGAAAATGATCCCTTTATGTGATGTTCAAGTCGGCAGTGTGGTATAACTATACGGTCTGTATCATAGATCTTGACAATACATTGTTCTTTTCTCTCTTGTTAAATTAACCCTAGCCTGAATGAATCTATTATTTTTTTACATTTAAAATTTCTCATTTAAAGATGTACCAATGTTGATTCTTGTCCTAGAGTATGTATATAAACATAGGGAACTTCAGTCTCTGTATTACATCTTGCCTGAAGAAGGGGCCTGAGTTGCCTCGAAAGCTTGCATATTGTAATCTTTTTAGTTAGCCAATAATAGGTGTCATTTTGCTTGGCTTTTCTCTACATTCATAATGGCTAACACGGTACAACACCCTAGTGTCACACAGTTGGAAATAGAGTGGTATTTTATATGCATACTTGCATCTATTTAGGATATTAGCATATATGGTGTTGCTAGGTATAACTCAATAAAGTGTATTTAAATAAAAAAGTCTTCATAATTATTGTATTTTATTTAAGAACACTGTAATAGCCTAATATAAGGCATGCAAAATTGACAAAAGTAAACTCAAGTTGTTATTTATTCTCACTCCTTAAAAAATACAAAATTAACTGAACATGAACTAGTTCAAAATTGAAATGGTGAACTATGAACGTGAATTTATTCATTTTAATCTGTGTGAACTGAACTTTGAGCTAGTTCTTGTGAGGTGTGAACTTACACAACACTGTCTATAGGGCACACTTACACACACAGTAAAATCTGCCAAATTTAAAGGCACAAACTTACCAGACATGCATAGAATTCCCACAGTAGACCCACAAAGACATGAGGAGAATGTTCAGTCTCCATATAATATGATTTGAAGTAAGTCTCCTGGGGTCTCATTTATTAAATTGTGCATGGACTTGCCAAAAAACAGGAAAATGCATACACTAAAAAGAAAAATGTCAATTAAAAAACCTGCTGTATGCACATTTCCACACAATTAACCTTTGCAAATCACAATTATCTTGTAAATATGCATTCTTGAATGCATATTGATTCTGACCTCGTACATATGCAAATATAATGCTACAGAGGCTAGTACAGCAGTCTCCATCCTGACACATCTAAACCCCACCACCTGCATTCAAGACCATCTTGTTGCTTTCTGCAACTGAGGGTGCAAGAACATTATAGCACTTTTCCTCTGTACTCTAGGGCTCCAGGGAAGGCATAAGGTACTTGCATCTTTGCAGGTAGCCACTATCAACTGGCATATGTTATGACATGATTGCTGATGCATTGAATAGTATAGAACATATGAAAAAGAGGATTCAACCAGTTACCTTACCAACAAGCCAGCCACCACGTACAGTATCATCACATCTGCAAAAGCTAGTTTGCCTTAAAATAAATTAATCAAAGGTTGAACCAGGCCACGAAGACTTGATGTTTGACACTGTTATTTTGGCATCACATATGACTTGTGCGTTAATGGAATGTAACTATTTATGGTTAGCAAAAGCAACTTGATCCTTGCAAGGTGCCCTTATTGCAATATGAGTACAGAATTGCCCCGATTACATTAGACGAACTGGACACTGCTCCAGATTGTCTTTTTATACCAGCAAAAATCTGTTGTGTTTTATGTTTGTGCATCCACGCTATACAAAACTGGATGTATTGCCTCCTCAGTCAGCTAATGGCTTTGAGCACAGTGTGCATAATGGATCCGAAGCTTGGCTGAGATATTCCTGACCTGTCGGCCAGTTACCTTGAGAAACATCAACAGTTAGTGACATATCCAGACGAAAATCAAAAAAAGTTCTTCATTGCAATTATGTAGCATTCCTCTTGAAAGGAATTTAAAATAGTCTGTACATCATATTCATCACTTCTGAGGTTTAATATGTTTGTCAAATTAATGCACATTATAATAACGACTTTGTGATACAAATTATTATATGCGTGAGTTGCCATTTAGCTCAATTTCTCTGCTTGATCAAGGGTATCGTCTTTTCACAGTTTCTCCAAAATATTGCATATGCATAGGTTACAGTTGCCATAAATATATGCAAGCTTTCACAAAAAAGTTTTCTTTTATAACTCCTGGGAAGTTAGAAGACACTTTTTGTGGGTACACAAGCTTAAATGATGTTCCTGGAGTTGTACGAATGCAGTGCTAATCATTGTACCACTATGCCACCCAAGGTTGTAATTTTAATACACACATTTTAAATCAGGTGAATATCTTCTTCAACATAAAAAGCCAAGTAGCATCAAGACGAAGAAGAGATGCAGACCTTAATGAAGCTTTTGAGTTGGATGTCAACGTCTTTGACAGCCTTGGAGATATTGATCATCTACATTTAAATATATGTACAAGGTAAGGACAGGCTTGAAATGCTTAAGACATCACAGTTTTTTTGCTGAGTGCATATATAGGAAAAATTAATAGCTTGTGTGAAAAGCTGCAAGAAATGGGCTGCCTAAATCAAAATGTGCTTAATGAAAAAACATTAATACAGTGGTACCTCTGGTCACAACCGTAATTCATTCCAAAACACTGGACGCAATGCTGTTTGGTCGCGACTCGAATGTAATTTCCCCATAAAATTGTAAGTAAATACAATTAATCTGTTCCAGACCGTACGAACGGTATGTATATATATATTTTTTAAGCACAAAAATAGTTAATTATACCATAGAATGCACAGTGTAATAGTAAACTAAATGTAAAAACATTGAATAACACTGAGAAAACCTTGAACAACAAAGAAGACTAGCATTGTAAGAGTTTGCGCTAGACCCTTACGAACCGCTCGCTGTGAACACTTTTTTTATGAGTTTTAAGCACAGGGAAAAAAATTAAATGCCACTACTCTTGCAAAACCTTTCACACCATCCTCTACTGGCTTTAAATTCCTCACCTTCGTCACTCGAAGAAGGATTTTTTTTCAGCAAATCGCCATGAATCTTCCTAGCTTTCTTACATGTGTTCGGCTCGCTTACGCTATCCCCTACAAGTTGCTTCTCGTTCAACCACACTAGCAACAGTTTTTCCACCTCTTCCAGCACTTGAGGCCTCTGCTTGGTTAACATTGTAACTCCTTTTGCAACATCAGCTGCTTTGTTAGGCCCTGTATACGCAAACAAAAGAAAATGGGAAACAGAGAATGGCAAATCATTGGCGCGTACGAACGCGCATAGGGAAACTGGCCGCTGGTGTTTCTGTTCACCACCAGAGTGTGTGGTCGTGAACAGATGCAAAATTTTGGCAAAGTTTTTGATTGTAATCCTATTTGTACGTGTTCGGAAATGTTCGTGACCAGAGGTTCTACTGTACTTTTTTTTTGCTAACATCCCTCCTTTTTTTCAGTCTTCCTTTAAAGCCATGGATAGAAGGATTCATCATTGATGCAAAAAAGAAAGCGCAACATACCTTCTAGAATAGTTGCCAAAAATAGTACAAATCAACTTAAAGTGCAAGTAACAACTAAGTACTCTTCACTAACAGCATTTTACTATTTTGCTGGAAATATCAATGTGTCTAAAGTAAAGACAGAAACGTAGGTGTGGGAATTGATAAGCTCATGGTGAAAACTCCTTCTTATTTTGTCCCTTCTCCTGCCCATTATGAAAAATGTGTATTCAATATCTTCAACCTAAAAATATTACGCCAACAACCATACATGCATCATGTGTATGATAATACATCTGCCATTTCTCCATCTTCAGCATTAGTTATGGCCATCTCAGCCTGTCTCCTTATCTTAAGTCACTAGTCGAATATGACTATTGGTGAGTTGGACACTTGAGTAAGGCATCAAAGTTCCACTATAGAAATTTCCAACACAATGCACAAAACATATTAAAAGGGAAGTCCAATCTGATTTATGAGCATAATACATTTTCTGCTTCTTCAGGAATTTCTGTACTCACATAACCAGTCTTTTTTAAAACAACCTTTTTATTCCCCATTTGAATTTTTTATATATAAAATGGTAAGGGTTGTCCATGTGTCACACAAAAACCCATGAACCACAGGGCCGTGCAGCTTGAACTTCATCTCAGTTGAGAACTTATGCCGTTACACATGTAACTTGACCCATGAATTGGTCATGGGGGGCACCTTGGCCATGAAATTCAGTTCTAGGTCCTTCTTATGGCAAAAGGACAGGAAGCCAAAAGCTGTATGAGTACAGACACGGGAAGCAGCAGTGTGGGCAAGCACTCTAGTGCTGACAGTGAAGCACATTGCACAGGCCAACTGGTAAGGAGAAGTGTTTCTTCAAGGACCGTAGGTCTGAGTGTTTCTAGTTTTTTTAATTTATGGTATTGCTAAAGTCTGCTGAAAAAATGTAGTATGCTAGTTAAAATTAAAATATATAATAGCAATATCAAAGTAGCAAAAATGTATCCTTATACAGATTTATAGCTGAGGCTATGCATTATGAAATTTTTTTTCTTATTTTTTATAAATTGTCATATGCTGATATAAATTGAAATGTTTATTTGAAATAAACACATTAAGTATCTTCTGTGTATTCCTTTCCAAATTACATGTTCCACAGGTATTTGTAGATACTGCTGCCAAAGCAATACTATATTGTGACTAGGTTCATTAAACTTTTCTTCCTTAAATATAAAACTATTCACATATTATTTTGGGAGGAAAATAAATTCAATATGTTAAAACATTATTTTTTATTTATTTTTAAGATTTATTGTTTGTGTTTTGTTTTAGGTTTATAGAAAATCAATATACTAATAAAACTGGAATGGCAATGATGGAAGTAGGCTTGCTAAGTGGATTTATGGTTGATCAGGATGCTATTCCAACAGATAATCTGATCAAAAAAGTAGAAGTTGACTTTCAAAAAGTTAATATATACTTGGATTCTGTAAGTAATGTATTTTCTTTAAATTGTATTCATTGTAAATCGATTTTTATTAAAGACAACTTATTTAGTGGGTTTCTGCCTTGCACCCACTGCAAAAGCAGGAAAGAAAATATTTAGAAGGATGAATTCAGGTCAGCTGGAAACCTTTGCTTATATGACGTTTGTTGAAGTTCATTTGTAGGCTCAACACCAAAATTAAATCAAAACACGCTTCAAAATCAAAGGAATGAGAAACAAACCATTATCTGTAGTTTATAAATGCCATTTAGCTTTTATTTCTTTCAAATTAGTAGTAGGTTTAGTAGTATAGTAAATTTGCAAGTGTTATACTAACACTTTGAAGTATTTTGCAGTATTAATTTAAAATATTAATTTAACATACTTTTTACTGTGATATTGGTGATTGGGTTGTGAGGGTACTGCCAATATTACACAACTGATATCTCCCTTTATCTGACAAATTTTACATGTATTAGTATTAAATGGTTTCAATTTATATAGCAATCTGGCTAAAATGCCAAGCTTTTATTATTTTTGCTTACATGTTTTATGATTTTTTTTTTTTACAGTTAAATACTTTAATGATTTGTTTGAAAATTCCACAAAGGAGAATGTTTAGTACAGCAAGTTCACAGGATGCAACTGTAGTAGTGTATGACTACTATGAGCCTGGTAAGTAAATTCATTATTAATAGATATGAAAATATGCAGTGCATTTCATTTAATAAATATTAATGTGAGAGGTTACCCAACTGGTGTAACGTGGCCACCAGGTAGCAGCATGCAGATGGTAACCAAGATGGATGGAGCCATAGTAGCCCTTTAATTAAACAAGCAGCATAGATAAAGGGTCACTTAGAAGCGTTATCAAATATTATAGCCCCTAATCACATCATTGATTCTGGGGCTTAGGTGGGATTTGAGCCAGAAGAGTACTTAAAAGTATTTTGGATTTGAACAAGTAGGTGAGCTGTTCACTAGACACCTAGGAAGGCCCAGAGGGGTATCAGGTTTTGATTTGGTGTTAACTGGTGGGAATCAAATTAATCCTCACAAATTTACTATAATTTGTTCTCTGTACAAAGTATGTTTTCTCTTATTTAAATTGGCGTTCATATACTGTAATTATTAATTATTTTCTCTGAGTTCATTATCTGTGATCTTTATGTCCTTCAGTAGCTTATATCCTAGTATATTATCTTTCCTCATTCATTCAAGCCATTAGCGATGAGAGAAACTGACAAATTTCATATTTGCATACAAAGTCGCAAAAACAAACAGTAAAATACATTTTTCTGGCGATTTCATAATTGCAAAACACGAGACTGACCAAAACAAGTTTTTTTGTTGCGTTTTATAGTTTTCTGGAGTGGAAAACAAGCAATATTGCTTCCTAAAGCCTTGTTCACACTTGAATGTTTACATTTGGTTTTCCTGCAGCTGAATATCACAGGTAATCTGTAGCCCATCAGTAAAGCTTATTCTATTTATGTCTCTCATTCACATCATCATTTAGGAGTCCTTGGATTTTTTAAAGGTTTAACATTCTGCATATTTCCCTCATGAAGATGTGCTAAAATGCACCATTGTGTACATTACTGTATTTTCCCCACAGGAATACACACTACACAGAAAACCATCTCCTTCTCTCCCCCCTTCCGCTCTTACCTAGCAGCCGCCCTTTCTAGTTTCTTTATTTCTGCAAATAAGGGTTAGCATATACGTGCTCCAAGCACCACAGAGCTTAGAGTTTTATTTGGGTCTCTGACGTGTTTTTAGGATTTGCCGTCATAATTGGTGAAGTGGGCATCGTACTACCAGAACAATCTCAACACATATCTGATGGCTCCACAGGATGTCTACAAATGACAGAAAATGAGCCCAGTGTTTTTTGTTTTTCTTTTAGTAGAAATCTTCATTTAAATACTAAATGAAATGTCGGTGCTTCTAAAACTGATGCATGAAAATGCTTCCAGTCAAGAACTAAATACCCATCTTCTTTTTTTCTATCTTCCCTCCCTTCAGGTGAAGGGGATGCTGGAACACACATGTTGCTCCTGCTCCTCCCTGTTAACAACACTTTTTGTTAAAATTTGCATTAACCTTGCACTTTTTGCACTTCTTCATTTCTTTTATTAAATATATATTTCATGTAATGCAGTTAACTCAAGTTGTATTGTTTTTGGATCTATTTTTATGGACTTTGCCTTGACTGGGTTTGCAGCCTGTATGGCTGTATGTTTTTGTCATTCACTGGATGAGACTTTTTTTTTTTTTTTTTTTTACATCGTGGAAATCTAGGAGCTGGGGATGTTCTGTGTCCTTGATTATAATGGATATACTGTATTACTCTTGATTCCTTCTATACATGTTTCAACTGGGAATGACTGACAAGTCAGATGTTGGTTGCAGCCACCTGGCTTGTAACTCTGGGGCGATCACACCTGTAATACCCAGTGTTATATGTATGTGGTTGTATGTTGGATCCTCCAAATTCTGGTAGCTACCTTTCATATGCATCTTGTAATATCTCCTACTATGCTTCTTCTGGATTTTTTTTTTTTTTTGCTGCTTTGCTGTCGTCACTCATCTGCACCTCCCCATCCCGCCTGTCTCACATTCTCTGCTGTGCTGCACTGCTTCTCTGCTACTGTCAGATAAGTATTGCTTTAAACTATGCTAAAATACTCCCATGATAAACTTTTTTGTATTAAACAGTTTGTTCAGAGCAAGTGGTCAGACTGGAATGTCCTCAAAGACACTGGCATTATGCAGCACCCGAAATATTTACATTGCAGGTCAGCTCGTTGCCAAGTTCATTAGCAGCATCTGTTCAGTACTACTCGTGGCTTTGGAAAAAAGAGTGTCAGTGTACCATATTCTCAATAAAATAACTTCTGGCTATGGATCTGTGCACAATGAACCCTCATCAGCAAATATTGCATTGTTTAACTTAAGATCTCTTAATGGTAAAGCATCGTTGATATCAGAATTCATTAGAGATTCCTACCTTGATGTAAATTACATAACAGAAACCTGGAAAGAACCAAATTAATTTACGTCCCTCACAGAAGCAACACCATCCAGATATGTTTACTTCTCAGAGGCTCGTAGCTCAAGACAAGGAGAAGGAGTCACAGTAATTGCTAGATCAGAGTTAATCATCAAAAGAATCCCAATTGACTACCCATTGTCTTTTGAGTGTCTGGCTCTTAAACTAATTACAAAATCTGGTCCTGTCTTACTTATTGTTGTCTATCATTCCCCATCTGATCTTTACTGATCTGACTGAACTTTTAACCCACTTAAGTTCGCTTTCCCAGAGAGTCATTCTTCTCAGCGACTTAAACATCCATATTGACACTCCTACATGTAAACTGAGGAATGAATTCCTATCCTTACTGGACTGTTTTGACTTGGTGCAACATGTTGATTGTTCCTACCCACTGTGGTGGTCATATATTGGACCTGATCTGCACATGTGGCTTATCTGTTGGCAACACTTATAGCAGAGATTTGGGACTCTGTGATCATAAAGCAGTACTTTTCAGTGTCTCATTACCTCTCCCTCCTCTTACATGTAAACGTCAAATTTCTTTCAGAAACCTTAAAAATATCTGTCCCTCTATCCTTGCCGGATCCATTTCTGGTCTTTCCCTATTCCATCAACAATAGATAGTCTTGTTGACCATTATAACTCAGCCCTTCATTCACCACTAGATAAAACAGCTCCTTTAACATAAGGAAGTTTCCTTTAAGTGTTCATCTCCATGATAAAACTCAGAATTATGGTCTATGAAAGCAGCTGGATAATGCCTTCAATCAATCAATCAATCAACTTAAAGTGCAAAAATCACCATGCAGCATGGACAACATACTGTGTAAAATTAAAAGAATACATGAGACATGATATAAAATAAGCAAATAAAACAGAAATTAAAATAAAACATCAATGTTAAAGGAATAATAACTAATAAAATGGATAAAGTAACATTAAAACATTAAAAGTTAAGGTACAATGATCCCCCGCCTATAGCAAAAGTTACGTTCCAGACCCATCAGTGATAGTTGAAAGTCTGCCATATACAGTAGAAAGACCATATAAATAAACATTTTTTTATAGTTTAAGCCATAAAATACTCCTCCCACACGCTTTAAACACATGTAAACTTATTAAAACACACTTTGTAAACACATATGATATGTGGATGTCGGGCTAAGGATATGAGTAACATCTCTCTATTATAAAAAAAATCTTGGCAGGAGAGACCAGGGAGACGAGGCTTGATCTTCTCAGAAGATAATTTGACATCCCGCAAAAGACACTTTAAAGTCACACAAGACAAGGCAGTGAGACAGAAGGACAGCTGCTGTACAGGCTTTTAAATGATCGACGCACAGAGCGACAATCAGAACAGGCATCTTGGCAGAAACAGCACAAGCTAATAGCTGATCCGTCCACTTCTCCTTAGCGTGCGTTCAGGCCTCACACACCCTCCTCCTTAACAACGCGAGCGGGAGAGACGTGAAGGGGCAGGAGTGTAGCACACCTCCGGGGGGTTGGGGGGGTTTGAGCGAAGCGATCGAGACTAGACATTACAACCTCAGGAAGCAAAACCTGTGAGACGGTGACCTTTGCATGTCACGCCCTACTTACAAACAATTTAAAACAAGTTCACTGACATCTAACCTACCAGATGTAGGAATGCTTTTGGCAAACAAACTCCAGGTGCACTCAGCTCTTAAAACAACGACAAGCAGAACATGCAGCTTGCCAGGAGAAGCTGCAGCAAGCCAGTAGATGGTCCAACCACTTCTCTCTTAGCGTGCGTTCAGCCCTCACACACACACACACACCCACTTCAGAACGTAAGTGGCAGAGACGCGAAGTGGCAAAAGGACAGCTGCTGTACAGGCTTTTAAGTGATCGACACAAAACGCGACAAGCACAACACACAGCTGGCCAGTAGCAGCAGCAAGACAGCAGCTGAACCCATTAGATTCTTTTGTGAGAATGTCATGTAAGACTGGCCTCACTGTGTATATCCAGGCTTTCTCTGACCACCAAAGGGCTTACAGGGATGCCCTAACTGCAGCCAAAACATGCAATATGGCAGAATAACTGGAAGTGGCCATGAATGTTTGTTCTCTGCAGTTAAAAAAAAAAAAAAATACTTCAACCTGCATCTAACCAAATTACCTCCTCTACTGTCTGAAAAATTCCTCCACTTTTTCTGTAATAAAATTAAAGAATAATTCAGCTAACATAAATCCATCATCTGTTTATATCTTTCCTTGTCTTCCCACTCCGTCCACTCATATCTGCATTTGTTAATGACCTGCTTTGTAAGATGAGGCCGACTACTTGTATACTGGACCCCAACCCCACCACACATCTTAAATCCTGCCTTCATGCCATGATCCCGATTGTTACAACAATAATAAATACATCCCTTGACACTATCTTTGTGCCAGACACTTTTAAAATTGCTTCTGTATGTTAAAAAAGTCTGGTCTTGATGTTGACAATCTTAACAATTTTGGCCTATTTCTCATTTACCTTTTCTGTGAAAAGTTCTTGAGCGTGTTGTAGCTGACCAACTCACCAATTACTTAATCTTGATGGAAAACTGATGGAACCCTTTCAGTCTGGTTTTAGGGCATGGGCACAGTACAGCTGTGAAACTGCTCTGCTTTGGGTAACCAATGATTTGTTTATAGCAGCAGACTCCGGACAAACCAGCATATTAATTCTGTTAGATTTTAGTGTAGCATTTGACACTGTCAGACATGATGTTCTATTGTCCGGAATGGAGAACATGCTGGGTATCTCTGGCACTGCCCTCCAGTGGTTTAAATCCTATTTGACTGACAGGCAAGAGTTTCTTAGTCTTGGCAACAGCAGGTCCAGTGCAGCATTTAGGGGTTCCTCAGGGTTCTGTCTTTGGCCCTGTGCTCTTCTGTGTCTATATGCTTCCCCTTGGCCATATTATTCATAGCTTTGGACTGGGTTATCATTTTTATGCAGATGATAGTCAGCTCTATTTCAATGTTAAAAGCAAAATTTCATCAGAGCTTTTTCCACTCACAACTTGCCTCAGTGAAATTTTGGATGGAGCAGAACTTTTTAAAATTAAACTGCAACAAAACTGAATGCCTTCAAATTGGCACTAAAGCACAACTTAAGGAAATGAACTCCCTCTCAATCACTCTTGTCAATGATCTCATCAGACTTGCCTCTAATGCAAGGAATCTTGGTGTCATTTTTGATTCCTCCCTTTTTTATTCCACCCACATAAACCACATTAAGAAATGTTGTTACATTCATCTCCATAACATACCAAGTGTTCACTCATTTCTCTCCTTTTCTAACGCTGAGAAACTTGTCCATGCTTTTATCACATCCTGCATCGATTATTGTAACTCCCTACTGGCAGGTGTTCCTTCTAATCTTATATCACAGCTCCTGCTGATTCAAAACCCAGCTTCAAGAGTCCCTTCCCAAACCAGCAACAGCGAGCACATAACACCCCTCCTGCTTCACCTTCACTGGCTTCCTGTGTCTTACAGAATTGAATATAAAATTTTATTAATCACCTACAAAGCTTTAAATGGCCTTGCACCGGACTACATCAGTTACCTTCTCCATTGCTATGCTCCTGTTCACCTACTAAGGTCCTCTGATTCTTGTCATTTTGTTGTGCCTCACACTAACCTGCACTCTGTGGGTGACAGGACCTTTAGCTGTATAGCGCCCAGACTTTGGAATGACCTCCTTAAATTAGTTAGATCAGCTGACTCCATTCATTCCTTTACAAAACAACTTAAAACTTAACTATTCAGGTAGGCTTTTAACTGAACCTAATATTCTACCACTTCTTTCTGTTAACCTGTCTGTCCAGATGCTCAGGATAACTTGTGTGTGTGTGTGTGTGTTATATCACAAATAATGTTGTTTGTTCAGGCTTTTGTTTTAGTATTGAATTTAGTATTTTACTCTGGTTTATTGTCTTTTTACTTTCTTGTATACATTGTATAGAGAAACTATGGGCATTGTGAAAAAGTTCGACCCCGCAATTTTGATGAATCTTGATATTTAGACCTTCCTGAGTCCAAAAATACAATTTTTGAAATTATGTCTGTCTGTATGTAATCATGATAACTCGAAAACGCATTGACCTAGGTCAATAAGATTTTGTATACCTGCTTTATTTAAAAAATAAGGAATCCTATCAACTTTTGGGCCATTTCCTGCAACCGGAAGTGGTACTATCTATCTATCTATCTATCTATCTATCTATCTATCTATCTATCTATCTATCTATCTATCTATCTATCTATCTATCTATCTATCTATCTATCTATCTATCGGTTGATGAATGATTTGCTGTATTATCTGTCCTGTGTGTCCGTATTCTTGTTTTTTATGTTTCTGCTGCTGTATGCATTTGAATTTCCCAATGGAATTAATAACGTTTTATCTAATCTAATCTATTCTAATATCAACTGGAAATTGATGTAAATTTCCTATGGGTAGATTTAGTCCAAAAATTGGAAAGTTCTTCTTCACGCAGGGAACTATAGATATATAGAATATATTAATAATTGGTATAGTAAACAGTAGGACTTTGGTGGCCTTCAAAACTTAACTTGATATTATTTTGGAGAAATTAGGTGAATAGGACTGATGAGCATATTTGGCTGTTCTCATCAAAACTGTTGTTATATTTACAGTGACTGACTTGTGCTATTTCTGGGGCTTCAATACTTGTACTGTGCGGTATGATATGTATTTTGCCTTGTGTACTCATGTAGACTACTGCACATAGAAAATTCGCATAGATCCATGCATTTTCCCGTCCCGAATCTAGCAACTCATTCTTAAAATATGGTCCCTTCCAGTATGTCTTCTTATCAACTTTTTAGAGCACCATCCTAACACTTTGATCATTATGTTTTCTAGCTTTTTTCGCCATGCTGTTTGCCTCCACTCTATTCTACTTTCTTTTCTTTTTTAGTGTTTTTAGTTTTAATTGGTTAGCCATACAATTAGTTATCCAAACATATTTTTATTTGTTGCCCTAATTGTGCTTCTCCTTTTACCTTCTGCTTCAACATTTGTTTCCATTAGTCATAAGTTATGTACTGATCTGAAATCAGTTTCTTTATGCTTCCTCTATATAATTTTTTACACTCCCTCTGTATTTGTCAAATCCTCAGACTTCTACCTTAACTTTGCTAATTTTTTTCTTCTTGAAAATATTTGTCAAGTGATATAAAATACACTCTCCTGTAAAAACCCCATTGGCCTTCCTCCTTTGTTGCGTCTATTTTCCAAATTGCAACTTCTTACTTATTAGTCATTTTTATTTTTATCACCTAAGGTGTTACTTTCTCATATTTTCATTAATTGTTTTTTTTTTGTAATCTGAATATGCAGGTTAGAAAAAGAATGGCTGGACATTTTCAGTGTTTAATTGAAGAATGAACCCATTTATTCTCAGGAATCTTTATAAATTATGCCTTTATTAGTTGTTCATATTAGTAATAAACTAGGGACAACTACTGGAAGTACAAAACCTCCATCTCACCCCTGCTATGGCAGTTCCATCCTCATTAGAAAATATTAATTTCTACTCAATTTCCAGGTTAAGTTTGAAAATTGGAGATTGACTCAATGAGCCTTCTATATCATAATTGAGTATTTTTGTCAACATGCAGTTTTTTGCCTGACATTATGCTTTGATTTTTATGAGAAAGACAATATTCTTCAAACAATAGGTTTCTGTGAAGATGCAATTGCTAAATAAATCTAAAATATTTGACATGGTCCTGATGTGATTTATATGTTTTAAAAGGGAGAAAATCTACAAGAACCTACAATTCAGAAGTAATGAAGAAAGTGAAATCTTGTGACCTGTGTGGTGATTCGTGTGATGACTGCTTATCTAATGTCTATGTTGGACGTGAAACTCCTCCATACCATGATTCTGATTCATTATCTGGCACTGCAGCTGTTCTGCCTTTTAATATTGCTATCTATGCTTTTCTATGTTTTATCATCCTGTGCAATGCTATCTAGAAAGACACACTCTATAAAAATTATTTCATTTGAATTAATGAAAGCAGTAAAATTGGACTGAGGTAGTGTCCTCTTTGAAAATGCTTTTAGTAACCTATATACAGTTGCATTCAGTAGTTTAGTCTTCATATAAATAGATGCTTGATGTAATTAAATTGAAAAATGCTGTTTTGTAAAATTAAAAAATTAAGACTTGAACACCCAAAACCACACTATGAAACCTAGATGTGTGGAGTGATGATCTATCAGGAGTATCACAAATAAATTCTTCCTCCCATTGTTTTTTGATTGCCCTCATTTTTGATAAACCATGTAAGAACAAATTACATTTTCACTGTCAAATACATGCATTGATTTGTGTTTGTTGTTGTAGTTTGCTTGTCCTCCACTTGATGGCAGATGAGTTCTATCTCCAATAGCAAATCATTTTATGTCTTGCATGTATTCAGAGAAATGTGCTGCTAAGCTGTGCCTATATTGCTTGAACATGCCTTCACATCTCTTATTCAGAGGAAACTGAAGATCATTCACTCATTATTCATTAATTCACGAATCATTTAATAGTGCCCATGTACGTAATTTAAACAAAATGAACTTCACTGGAATTTTAAACACCATCTACTGTACAGTGTAGCGAAATAACCAGCTTAATATAACAAGATGTTTTGCTTTCCAAGAACAAGAGTGGTGTTAGTGTATAAACAGAATAAAAGGAACTTCTGTTTGTGCTCTATATAAACATGATCCTAAAATGAAAGTGCCAGTTTAAGATTATTACAGATTTTTAGTTGATGCAAAAATAAATAAACCAAATTTTAATTTGGCACCTCTTACAATAAGCAGGCATATCCATAACCAAAATTTCATAATATTTTGTGAGTCCTCTCGGCCATGAGGTGGGTATTGTGGGGTCAGCTTTTCCTCATTAATTGAAGAATTAAGAGGTAGTTCTTTATTTGTTACAAAAGTTAAACCAATAGGAAACATTTAGTAATTAAGAAGAATAAAAAAAAATATATATTACTCAATATAATGTTATGGTTTTGTTTGATTTAAACAAGTAAAAGATGGTACCGTTTATCAATCGATATGCTCAGCAATTTTCTTCTACCTCATGTTCATCTAAAACTGCTCTTGCACTTCACACGGTTATTTTATTTATTGGTGTACTTACACCATGTTTAGTTACAGCATTTTCAGAATGATCTACTTACAGTGCCATGAAAAATTATTAACACATTTCTTGAGTTCCTCTTTTACTGCAGATATTTGACTGCAGAATTTTTTCAGGTCTTCAATCAAAATCTAGTAATGGATAAAGGGTACAGCAACTGACTGAACCGATAACATTTTTTAAACGTATCTTATTTATTGATTGAACAAGGTTATTCCAGATAAAGTGGAACTTTTTAAAAAAGTAATTGTTCCTTTAAAACTTAATAACTTTGTGTCTCTTAAGCAGTGATGACTACAACCAAACACTGTCATTCACATCGCTGTTGAGAAATATTAGCCCACTCTTTCTTGCATAACCGCTCTGCTGTAATTCAGACACATTGGTAGGTTTTCGAGCATAAACTCTTCACTGTATTTACTGCCACAGCATCTCTATTGAGTTTAGGCACTGGGATGAAACTAGACCAGTCCAAAGCTTTCTGTTAGCCAGTCTGATTTGGACTTCCTTTTGTGCTTTGGATTTTCGTCTTTCTGTAAGACCCATCTATACTTCAGCTTTAGCTCACAAACAGATAGTCAGACATTGTTCTTAAGAATTTTCTGATACAGTGCAAATTTCATGGTTCCTTCGGTTATGACAAGGTATCCAGGTCATGAGGTGGCAGCACATCCCCACCCTGCCACAGACCCTGTTTGATTGTGGTTATAATGCTCTTACTTTGGAGCTACTGTATTTGTCTTACATAAATGAAAGATGTTCTAAGTGTATTACACAAGCGCTCTTTATCTAATATGAGGTTTTGCTTAAGGATCTGAAAACATTCAGGGTCAAAACTTTGCAAAAGAGGAAATTAGGAAGTGGCGAATACTTCATGGCACCTTAAATTACAATTATTGTATCGGTTTATTCCCTCTTTTCAGATTAATAACACTATCTCCTGTTTATAATCCAAAATGTCTTTGCTCTGCGACTCCTTATATAGTTTACTGACGTAGAAAATTGATTCAGATCATCCACTAATTAAAAACAGCATTTTGTATATATAGGGGTGGACAAATTACAATAGCTTTATTAACTTAATAGCTTTATTAACTTTATTAACTCAGAAGAATGTCACAGTGGCACAGTGCACTTAGGTAAGATCCTGTAACTGTTAAATTCCCAACTGTAGACCTACTTTTGCCCACCCCTGTGTATATATATACATACATACGTACATACAGAATATCTCTGGACTAAATTAGCATGTTCTTTAGTTGCTATAAGATGGCACACTTTATAAAATTCTTTTACAATGGAAGTTATTTTTCTGCTACTGCCACTGTCTTTTGCCCAAGTCCAAAAATACTAAATAAATGCAAAGAAATTAAACATAACTATAATTAACCAAATCACTACAGTTTGTTAAAGTTATGCATGACCTCGCATTAAAACCCTACCTTACCATTCCTGCAGCAGGACAGATGTATGTGAAGAATAGCAAATGATTTTTAGTTTGTTCACAAGTTAAGGTATGGATTGATGTGGAAAAGTAATTTAGTGATTTTATATATGAAAAGTGTCTCAAAATGAATGAGAAAATTAATAAAAATGAATACACTGTTAGGTGTTTGATATTCTATTAGTCATTGTGGCTCAGACATGACTCCACCATTAAATTCTACGTATTGTATCCAATGGTAAACAAGTGGAAACATCAGAGTAAATGTGTCCTGGGATGGCTGGATGTTGCTGTCTTTCTACTTGAAGTGTTACTGATTTAACTTACGCTGACACCACTCCTTAAGTGAAAGCCACAAGATGATAAAGAACCTAAAATTTTACTACTATCATAATTGCTTGAATGTTTCTTAATAAATGTCTTTGTATATTTTTCTAGCATTCTGTGTTATTTTTTGTATCATTAAAAAGTAAAAAAGTAAATACATTTTTGAACCCGCTTTATCATATTTGGCAAAAGTCGGGGTCATAGTAGCAATGAGGGACAAGTCACGAGATGAATTCATGTTACAAACTACAAGCTTCAGCAACTTTACCACTAGGAGGAAGCAAAGCATTAGAAATAAACTGAATGTTTTAGTAGCTTGCTTATATGTTACATTTCCTACTTAGAATGAATTGTTTACATTAAATATTAATAATACAAATTAATCTAATTTTGTAAGGATTACACTCCATAAAGAAATATTATTTCTGAAATGTTTTTATTTATATTGTAATATAGGTCTGTTATTCTTGAAAACGCAATCCTTACTGAATGTGGTTGATGTACACCAGGGGTCCCCAACTCCGATACTGGAGCACTACTGTGGCTTCATGTTTTCGTTCTAAGACTAGTGACCAGTTTCAGCAGCTAATTAACTCTTTTGCATTAATTTTAATTGACTTGACTCAGACCCCTTAATTATTTTTTTCCTTAATTAGTAGCCAAGCAATAATGAGACACAAAGTGAGCCAACACATGACCAGCTAACCTGTGTCCATCATACAATATCTGAAAATAAAGCGAGGTGATGGTCTCAGTAAGGTTGATCTGCTCAGGTCCACAATACATTCTGATGGTGTTCTTAGAAAAAAAGAAAATCAGTTTTGGAAATGTCTGCTGTGGCAGACCGAGAGCACTAAGAAACTATAGAATTAAATAACAGGTTTAATTAACAACAAGAATTGCCTTCTAATTAACTGGACAGTTTGGTTGGAGATTGAGGTCCCCACGTAGCTGAGTGTCTGTTGGCTCACTTCACATCTCATTTTTGCCGTTTAAGGAAAAAAATGAATCAATTCAAATGACAGAGTAAATAAAAAAAAAAGAATTAAAACTTACGTAAAATAAGTAAATTAGCAACAAAAACTGATCACTAATTAAGAGAAGGCTTAGAAGGAAAATCTACAGCCACAGTAGCACTCCAGGACCACTCCAGGTATACAAAATGGCAACAATTAACATTTTTACATTTTTTTTCCCAACATAACACATACTCTAACAGAAAATATTGGATGTGACTTCTTATTAGTGTTTTTCTATGCCCCGTTTTATTTTATGTAAAATAACTTAAAAGTGGAGTTTCACAGAAATATGTTGCTGACCTACAACTCTAAAGTTAAAGCTCAGTATGGATGGTACTATATTGGCTCTTTTTGATTGTGAATGATGTATTTGATTGAATTCTTTACTTATTTCTTAAAAGAATACAAGTTAAATATGGCTTGTAAATATGGCTATGTAATTCCTCCTGCTACTCCCAAACATAGCACACTTGAATTAGCTCTGGGGTGTTTATATGAGTGAGCTCTACAATGGACTGCCATTCCAGCCAGAGCTGGTGCTTGCCATGTGCCCAGGAGTTTCATTTTAGGTTTTAGCCCTAAAAGGGATTAAGTGGGTTTGTTACAATCAAATCATTCTGATCAGTTTAGTAAGGTTCCTTTTATTCTGCTTAAATTGTATTCCCAACTTGAAAAAGAAAGACCTTTCTAGTTGGTTTAAATGGGCTTGGCAGAAAAGACTTTCTATAGGGTAAAGAGATGAAGGGAGCAATATGTTGATGATCAGGGGCCTCGTGTATAACGCTGTGCATAAAATTCACACTAAAACATGGTGTACGGACAAAAGCGGAAATGTTCGTACGCACAAAAAAATCCAGATGCATAAATCTGTGCAAACGGCAACTTCCATGTTCTTCTGCTACATAAATCCCGGTAAGCATGAAAAGTAATGCACGTGCACGCGCCTGCTGTCCTGCCCCAACTCCTCCCAGAATTACGCCTCTTTGAATATGCAAATCAATATAAATAGCCATTAAGCTCAGCCTTCTGTGAAAAGACAATGGCAAAAGCACAGGGAAAAATAGAAGAATTTCAGCGAATACCAAGTGGAGGCAAGGAAAAACTTTCTATTTGTTGGTTTAAACAGTGGTATAAACAACAAAAGGAAGTTGATCGAGTGACAGAGTGTCGAAGAAACTCAAAAGCTCAAGTTCACAAAGATGCACAGTGCCCGAAATAAAAAGAAACGGTCAGATATCAAAGTCGCCATGAAAATGCGAGTCGTAGCCCACCGTCTGAGTGTCATATGAAAGCTTATTAGGGTACAGAGAAAAAAAAATAGGCACACAGTGGGGAAAAAAGCATGAAATGTGAACTTTAATCTCGAAATTTCCACTTCAATCATGTAGTTTATTTTGTCATTAAAGTACAACATCATAAACTTCATCTTTAAATCGTTTAATTTACTAGTTTCTCAAATACCATTGTAACTAAAGTAGCACGTTAAATGCTTTGTTTTGTATGTGTTCTTCTATGTGCTCTATGTGTAAATCACTACGTGCTTCTTAAACGGGCCTTCTCTTCCTCCAACAGGACGCAGAATCCATCACATTCGTGATATTACAGCTCTGAATAAATTAAAATACTGAGATGTATACTTGATATCATCATGATGATTATAGGAATTAAAGTATGTTATTAAACATTGGAACACGGTGGTGCAGTGATAGTTAGGAGCTGGCGCCTTGTCCAGAGATTGTTCCTGCCTCCCGCAAGATGATTGCTGCGCCGTGCGCAACCTTCGATAAAATACTTTATTGCAGCAGTACTGTCTCTTTCAAACGTACTGACCCCCAATTCCTGTCCTTCACTTTCTTTCTCCAAGTAACCAATCGCCACACAATCAGCTCTGTAATAGACGTTAAGCCATCTGTAAGCTTAGAACTCCGATTCTTCAAAACTTTTAAGGAACATTGAAATATCTTCATAGTACATGTTTAATTATTCTATCCATCTATCCATCCAGTGTCGCGCCAGCACCAGCAAGAATACAGCGCAAGGCAGGAACAAAGCCTGAACTAGCTAGTGCTGCGCCACCGTGTCCTCACATGTTTAATTATTAACAATATAGATTATTTAAAGGACGTTAACATTTTATCTCTACAATATAATAAACATATTTAGCTGCATTTCATCTTAAAAATGATGTCATCATCATATGTAAATATGTGCTTTATAAAGTGGCGCAGATTGTGCAATATTATAACTGTATCACAAATTTACAGTGAGGTAATTGTACTTGTAAGTAGAAACAGTTCTATAAGGAGCACTTGATGGACTGATTGATTGCGTTTATAGTTCTTGGGATGAAACTTTTTCTGAACCGCGGGGTCCGTACAGGAATGGCTCTGAAACGTTTGTCAGATGAGAGCATTTGAAATACTGAATGGCTGAGGCAGCGTGTGCTTGATTCTGTATACCGATAATTCTCTTTCTGATGAGCTGCTCCGAGTGGTGCAGTTAGAGTAATATGGAAAAAGATGATCCACTGTGGCAACCCCTAACGGGAGCAGCTGAAAGTAAAAGAAGAAGGTGCAGTCAGAGTAACAACGCTAAAGCAGCTATTGGACCATTATATTGTTACAGGTTAATTACAATCAGATGCATTAAACTAATGAACAATATGCGGTTAATTTCAGTGTATTTGATAAAGCTGGCGTTGTGCATGTAAAAAAGAAAGGGAAACCACCCAGGAACAGCAGCACTGCTTTGACGCTGGGTGCCACCAGTTTGCAAAACTAAGCGGAGCACTTGCGTACGCCAGGGTTTTAGCTACCGTGAAAATGTGCATTACTTTACGGCAAGTTTAGGTTTTATACATCGCGATTTGAGTGTGGAAATGGGCTTACGCAACATTTTTGTACATATGCACCATTTATACATGAGGCCCCAGGTTATCTGTGGCCATTCCATCTAAGCAAAGTTCTTCTGCAAATAAAACAGAACATACAGTATAGTAATAAGGAAAGGAGAGGAAGAAATGCACATGAATTTAAGCTGCTGGCCTTCACCGTAATAATCTGAAAGAGTGATGGAGCAATGGGTAGAATGAAGAAGGGAGTTCCTCCTGCTGAAGGATTCTTTAAAAAAAAAACAACATTCTTAAGTCTTAAATTTGAATATACTGTAAAATATTATGTAGTGGGAAGTGAGTTTGGAGGAAGCATATTCCTCCTACCTTCTTGTCAACGTATAATAATAATGACTTTGCAACAAATATTGTGGATTAAGTTTGATTCACTTTTTGACATTCCTGTCAAAGAGTCGGGCTGAAGTCTTTATAAACCAACCTCAAATGAAATTCAGGAATTTTCACTGGATCACCCAGACTAGGACAACTGTGCAGCACTGATTAACATAACATGTATGCTTTTCAGAGGTGGGAGGAAAACTGAAGTATCCAAAGAAAACTCCATGTAGATTTAGGACGAATGTAGCCCTGCTAAGTTTCAGAGTGCCTTTAGTTTCATTTTAATAAACTATAAAAAGAAAAAATATATATTTTTGAATTGCTATTTGAGACGTGCCTGGTGAACATGCTGAGCACTGCCCATCTTGACCATATCTCTCTTGTGATTGGTTGAATGAGGGTCTGTATTCTCTTCAAGCAGTGGGAATGGCCAAAAGGAGCGAATGGGGAAGACTTGAATAAAGACTGGGAAGCGACCAGAAGAGCTGCCTGACCGTACTCAAGCCTTCATACATGTATTAGATTTATTGTGTCTTTTGAAGGTTTTATTAACACAGTTGGATTTTTTACTGCAGCTGTACCAGTTGTTCTTAAAAAAAAAAAAGGAAAAACAAATCCAACTAAATATGTAGGCGTCCAGGCCTAGTGTGAATAGAAGGATGAGGATGATGAATAAACCAAATTTGAAGAACGTCAATTTTAATAACTGGGGTTGGATGGGAATGGGTCTGTGTGAGTCAATATGAAAAAGTAAGAGTTAAATTAAAAGATTGTGGAGAGTGTGGACGGGTGCAATGAACACAGGGTAACTCTTCACAGTGTCAGGGTGCCAGTCGGGTTGTCCCTTTTAATTGTAGTGGCAAACGATAAAAAAGAACAGGTACATGAGGGTACAAAATCTAACATAAACAGCCTTCTTGGTTTCTGTATGTGAGTTGGCTCGTAAGAGCGGGTCACGATGGCAGAGCTCCGTCCTCAAGTAAGTCTGAGTCAGGTGAGATGCTGTCATTCGTTGGTGTCGGATTCTTATAGCCCTCCAGCCAAAATGGGGCTGGGTTAGTTTCCCTCAAGGGAAGTCTTTTCATTGCTGCAGAGGAGAAGAAAGACAACACTGTTAGTGGCAGCGCCACTCTCGTCCCGGTGGGGTATGGCATACCCTTAATGAGCCCGGAAGCTGCCCCATTGACGCATATGTGTGACAAATGTATTAGAAGGAGGAGGAATGATTAAAGGTCAGTCAGACAGCCATTGTCCAACCCGCTATACCCTAACACAGGGTCATGGGGGTCTGCTGGAGTCAATCCCAGCCAGTACAGGGCACAAGGCAGAAACAAATCCCGGGCAGGGTGCCAGCCCACCGCAGGGCACACACACCATGCACACACTAGGGACAGTTTAGAATCGCCAATGCACCTAACTTGCATGTCTTTGGACTGTGGGAGGAAACCCACACTAACATGGGGAGAAAATATAAACTCCACGCAGGGAGGACCCGGGAGACGTGAACCCCGGTATTCTTACTGCGACACAGTGGTGCTAACCCTGCGTCACCACGCCAGCCTAATAATGCCAGTGTTTTTGCTAATGCCAATAGGAGTGTATTTATGAATAAGATGAAATTTATTGTTTAGTGTCATTCATAAAAAGGCAGGGTTTTGTATTCCAATTTAGATGACAGTAAGGCTTCATTGCAGGAGCTGGTTAGCTGAAACTTATTTTTCTTAAAACAAATTGACTGAAAGAGCAGCATCAGGAAAAAAAAATATTCCTGTAAAAGAAAAAAAATCAGTTTCCTCCATTCAAGTATGAAATACCCAGAACTTAAAACACTGAGTGTTAAAGAATATGAGAATCAGTGTGGCTAAAAACATACAAAAAAATATAAAATAAAATGGAGGCAAACAGTCCACCAAGAAGCATGGAACAGAGGAATAGTCCTGACTCTACGTGGGAGAGATCTGAGCAAAATTAAAGCACAAGCTGCTGCGGTGTTACAATTGAAAGAGCAGTAAAATTAAATCACATCTAAAGAATGCAACAAAAGTCCAAGTCATTGGAAATTAAAAGTGAGCGACCCCAATGTCTTGATTTCAAGGAAAAAGGGACAAGGGCTCAACCAAGTCTAACGGTAAAAGAAAAATAATAAAAGTTTTTCTTGAAAATAATCTTGATGTAATGTGAATGAAAAGCAACAAAAAAGAGATCATACAGTAAAAAACAAAACCTTTGGATGGTGTTAGTGAAAATGAAACCCCTGGGAGTCCAAGTGCTGTACCTTCCAGTTGGACAGGAAAGCTGACAAAGCAGTCTGAAAACATGAAATTTAAAAATATCAAATGTAAAGACTTGCTGGTGCTTTAGTTGCTGTCTGTAATGTGAATTGTCCAGAAATGTGGCACTAGAAGACCCATACAGGGAACAAAAGCAGGGTGGGAAGATTTTATCCGTGATGGATGATAATTTCACAACTTGAAAGATGCCAAAGCCGTAAGTGGGAGACACAAGACAAATGATTATGGAGTCAGAAGAAGAATACTTAGACTCTGCTTCATTTGGAAATTTGACGTATTTTTTTTTGTAGAACTCACACACCATTACAGTACTTGCAAGCTCTAATCTAAGCTCAGATTGTTAACAAAAGCAGGTCTGAAGAGCTTATGTAAACTCTGCCCTTTATTGGACACATGTGTTTTGTTCTCCATCTTTTCCTGGTGGATTTAACTAAATGAGATCATAATTTAAACCTGTGAAGGTAGAATTACTGAAAAATGGTGTGGACCATTGTAGAAAAAAAAAGAAAAGAGGAAGCCTCAGTAATGCAGCCTAATTGAAATACGATTTTGTGCTGTGACATCAAGGAAAGGAAATCAACGCAGACCATATCAAAGGCAACTGAGCACTTCCATAGCTACTCAGAGGGTAAACTTGTACACAGTGGCTGCATCGCAGTGCTTTATGGAACATCAGAGACTCCACGCTGAATCTGGGATCAATCAAGTTCTGCACCATAAATTTCCTTGTGGGTAGGTAAACTGATTTGGCAGATGGTTGTGTTAAAAAAGCAAATACCTCCCAGCTACACGTTCTGTACATGCGGCACTTCACCAGATAGTAATGTTCCTGCAGGACGGTGCTCTCAGTTCTGTTATACACTATGACGGGCCTCTTCAGTGATTAAAGTTTTGTTTTCTTTCAGTTCCGCAACAGACAAACTGTAACTCAGAGTAATGTACTGCTTTTATCAGTTTACTTTGCAGGTGGAACATATCTTTGCTGACGTTTGAAGAAATACAGTGAATTCCCTGCATTCTACATTATTCAATGGACCAAATTCTTCTTAGTAGGAATTCATTCTACTCTTTTCTTTAAAGTATTATAAATCTTTTCAAAATGAACGCAAGCCAGCATGCAGCCTTTACGTCACTCTTCCAGTGCAGGCTCAATTGTATTTTGTACTTTTTTCTTGTACCACATTTCAGATGCTCCCGGTCGGTCACATGCCAAGATTTTTCAGAATGACATTAAAAAATATGAAGACATTTGAATGCCTACACTATTGGTAAGACTCTAATCCCAGCCTTAGTGTGTTTGTTCGTAATGATTTAATGATTCCCTCACATTAGTTTCTTCTGTTTGTAACAATTTGATGTTCTTAAGAATAGTGGCACAGTACTGCAGAGGACAGTTCAGGTCCAGGAGCTCACTATCGGTTGTTGAGTCTGTGCATTTAAACTTTACTAAGTTAACAAGATAAAATTGGGAAAAAAATGAGACCCTCTTCTGCGTAAGAAACAAGCTTGTGCAAAACAATCTCTTTGATAAAGCTTTGACTTAAGTATGTCCAAGTCTAAACATAATAAAAAAGAAAACAATGATTACTCTGAATGACATGCGAAAATGAAAATGGCTGTATGTCATCAGCTTGGCAGCTGTGAAAATATTCAGGCCTGAAGAATGTCATTCAGTGCTGTTCCTGCCTTTCTCCTTTTGCTCAGTGCGTTGATAGTTCATGTTTGTTAAATTAGACACTGTAAGTGCAGTACGTCTGACTTCTTCTGGATTTGTATGTCAAAAAGATGCCTACACCATACACAATAATGATTTGCTTCAAACTCTAAAATCCACCTTCCCCTTTTCAGTAATGCACTACCTTTGTGTCACTCGAAGCCTTGCTTCCACATTTGGTCCTTTGGATGTTTTAGCAGACAGTTGAGCAGCCAACCATCCATCAGCGTGTCTGCAGCGCCCTGCAAGTTTGTTACACTCTGTCATTCATAAAACTGCCACTCTTCAATTTCCATGGAACCAAACTTCAGCCTGCTTAAATATTTGCAGTACTGTACAGATGTGATTACAGAGGCAGAAGCTAGATGGAAAAATGAAACCACAGTTGATTGTACATATACAATGTAATAAGAAACACCTAGCTTGTAATTTAATGTGCAGAGCCTAAAAAGTATTGTATACGCTCAGGGCGTAGTTCTATCTTCTGTTTGTTGCTGCTGTTTTAACTCTGACATCACTCAGCCCCAAAAGAGTCTGAAATGCATTAAGAAAATGGATGGTTAGATTTACGTATGTAATATTTTAGGGTATCATTTGATAACTATTTTCCAGTAAAAATTGTCAAGCTGACTGCCTTGAGATACAAACAAAAATCTTTTATTGCTCATATTAAAGTCATTAATAGGCACATTTGTCTAATGCATTTCAAATTCATTCACATCAGCAGCACTGATTGTCAAGTCAGATGTCATCAATTAAACAACATAAAGATGTTTCAAATCAAAATGACATTCGGTCTGCTTTAAAATGTATGCAAATGAGTTCTCTGCCAGATAGATCGCATTACCGATCATCTGTACACCTAATGCTGCGGGATACCAAAAAAAGACGCTTGAGTTTGTTTTATTCTGGCAGGACGCGGTATTTCCATTTTCATCATATGGCACTAATCAAAAATGTATTTCAAAACATTATGTTGGTATAACATTACTGACTCTCTTAGCTTCATTATAAGGCCCGATGTGTGTGTGTATGTTTTAATGGTGTTGAATCCCAGGATTCACAAGTCCAAAATAATCCATGAAAAGGTAATAACTGACCCACACTGCCTCCATATTTATACATGTTCGTCCTCAATATGATGTTTCTGAATGCCACAGGAAGGACGGACCGGGAGAGCGGCACTATTCTTCCCTGGGCGCCTGGATGGTCCTTGAACCCTGGAGGACAGCGCTTCCAGTACACCAGGAAGTGCTGACGGACCAGGGATGGTGTATGCCTGGAGTGCTTCCGGGTGCAAGGGCAGCACTTCCGCCACACTGGAGAGTGCTGCTGGAAGGTCGTCATCATGCATTTGGAGCACATCCAGGGCAAGATAAAAGGGGCTGTCTCACTCCAATAGGGGAGCCGGAGTCAGGTGGAAGAAGCACGGAGCTTGCAAGACAGGAGTGGAGGCAGCCCGAAGGACCAAGGACTGAGTAATTTATAAATATTGTTGTAAATAGTGTAAATAAACGTGTGTGTGGTGGACATTATGGTGTGTCTGTCTGTGGCTGGGCTATCTGTTACACATGGCAACTTATCATTTAGAGTGTGAATAAGGTGCTATATAAGCGTCCGACCCGGCACAGATTCACACTGAGGCACGTATAAAGTGTACACAAATCTTTTTATTTTCTCTTCAGCCATGGGGCACGTCTTCCCCATGTCCCACAGGCCCAACACAGTCCCACAAGCACTTAACACAACACAAATAAATCTTTTTCTTCACCTGTGGGGCACGTCTTCCCCGTGAACCCCACAGGTATAACACAGTCCCAAAGTACCTCTTTATAATGACAGCAATCCTTCCGTTGGCACCACCACTCCTCTCAGGCACCTCGTCCTCTTCCTCCTGATTCTGGCCCTGAGTGGTGGTTGCTGGCTTCTTTTATGGCCCTCCCGGGAGTGCTCCTGTTCCTTGCTCACCTGTTCCCAATTGCACCCCAGTGTGGGCCCAATGATTAGACCAGGTGAGCTTAACTGTCTCTGCCTCGCCCCCTGGCGGCCATCCCAGGTCCCCACAGGGTTGGGAAGAACTCCATCTCCCATGAAACCCTGTGGGAAACTGAGGCATCATCAATAACCAGGGAGGCTGCCACCAAGCGTCCCAGGGGAGATATTGAGGAGTCCATGGCTGCTCCCCCGGAATACAAGTAGAAGGGACGTCCTTGCTGTCCTCCACAAGAGATACGTCTGAGTCATTTACAGCTAAAGGGGTTCTAACAATAGTTCAGGACAATCTTTTTCCTTCAGAGTAGCTTCAGTCTTTCTTAGAAGTTGGACTGCCGTCATACAAGTCCTGAACCGTGTGTAGTAGGTTACTTCGACATTCAGAACTTTGATGGATGAAGGAGATGGTAAGTCTCTTTCAGATTTTCAGTCCAGAACGTCCCATAAAGGTTCATTGATGTTTAGATGTGGTGACTGGGCAGGCCACGGATGGCATCTGAATTCATCCTGGTGTTCAAAACTGAGTATAGGGACATTAACCTCTTTAGTGTTAGACCCGAACATCACTCGGGCTGTAAAAACTGAGCTAAAAGCGTTAGAGCCTCTTATTCTGACCGCCTCCACTTCTCTCCAAGCTATGTCACCCAACTCCAGCTGACAAATGGAGGGAGGCGGACCCTTTTATGTTCACCCAGACGTGTTCCAGGTGCCTCCCGATGAAGTTACGCTGGCACTTCCTGGTGTGGCGGAAGTGCTGTCTGAGCACCTGGAAGCACTCTGGGTGTCCCTGGTAATCCTTCCGCCAGCACCTCTGGGTGTGGCGGAAATGGTGATGTCCAGGGCTCTTCAGGCATCCGGGCGCCACCTTGTGGTGACCATGGGCCCCTATAGGGTTGAGCTTCCATGCTCTGTTCCCGTGGCCCCCATACCAACCAGGGCGGCTGCCCCCTCGTGGTCCGGAGGAGGAGTAATCCCTCTTCCTGTCCTTCCAGGCGTCTCGGCTGGGTACCGCACCCAGCCGCTCACCACAAGCATTAGTACTAAGTATCACTTGGGTAACTGTACAGACTCCTCTTGCATAAGCATTAGACCCAATGATTACTCGGGCTGTAAAAGTGGTAACAGCGTTAGTGAAGAGTGTTGATTGGAAAACTATATAGATATGACTTGCATAAGGGCCAAGTGTTACATGCGCAACAGTGCAGACATGTCTTGTCCTAGCCTCATAATGGTGTCTTGTAAGAAACATTTTTCGGAAGCCCAGGTGTTGCAGCTCTTGACAGTGATACAAGCAGTGATGATGAAGTGATTCTGTCTTCAAGCAGTGAATTTGAAATGGACAGTGAAATCAAAAATGATTCTAATGAATCTGAAACTGATACTCATGTCAGTCGCACATGTGCAGTGTGCTGTTCAAAAGCTGATCAGTCTAGAAAGAACATCCACAAGGAATCATGCTGCTATTGTCCCGACTGCGACGTTGGATTGTGTTTTTCACCGTGCTTCAAGATATATACCACACAAACAACACATTTTGACAGTATATACAGTATTGGCATTATTATTATTATTATTATTTGTATCATTATTATACTTCTGACTTTGTACTTTTAGTGTTTTGCATGTTTTACAATGGAAAGATTAGATTTAATAAATATGTAATTTTTAAAGCCAAAGAATGCAACATTTTTACATATTCCAAACTAAATGAACATCAGCTTGCATCGGGCTGTACTAGTACTTCATTTGATAACAAAGGTGTAAATCAGAGTGGAACTGACATCTTTGCAGATGCCTCACTGCAAACTTCTTTAGCCAAAAGGTGCAGAATAGACTCGAGTCAGAACAAACAGCTATAAAACGATGAATGACAACTGTCACGGACAAAACAACACACCTATGACATAACACTGATTTTGAAACTGGAAGTGAGTTTAATCCAATTAGGAGAGTTTATACCTTCATTCATAAATCAGTTGCACTCATCCCATCTAAGGATATTTTCTGAACACTTTCACTGAACTCCCCTGAGACTCTTTCGGGGCATTGTACTGTAATCTCACTCTGCAAAATGACCTTCTGAAGCCTCTCTCTGAAACCAGAAAGCTGATGAGCCGTTCCCTCTTTTGGGAGCTGAAAGCTGCTAATTTCTTCTCTTTGTAGACCAGAAAGATTAAATCTAGTCTGCCAAGCCTAGCACTGAATCCTTCAAGAAGGAAACTTCAGCATCTAAACTGTTGTGCCAGAAAGAGTAATGCTTTTCACTATGAAGGTGCGGAGGACACAGCAAAGGGTCTAACTGAAGAAAGCACAGAACAAAGGACTATGTTGCAAAGAGAAAGAGTTCACTCCAACACAAGAAGAACACGGAGTGACAACAGCAGCATTGGATATCATTTTTAGAGATATTGTATGATAACACTATCTGTGCTAAGATAAATTAGAACTCTAAATACCAAGTTATATGTTTTGTCTGTCGAGTCTGTCTGCATCTTGTCTTATTTTGCAACATAAACAGTATATGCAGTTATTATATTTAGAAAATCCTAGTGTTTATCAATAAATTGCATTATTGCTTCTTAAAATGAGTGTGCTTCAGTTACCTTGATATGGTGAAAAGGCTGGCGACCCGCCTCCTACAACAGAGAAAGGTAAGGTAAATAGTAGGAGTCATACTAATTTTTTTAATCAATTACTGAAGACAAAATAATTAACCACATTAAATCTCCCCCCTCTCTTACACCACTTATGTAAAATGTGCACACAAAATGACAATACAAACATAATTATACAAAACATCAAAATTCATTAATGCGTAAAAGTGAACCAGAATGGTAGACCATTTTTCGGCATTGTGTTTCCATTATTTGGTTCAATCCCATATACAGTGCATCTGGAAAGTATTCACAGCGCATCTCTGCAGCAATCCACCAATCAGGCCTGTATGGTAGAGTGGCCAGATGGAAGCCACTCCTTAGTAAAAGGCACATGGCAGCCCGCCTGGAGTTTGCCAAAAGGCACCTGTAAGACTCTCAGACCATGAGAAAGAAAATTCTCTGGTCTGATGAGACAAAGATTGAACTCTTTGGTGTGAATGCCAGGCGTCACGTTTGGAGGAAACCTGGCACCGCTCATCACCAGGCCAACACCATCCCTACAGTGAAGCATGGTGGTGGCAGCATCATGCTGTGGGGATGTTTTTCAGCGGCAGGAACTGGGAGACTAGTCAGGATAAAGGGAAAGATGACTGCAGCAATGTATAGAGACATCCTGGATGAAAACCTGCTCCAGAGCGCTCTTGACCTCAGACTGGGGCGATGGTTTGTCTTTCAGCAGGACAACGACCCTAAGCACACAGCCAAGATATCTAAGGAGTGGCTTCAGGACAACTCTGTGAATGTCCTTGAGTGGCCCAGCCAGAGCCCAGACTTGAATCCGATTGAACATCTCTGGAGAGATCTTAAAATGGCTGTGCACCGACGCTTCCTATCCAACCTGATGGAGCTTGAGAGGTGCTGCAAAGAGGAATGGGCGAAACTGGCGAAGGATAGGTGTGCCAAGCTTGTGGCATCATATTCAAAAAGACTTGAGGCTGTAATTGCTGCCGAAGGTGCATCGACAAAGTATTGAGCAAAGGCTGTGAATACTTATGTACAGTACATGTGATTTTTTTATTTTTAATAAATTTGCAAAAATCTCAAGTAAACATTTTTCACGTTGTCATTATAAGGTGTTGTGTGTAGAATTCTGAGGAAAAAAATGAATTTAATCCATTTTGGAATAAGGCTGTAACATAACAAAATGTGGAAAAAGTGATATGCTGTGAATACTTTCCAGATGCACTGTATTTGAATATTACCTTTAAATTCATTTACACATAGCTGTAAATAATAATTTTTGAATTCTACTTTGCAGAAGAAAATGACAATTGCATACATAAGGGATTACAGAGCAGTATGGTGGCAGAGTGGTTAGCCCCGCTGCCTCCCAGCTCCGTAGTCCTGACTTCAGATCTCGTAAGCAGACAGGACAAAGGACGAGGTTTGTACTTTACTCTGAGCTGAGTTATGCCATCAACATTGCCAAGATGAAACAGTGTGCCCGATCACAGACTGGCAGCCTGTCCGGGGTTATTTCCTGCATGAGTCCAATGCCGCTGACCGGGGATCTGGTCTGGAAAATGGGATGGTGCTATTATTTTTTTACGTAATAAAGTTTTCAGATTCTTGACCTGTAGAATGAAATCTTGCTGTTACATATCTGTCAGCCTCTGTGCCAAGTGAATTGTTTTATGAGTTATAACCATAGCAGTCTATGGTCTGAGAAGGGATGTGTGGAGAGTCATTGAATGCAGTCCTTCAAAGGAGGCAAGCTAGTCTTGACAAAGCTCGGTAGGGTGCTTTTCAAAAATGTCATTCAGTTTTATATCACTGTGGTCTTGATGCACTACGTAAAACAAATATGTAGGGAATGTCACCACACAGTGTGTCATCTTCAAGTAGCTGCCATACTCTTACACTTTTTGTAAGTGCCGTCAAGGTCTCTATTTGAACCACAAGACTTGACAATTTATTTCACATTTCAATGACATTTTGGGCGGCACGGTGGTGCAGTGGGTAGCACTGCTGCCTCACAGTTGGAGACCTGGGTTCGCTTCCCGGGTCCTCCCTGCGTGGAGTTTGCATGTTCTCCCCGTGTCTGTGTGGGCTTCCTCCCACAGTCCAAAGACATGCAGGTTAGGTGCATTGGCGATTCTAAATTGTCCCTAGTGTGTGTGTGTGTGTGTGTGTGCACGCCCTGCGGTGGGCTGGGGCCCTGCCCGGGGTTTGTTTCCTGCCTTGCGCCCGATGTTGGCTGGGGTTGGCTCCAGCAGACCCCCGTGACCCTGTAGTTAGGATATAGCGGGTTGGACAATGGATGGATGGATGGATGACATTTTATACAAGAAAATTCCTCTTAATTTTACATCCAAAAGCTCCTACATTTACTACTGTATGTGATTCATTGTGTAGTTTAGTGAGGTCTTTGAAAATTGTCAGGGCTTGCTTTGGGTTCCCATTTAGTTTCCAGTAATTAGTTTTCCTTAACCAGTAAGAGAAGAAAATCAGATGTAAAGGCAGCTGCAAAGCCATATTAGCAAATATAAATGAGTAACTAATAAAGCCCTAAAGTAATACTGTATATAATAGGTTGCATGTTTAATTTGCTTAATGCCAAGTGGTAACAGTGAAGAAGCAATCAAAAACTCATCATGATGAAAATCTGCCAGAAGTAAACACACTGGGGCTTGTCTGTGCTTTAAATAAATACAAATAAAATAAATAAAAACTAAACCTGTTAAATTCAAATAAATAAGCTGCCCTTAAACCCCCCTGCCCTTGTTAGCAGTGACTAGACATTGGGATTCTACTCTGAGCTGCAGAATTGACTCCGCTGAGGTTAACGGCTGCTCTCCTGAAGCCCTGTGTCTGCCCTGAGGGGTGCCTGGCACTCATCCTGGGCACAGTCCAGCTTTATGCCAACGCCTCTGTTGCCGAGCGCAGAAGTGAATGTTAATAAGAAGTCAGTGTGCTTTATTTTATTTTAGTTTTTTTTTTACATCACCATGAGGAGGACCTGCTGGTTGATATTTGGCTATCTCTGTGTTATGGCTCCTCCTGTGCTTTGATCGTACCAAAATGTTAAATACCAAACGGCGTGGGCACGGTGTGGGCTCTACTGCAGCACATGAGTTCGCAGTGGCCAGTTGATTATTTTTGACAATTATTAAGTTTCCAAATGTATAGTATCTTTTCTTTTTTTAGATGAACTTACACTTATTGGAATTTTTTTCATTGAAGCACTGCTGTTTTAGGAGATCATAATTCTTTTTAAATTGTAAAATACATTCTGATAGATGACATATCTTTTTGTGTCAATATTTAGAGCTTGCATAATACCCTTGAATCCTGAAAGTAACTGAAATTCTGTGATGTTCTTTTTTCTACAGGCTTCATCAACAGGTTGGCTAATCCCTGTAAGGATGGACTGCAGTACAGCAGCGCAGGTTTAAACCACAGCCTGCTCCATGACAATATGGTGTTTGGATGTTATCTCTGTGCTGTCTTTATGTCACTCAAACATCCCACATCCTACTGGGTCTACCGTGAGTATGCCTTGGGATGGATGGCTAGGGCAGCCTTGTGCCTAATGCTGTCAAGGTAGGCTCCAGTTCCCTATGATCTTTTCAGTGTCACAAAAGGGCTCAGAAAAGGCATGAGCACACAAGGTCTTGGTTGCCTGCTGTTATATTCTGGTAACATTTGGAAAAACAGACAGAAACTTGCAATATGGTGACCAGAGTACAGTATAGAAGCTTACAGGATGTGTAACATCAATAAAGATGCAGAAAAAATGTTCCTTGGAATTATCTTTAGATAGTTAAGATGTTGCACTCCTGACTACAAACTTCATGAGCCAACTCAAACACAGGTAGCTTAAAGTGAAGTATAGTTAAGAATTGAAGCAATTGTTTCTGATTCATTCTAGTTTAATGGTCACAGCATTGTGCTTAAATAGCCTAAAGTAGTGTCCTTATTTATTTATACACACTGCAGTAAATGGAGGTAAACGAAGGCTTTCTTTTAAACTTTTGTTTATATTGTTACAGGAAAAGACTTTTTTCTGCCGAGATGATCTTAGTTAACTAGCACATTTTCTGCTTTATAAAAAGAGAAATGTAAACCTCTTATAATGCTTTACAATATGTTCCACCACGCAGGTCAGTTTGCATAAGTTCAGATGTTTCCTTCTTTATACTTACATTGTGTGGCAAGACCTACATCAAACAAAACACATTAATCTATAATTAGCTCTTTGGTGAAAATCAGCGATCACGACAGGAGAATTAAATACTGGAAAAAAAGGCACATTTTGCAAAATTTTACAATCAGAACAAAAGACTTGATGGCACTAGTCAGCTGGAGGAAAAAAGGTTTTTCCACTACCACAGCAGACGTCTTTAAAATCAAAGGAAGAAAATATGTATTAAGGTTTCACTTTCCTAAGAGCTTAATTTAAAGGGATACCATGCTCGCTTCTCTAGGAAACGTTGTATACAACACAAGAAAAGGACATTTTTTAGGAAATACTTTTATAGTCAGCATTTCCTTAAAATGCAAGATACCCAGACTGTCTGAATGCTATTTATTGGGAAATGTTTTGAGATTTCTACAGGTCTGGCTTGATCAGCAAGGCACCAAGTGGGGAGATCTGCATCCAAGCAGATGCGAAGCAGATGGGGACTTCTATCACTGAGCAATGCCGTTAAACTATGCACAAAATAGCACTGTCTTAAAGATCACTTGCTAATGAGATATTTGATTGTAATTATTGTTGACACAATTCTTTTATTTATTTATTGAAAATGTAAGCTAAATTTAACATGGATTTGGAGAATAATATGAATATGTTTATCCAGAATATGCTGGCAGTAATGGGAAACAGAAGGATGATGGGCAATTTCTAACAGTTGATGTCAAGAAGTCATGCTTAGTCACTCTCATGCAAAAGCACATATAAATTGAAGAAAAAATGACAAAAGTAAATTTAATTAGAGTTGACTAGAGAGCCCACCTGAAACTGTGAAACATAACACTCCACAACCTGGGTATATTTTTATAAATTATGACATTTCTGACCTCGAAATGCATTATGTAGATATACTTATATATAATTCTTTCTTTATGATTTGATGGTGTTGGCAACAGTGAATTAAGCATCATTTAATCTGATTTTCAGTAGCATACACAAAGGCACATTACATTTGTTACACTCATTATTGCTTTCCTTTTTATCTTGTTATGTGACGATGAGTGTGTTTTTCATTTCACATTAATCATGTTATACTCATCAGCACCATCACACCCTGATGGCTTTTGAATAAGATGTGACTGAATGCTGGACATATTACTCATATAGATATAGTGTACATAAGCTCTGTGACTTCATTTAGATGTTCAACACCCTTTTCAACATATTTTGACCTCACTGCTTAGTAGACAAAAATATGGAATATAAGTAACAACTTGAAGTAGCAAATACATTAAGAAAAATGAGTGCTGCAGAAGGCGGTAGGAAAGATGCAACCAAAAGATGCAGTTTAGTTCAGTTTAATGTACTCTTATTAAGGACTTCTCTAATACAAGGCTAGCATACTATAACATATTTACAAATATATTGTAGCTAAAACGCATACAACATAAACAACAATGTACCTGTAATGTTTAGATATAAGCAGAGAAACATCAGTGTCAACATATAGAAAGAACTATGCAAGCATACACACACACACACACACACACACACACACACACATATATAAACATATATATAGTGATGCCAACATGAGAGGGGGTGCTGTTGCTAATGGTGTCATCTCTTTTTCCCTCATTAGCACCAAGACGCCTAATGAGAGCAACTGACTCCACCACTCCTGGTCCAAAAACCATAAAAGCCAGGTGATCCCACAAGCTGGAGTCTTATTTGGACCTGGGCTAGGAAAGAGTGCAGAGCTCCAGTGTACAGAACCTTTAATAGAACAGCTAAGGAGGTTATTACTTTTGTTTTTATTAATGGCACCACCGTTTGCTTGTTTTATTTATTTAGCACTCCAACATTTCTCACTTTATCATCTACCTTTCACTCGACCACTATATATTGTCACGCACAATATACATGTTGTGTGGACCAACTGAAGGTAATTCCATGCTAGGCCAGGGGGTGGCAGGGTGCACTAAATCTTCTATTGTTATCTCTACAGACCAGCCGTGGGAAAACCTATCTGACTCAACCTTGAAGACATCACTCCCGGTTCCGGCACCTTGACTGACGTCAGAAGACGGTCACTTCCGGTTCCCCTACGTCACTTCTGGTCTGACTATTTAAAACCACCATCTTTGTAACTGAAGTTCATTTCTGTTTTGGACTCAGTCTTTGTTCCTTTCAAAACCTTTTGCAGCCAGGGATAATATACGGGTAGCTGCCCCAAAACTTTTTAAGTGTGTCTAGTCTGATAGTCTGATCTTTTTACTATATATATATATATATATAGTGGCATCCTGGCCATGATGAAGTCTGACAGTTGAGGGACTGCTTAGTGTAGCAGGCATGACAAAGAGCAGCTCAGAGGACTGCCATCAAGAAAATGAGTGAGGCTAGAAGGAAGAAAAGATGTGTTACACTGAACAGAGGAGCTGGAAATGGAGGGGTGGGTTTCTGGATGGTTCAGGGTACAACAGAAGGTGTGTTTGGTGTGGTATATAAGGTTGAGGTTTGAGTATGAGGGTTGAAGAGGTCTCTGTGTAGGGAACCGTAATTTTTTAGGGTGCAATCATTTCTTAGTGCTCCTGTGTCTTCCTTCCGAACCTGTTATGCAGTTGTCGCTACCTCTCCAAATGTTCTTGTGAGGTTGTTATCACATCTCATCTCATCTTTTGAAAATGTTGTTCTTGGTGAGGGTGCGTTAATTGTATTTTGAAATGTATTGCTTTACAAACAGACCACTAAATTATAATTTGAAAACAAAATATCTGAAAATATTTTTGTCATTTGTGAAGACGAATCCACTCCAGCGCAGGCCAAGTAGCACCACGGAGGCTGAGATGAGTTAATAAAGGCCAGTCAGAATTAGAAAATAATACGAGCAACTTCATCACAAGCTCAAACAATTAATTCTTACATCCCAGTTTCCAGGCTTGATTTAAATGCTGACATGTCACTTCTGTCATATTGGTAGTAGATCATCCCAGCCTTGGTCTTTCCTATACCTTCCTATAGATTCAGGCTCTGTCTCTAAATGACTTTTATTTATCTATAGAATTTTAAACATCTTGAGAGGTCCAACAGTATGATCCATCTGTAGTTAACATACATACATTTTTCTGTTCTTTGGGTGAAAGTCCTGGGGTCTTTTTTAGGCATTTTCACACCTAGTTCATTTGGTGTGATTTTTTTCAAACTCTGGTGCGCTTTCCCCGACACATGCCAATCACACTCTACCGTGGACCAAAACAACTGGACCAAGACCCTTCAGAAAGTGTGGTCTCAGTGCAGACCAACCCCATAGCGATTCACGTGAGTTATGAATGTGATCTGAAACAGGACTGCTCTAACTCCAAGAAACACTGCATTATGGGTAACACTTTGGATGCTGGGGTAGCCATACTAAGCATCAGCTGTCGATTACCAGCAAATTTGACAACAGAATCGAGGGGTGATATGGAACCTTAAACAATAAGGTAAAAATAAATACACATTAAGGTACAAATGTAACACAATTCGCGTGAAACAACTCCCACAATTACCAGTCAATCAGAGCAAGCATAGCACCTGATACATGCCCCTGACACGTGCGATCAAAGAAAAAAAAAGATATAAATTCACTTGTGATCGGGTCAACAAACGAAGAGAAGTCAACACTACTGCCTTATATGACTGATGATCAAACCCCCTAATCTTACACCGTGAAACGCAATCAAACCAACTGGAAAACTGAAACAAAGTAACAAATCATCCTCTGATTCTGAGAAAAGCAAAGGGACTAGGAGTGCGAAAGCATCTTAGAGCTTTAAAACACAAGGACACTCAAATCCAAACTGGCCAACCTCCAATATTAAAACCAAAACATCCAAACTCCAAAAAATGAAAGTTTTGTGTTATTCGTCACAGTTTAGCAGAAAAGAAAATCAAAATGAACATTTATCTTTGGTCACTAAATTATTCACATGTCTCATTCGTTTTGTCTCTCTTTATTAATGTTGTCTGCCAGAAGATACACTAAGAACAAACCAGAGAACGTCTGCCTTCAAAAAAAAAATATCAGGCAAAATACGGAGCTCCATCTATTTTTTTACAAAGTGGCTCCTGTATATTACCATGAGCTACCCATGGTGCATCAGATGACATCATCAGTAAGCAAAAGACATTCTTGAGGAGAGAATAATCTCTTAGAAAAATAACACTATGTTACATGCATACGAAGACATGTAGTTAGTTGCTAATAAACAGGAAAGGACATCCACAACAGACAAGAGTCTGACAATATTTAAGTAAACTAATGAAAGTTGAGAACAGAGCACTAAGTGTAGAGCTGGTGTAGTGAAATTACAATCCTTAAACGTGGCATGGTGTCTGACTTATTACCATGGCTTCCTTACAGGTTCACAAGGACGGGCTTGAATTCCAGCATAGATTGTGTCGGTGGTGAATTTAGTCCCACATCCCAAAGTAGTGCAGGGAGTTTCATTTATATGACCCATGCATAAACTGTGCCCTCGGCAAAGCTCACCTTCTTTTGTACACTCTATTTGAAACATGGCCTTTTTGTACCATGTGTGGGTGCATATCATCTGAAAGGGACGGGCACCCCATTCAGGTTTGGTTCCTTGTGCCCCGAGCTTTCATATTACACTGTGGCTATCTGAGACTCTTCATAGTTCAGATTAATCAGGTTCACAAATGGATGGAGATGCCTTTTATTCATCAGCACATAAATACATTCCAGAAAACTAAGAGTCCCCCTTGGTTTTATTTAATAACATTTTATTTTGCACTAGCTGTGCTACCAATCCAAGACAGTTTGAAATCTAAATAGTCACCTTTAACATTTGCAGTGCAGCATGTAATGCACATGCTTCTGTTATATGCCATTTGGTACGGCATACTTAAAAGCAGTGTTAATGTGTGTGATACGCCAACTGTTGGAATGATAAATGCAATGCATTTTATTACTACAGCTGTTTGTGATGTGTCATCTTTTGGAATGACTGAGACACAGCAACCAGATGGACAGAAAGACAAGTCACACAGACACAAATTCTTTTATTAAGGTGGATTTCTTTTAACAGCATACATAATTTATTTATTTTTTTGTTTATTTTAGAATATCCCAGGTATTTGTAACATGATAAAGGTCAATTTTTAAGACATAATATAATGTTTTGTCTACATATTCTCTTTGGCCTCTGCATTCTTAGTCTTATTTCCTCCATTGATTGGTGGAGAACTACTTGTGCTAGCAGAGCAGTGTATATGAATGTCCTTGCTATGGACTGTGTTTTCAGTGAGTACTTTCATGTCAATTGAAAATAAAGATGTTTTTTCTTATTGCCTTTGCTGAACTAACATAAGATGACATTCTCAAACCTGTTTAATCCAAATCAGCATTACAATGGGCTGGATCCTAAACCAGCAACATCAAATGCAAGGCAGGAAGCAGCCCTGGGTAGGGTGGGCTGTTCATTGCAGGGTCCAGTCATACGACACCCACATTCAAATGAATCCAATTTAGAACCACCAGTTAACCCACTGTGCACATCTTTGGGAATGTGGAATGAAAAATCAAAGAAAGACCAAACATGGAATCCTTGGGATTTGAACTGAGGCAGTAGCACTAACTACTGTGTCATAGTTCTAAATCACAACTCTTGTACATGGTCAGATTCTTTTAATAAGTCATATATTTACATATGACTTGGTTGCATTGTCAAAGTTTTACTGACATCCATGTACCCGTTGAAACATTCATACCCTATGACCAGGCCCGGTCTTAGGTATTATGGGGCCCTAGGCGAAAGGGGGGTCCAGGGGCCCCCTGGAAGCTCTGTGAAATGCGTGAAAATTAGACCAAGGAGTCGATCCAGGGCTAGGCGGTCGCCTACTTCGCCTATGTCTAAGGCCGGGCCTGATTGGGACAAATAATGCTGTAGTATATTTAAGTATATATGACGATTGCTCACTTGGACAATTTGTTTTGGGGGCCCCCAAGAAGGCGGGGGCCCTAAGCTATAGCTTGTGTAGCTTATATGTAAATCCTGAACTGCCTAAGACTGTAACCCACAGTTCCAGGAATTAACTTCAGAGGCTGACACACATGACCTTTTCCAAAAGATAGCAGCAGTGAGCAATATTAGCCAATATTTAATTTATTAATCAACTCTAATTTAATCACAAGGAATAGTATGTAAGTGAAAAGGAGGCCATTAATGGCGTATCTAATTAAGAAGGACACTAGCAAACAACTGCTAGTTTAACTATGGCTCCAATACTCGGGCAACATTATATCTGGACAACTGGTATGCATGCATAACATATTGGGATAGAAAAATATTGAAATGTCAAAGCTGTGAAGAGAAGAGCATAAATAATGAACATTGGGTGCCTTGCTATTAAAAAAATGCATTTTCAATAGAATCAATGTTCTTATAAGTCAGGGGTGTCAAACTCATTTTGGTTCAGGGGCCACATACAGCCTAATTAGATGTCAAGTGGGCCGGAGCAGTATTCATAACATAATTACCTATAAATAATAGTAAGTCCATGTTTTTTCCCTTTGTTTTCGTGCAAAGAAGTACAAGTACATTAGAAAATCTTCATATTTAATGAAATGTTTTACAAAACATATCAACATATCAAAACATATAAACAACCTCAGATTTCTTAAAACAAGTGTTTGCACAAATACAAACAAAACTTTAAGTCAGAGGTATTTGGAACTGAAAAATATAGTACTGCACCTTAAAATTTATGGCATTACATGAACAATAGGATTCCACCAAACCAAACTCTTTTGTAGTGAAGCTGTTAACTTACATTAAATGTAACATTTTTTATCTATTTCTACAGCAAGAATTCATTTTCACAGAACTGAATTCTTTAAGTGCAATCGGTGTCTGAAGCAATATTGTAAAGGAGTTAGTCACATCTAGACTACTTTGTTTTTGCTCCTGAAACTTGGCATCTTTTGGTCTGCACAAGTGCATCAATATCAGGTGTCATGTCCTGACTAGTAGCCAATCTCAGAATGTCATCTAAGTGCTTGTTTGTGAGCCTTGAGCGCAATTTTGTTTTATTGATGTTCATTACTGAGAAAACTTGTTCACAAAGGTAGGTTGTCCCAAAAATGCACAAAATTTTTGCAGCCAGGGCTGTTAATTTGGGGTACCCTGGCAAGAGATATTGATAAAATGTGTCCAAGCCCACTGAGGCAAACTTGCCCTTCAAATCTGCATCACATTGCAAATCAATTATCTCTAGTTGGATGTCGACAGGGACATCAGAAGCTTTGACTGTGAAGGGTGAGAGAAAAAACTGCAAATTCTTTCTCGAGTTCACCAAAGATCTGAAACCGTTTCTCAAACTCACACAGCAATCCTGCAATCTTGTTTTTATACCGTTTCATGTCAGCATTAATGCCTGCTGCATATACCTCTCTTAGGCAAGGGAAATGTGCAGGGTCACCACTTGACAGCTGTGTCTCCCACAAAGTCAGCTTCAACTTGAATGCACATATGCTGTCATAAAACTGTGTGACAACTTTTTTGCGGCCTTGCAACATTTTGTTCAGAATATTCAAGTGCTCTGTAATATCCACCAGAAATGCAAGGTCCTGCAGCCATTCCTGACATTGTAATTCCATCACTGGATTTCCTTTTTTCTCCATGAACTGTCCGATTTCCTCGCGTAGATCAAAGAAACGCCTCAGCACAGCACCTCTGCTTAACCACCTTACTTCAGTGTAGTATGGCAGGGTATTAGTAACGTGATTGTCACTGAGAAGGCAGTCAAACTGACGATGATTCAGGCCTCTGGCTCGGATGAAATTAACAGTTCGGACAACCACCTCCATGACGTGATCCATTTTTAACGACTTGCAACACAATGCCTCCTGGTGCAAAATACAGTGAAATGTCCAGAAACCATCTCCTCCATTAGCGGCTTGTACTTTCTCTCTGAATTGTGTCACAACACCTGCTTTTCTTCCGATCATTGATGGCGCGCCATCTGTAGCCAGGCTGACGGCGCGGGACCAGTCCACCCCGACTCTGTCCAGCGCGCCAACCACAGAGCCGAAAATGTCCTCAGCTGTTGTGGTGTCACTCATAGGCACCAACTCAAGGAACTCCTCAGTGACGGTCAATGTGTCATCAACTCCACAAATAAATATGGCCAGTTGAGCAACGTCTGTAATGTCAGTGCTCTCATCAATTGCAACAGAAAATGCAAGAAATGACTTGACCTTGTGTTTCAACTGCCTGTCTAAATCAGCCGATAGTTCCGATATCCTCTCTGCCATAGTGTTTCTCGTCAGACTAATGTTGGCAAATGCTTGTCGCTTCTCAGGACACACGAGTTCTGCAGCCTTCATCATGCATCTTTTAACGAACTCACCGTCGGAATACGGCTTTGATGCTAATGCTATTTCGTTAGCAATTACGTAGGTGGCTTTTACTGCTGCTTCACTGACCTCTCGGCTCCGAGTGAAAATTGACTGCTGTTTTCTCAGACCCACCAGCAATTCATTTATCTTCTCTCTCCTCAGTCGTCCTTGCAAGATGTCGTATTTTCCACCATGATGAGTCTCATAGTGGCGCCGAATATTATATTCCTTGAGCACCGACACTTGTTGATTACACACCAAGCACACAGGTTTCCCATTTATCTCTGTGAATAAATAGGAAGTGGTCCATTTCTCTTGGAAAACCCTACACTCGGTATCCACTTTTCTCCTTTTTGACAAAGACATTTTGGCTAATGAGGGTGTCAAGGTGAGTAGAAAATAAGGTAGCCTACAGAGTGACAGAGTTGTTGCTTCTTTTACTCTAATTAAAACAGTGCACCCCTCCCCTTTGACTAACACAGTGCGCCCCTCTCATCTGACTAACACCCTAGCGGATGATTTAGGAATTGCATTTTATTACGAATTTCGAGTTCGTGTCTTTTATTAATTTTTTTACTTTCAAAATTCATTCAGTGGGCCGGATTGAACCCCCTAGTGGGCCGGTTTTGGCCCGCGGGTCGTACGTTTGACACCCCTGTTATAAGTGAAAAGAATACTGTATATCTGGAAATAAAAATGGAAAAAAGTAAATTTCAGTTAAAAATATGAACTAATTAGACAAAAAGCATTTCAATCAGAAATTAATGAGAGACCACTGACACGAGAGAAGTAAAACAATGAAATCTTTTTTTCCCAGCATTTCAAATTTAATAGACAACGAGTGTTGGACTACAGTGTCCAGAACATTGTCAACGCAGTAATGTCTCCCTGAGGTAGCTATTGGCTTAAAGACACTTCAGATTGAAAGCAGCATTACATCATTCAACACAACCATTCAGTTTTTAAGTTTCGCAAGCATCAGGCTTTAAAAAAAAATTTGTGTTTTTCCACTGAAGACTGGGTAAAACACATTGTAGATAATCTATTTCCTCACCTCTTTCAAGCTAAATTGCGCCATAATTATATATATTTGATGTATTATTATTTAGAAAAAAAAATATTATAATAATATTTTTTCCAAGTCGTGTTTCATTTTGTGTTTGGGGGGTGGATTAATGTGGAATACTCCACTAAGAATATTTGTGAGGCCTTACTTCACCATAGAGGAGCCAAAGAATATTTATGAAAACAAAAATTAATGTTTGTGAACATAAAGACTATTTAACATTTCAGTATTGCTATACCGTAAAGCCTTCCTTTGCTTCTCATACATAAGACATTTTAGAACACAGAATAGAAAGATTAATAAATGACAAGCTCCAATTTCTTCATCATCAATAGGCAACAATAAATCTTTAGGCTAATGTCAATAGTCTGTAAAAAAAGAATATTTATCTCCTGTCAAAAATTTTAGGTGTTCTTTATAAACCTGAGAATACCAAATCCAAATCTAACAACAGAATTTCTGTATCACATCCAGGTTTTTAAAGATGAAGATTTAAATGGAAAAAGCACTATTTTGGAGCAAAAGAAGGCAATACTTTTTTTTTAAATTTAGGAGCCCAAGCTTAATCTTAATCCCAACTCTATAACCGAAATAAAGATAGCTGACGTTTTCACAAGTAACACTCATAATAATAATTCTTTACATTATATATAGCTCAAGGTTATATTGCTGTGGGAATCAATAGATGCATAATCTACCTAAGGAAAATGTTCTGGGGACTCATGCATAACGCTGTGCATAGAATTCACACTAAAACATGGCGTGCAGACAAAAGTGGAAATGTTCATATGCACAAAAAAATCCAGATGCATAAATCTGTGCGTACGCCAACTTCCACGTTATTACGCTCCATAAATCACGGTCAGCGTGAAAGTAACGTACGTACACATGCCTGCCGCTCCAACCCAACTCCGCCCAGAATTGCTCAGTGTTCTGTGAAAAGGCAATGGCAAAAGCACGGGGGAAAATAGAAGAATTTCAACAAATACCAAGTGGAGGCAAGGAAAAACTTACTATTTGTTGGTTTAAACAGTGGTATAAACAACAAAAGGAAGTTGATCGAGTAACATAGAGTGTCAGAGAAACTCGAAAGTTCAAGTTCACAAAGATGCACAGTGCCCGAAATAAAAAAGAAGTTGTCAGATATCAAAATCGCCATGAAAAGGCGAATAGTAGCCCACTGTCTGAGTGTCACATGAAAGCTTATTAGGGTACAGAGAAAAAAAAAATAGGGACACAGTGGGAAAAAAAGCACGAAATGTCAACTTTAATCTCTAAATTTCCACTTTAATCACGTAGTTTATTTTGTCATTAAAGTAGAACATCATAAACTTCATCTTAAAATCGTTTAATTTACTAGTTTCTCAAATCCCATCATAACTAAAGTAGCACATTAAATGCTTTGTTTTGTACAGTATATATTCTTCTTAGCACTCTATGTGTGTGAATCACTATGAGATTCTTAAACTGGCTTTCTCTTCCTCTGACAGGACACAGAATCCATTATATTCATGATATTACAGCTCTCTGAATAATTTAAATACTGAGATGTATACTTGCTATCATTTTCATGATGATAGGAATTAAAGAATGTTAATAAACAAGGGAACACAGTGGTGCAGTGATAGTAACGAGCTGGTGCACTGTCCAGAGATTGTTCCTGCCTCCCGCAAGATGCTTGCTGTACTGTGCGCGACCTTCAATGAAATAATTTATTGCAGCAGTACTGTCTCTTTCAAATGTACTAACCTCCAATTCCTGTCCTTCCTTTTCTTTCTCCAAGTAACCAATCACCACACAATCAGCTCAGTAATAGACGTTAACCCATCTGTAAGCTTAGAACGCCGATTCTTCAAAACTTTTAAGGAACATTGAAATATCTTCGTAGTACATGTTTAATTATTCTATCCATCTAATCTTTCCAGTGTTGTGCCAGCCCCAGCAAGAATACAACACGAGGCAGGAACAATCCCTGAACTAGCTAGCGCTGCGCCACCGTATCCTCATATGTTTAATTATTAACAATATAGACTATTTAAATGAAGTTAAAGTTTTATCTGTGTAATATAATAAACATATTTTGTTGCATTTCATCTTAAAAATGATATCGTCATCATATGTAAATATGCACTTTACAAAGTGGTGCAGGTTGTGCAATATTATAACTGTATCACAAGCTTACAGTGAGGTGATTGTACTAATAAGTACAAACAGTTCTACAAGGAGCACTTCATGGACTGATTGATTGCGTTTATAGTTCTTGGGATGAAACTGTTTCTGAACCGCAAGGTCCTGAAAGGCTCTGAAGTGTTTGTCATATGAGAGCAGTTCAATAAACAGCATGGCTGAGGTAGCGTGTGCTAGATGCTGTATAATTCTCTTTCCGATCAGCTGCTGTAGAGCTGTGATTCCACACTCAGATACAGTGATATAAATATTCCGAGTGGTGCAGTGAGAGTAATATGGGAGCAGCTGAAAGAAGAAAGAGAAGGCTCAGTGAGAGACAAAACAGAGAGTAACAACACTAAAGCAGCTATGGTATTGGGAATTGTTTGGCAATTCCATGGACCATTATATTGTTACAGGTTAATTACAATCAGATACCTTAAACTAATAAACAATATGCGGTTAATGTCAGTGTATATGATAAAGCCGCGTCAGGGATGTGGATCTAAAAAAGAAAGGGAAACCACACTGGAATAAAAGGACTGCTTTGACACTGGGTGCCACCAGTTTGCAAAACCGAGCAGAGAACTTGTATACACCAGGGTTTTAGCTACCGTGAAAATGTGCGTGGCTTTACGCCAAGTTTAGATTTTATACATCGCGATGTGAGCGTGGAAATGGGAGTACGCAACATTTTTGTGCGTATGACACCATTTATACATGAGGCCCCTGGATCCTACGTCATGTTTGAACTTTCCAGAATGCTCTTGTTCAGCTTCACAATATTGTCAAGCTAAGACCTGAGATCTGCTATCTAAAATAGCTAAAGCATCTCCCCATATAGGAACTGTTTTTTTGAGGTATCTTTTTAATCTGTCACTTCAAGAACATATTGACCCCACACTGGAAGAGCCATGATTCAAAAATACAACAATTTGTCATGGTTAAAATTCTGGAAAGAATGTTTCTTTCCTTGGCTTAGAATGCATTTGCAACTCCAGGATTCGGAATGGAGTCAGGCACAGTTTTCTTTTCACAGTGATCAAACTTCACAATAAGATGGAGGGGCAGCAACATGGGTGCCATGCAGGGACCAGCCAGTCCGTCACAGCCACCTATTATAGGTTTGACCCACACTACCAGCCAACCTTCTCTGCACGGTTCTAGATTGGGTGTTAAATGGACAAACCCAAAGCAAAACTCCGCACAGGCATGGCGAGCATGTTAAACACCACAAAAACAGCAATAAGGCAGCAATGTTACTCAATTCGGCCCCATGTTGTGCCCTCCTTTCTTTCTTCTCCTTTTAAATTCCTATTTTAATAAATCTTCAGAGTACTGCACTCATTTTTATTACTTGATATAACTGATATAAACACCACTGGGACATCTTGGTCTGTAATTTCATTTCACAGATGTGTATGTCAGATAAAGTAAAGTGCAGCAATTTATGCTAAAGTATTTGAAGACCACCTTGAAGTAAATTTTATATGAGCTTGATTCTGCCAAACATTATGTCCTTATCTTTAATGCAATTCCTTCTTTTATTCAGCAGTTTTTTCCTTCTCAACCTCTGGGTTAATTGTGGAGCCACTGAAGTAATTAAAGTGACATATTGTATGTCTGAGGAATTACATAAAAATGTGCATGTTCAGACTTTGTTAACCCAGTAAGAGTGCATCATGCTTAAAAGAGGAAAGATCAAGACCATATTTCAAGTACCCAAATGCCTAATAATTAGGCAAACAGCAGTCATTACAAAGCTAGCAGGAGGCACATAAACAGCAGCCAAAAGAGAACTAAAAGGCGACCTGAAAAAGGATTATGCAACTGTCTGATACACTGGGCCGACAAATGGACCGTTTTACGATGATTTTAACTTTGGTTTGTGCACAGTTATATAACACCTTTTGAACACACTGTTACATTTAAGGATAGTAAAAGCAATTGGAAAAAAATACAGCGATAACTGGCAATCTTGCCCTGGTAATCTAAATTGGTAAATGATTTCTAAGAAGTATTTTTTCCTTTTTTCTGTGTTCATCTACTATACTACCAAACCTGTACCCCTGGCTACATGCATCCACTTTAGCACAGCTTATTGAAAGCCATTACTCAAGGAAAAGGCAAAAAATGTTTCAATTTAAAATGAATTCCTTAGCCATTCTTAGTTCTCTTTGGCATTTTGCAAGGTTGTGCATTTTGCATTAGAAATGGTTTATTTTCATTATGCTATCTTCAAAATTTAACCCTAATTTGAGGCATCGCCCAGCTTCGCCCAACAATCTAACCAGCATGTTTTTTTTATGTGAAAAGAAACTAAATTACCACAGGAGAAACTCATATAGGAAGAGAAAATGTGCAGACTCACACAGACAATGACTGTGATATAGGAATATATATGTGACATTGTGTTCAGCAACACAGGAGCGCCGCAGGGGACTGTACTTTCTCAGGTCCTGTTCAGCCTATATACATTGGACTTCGAATACAACTCGGAGTCCTGCCATGTGCAAAAGTTCACTGACAACACTGCAATCGTGGGCTGCATCAGGAGTGGGCAGGAGGAGGAGTATAGGAACCTAATCAAGGACTTTGTTAAATGGTGCCACTCAAAAAACCTACAACTGAACACCAGCAAAACCAAGGAACTAGCGGTGGATTTTAGGAGGCCCAGACCCCTCATGGACCCCGTGATCATCAGAGGTGACTGTGTGCAGAGGGTGCAGACCTATATATACCTGGGAGTGCAGCTGGATGATAAACTGGATTGAACTGCCAATACTGATGCTCTGCGCAACAGAGGACAGAGCCAACTATACTTCCTTAGAAGGCTGGCGTCCTTCAACATCTGCAATAAGATGCTGCAGATGTTCTATCAGACGGTTGTGGCGAGTGCCCTCTTCTACGCCGTGGTGTGCTGGGGAGGCAGCATAAAGAAGAAGGATGCCTCATGCCTGGACAAACTGGTGAGGAAGGCAGGCTCTATTGTAGGCACAGAGCTGGACAGTTTGCCATCTGTGGCGTAGCGACGGGTGCTGAGCAAGCTCCTGTCAGTCATGGAGAATCCACTGCATCCACTGAACAGTATCATCTCCAGACAGAGGAGCAGCTTCAGCGACAGACTGCTGTCACTGTCCTGCTCCACTGACAGACTTAGGAGATCGTTCCTCCCCCACACTATGCGACTCTTCAATTCCATGGGGGATAAACGTTAACATTATTCAATGTTATTGACTGTTATACCTGCCACGCACTCTCCACCTTGCATTTTTTTAACTTGCACTGCATTTTTTATAACTTTTTAATTAATATTGTTTTATCAGTATGCTGCTGCTGGAGTATGTGAATTTCCTCTTGGGGATTAATAAAGTATCTATCTATCTATCTATCTATCTATCTATCTATCTATCTATCTATCTATCTATCTATCTATCTATCTATCTATCTATCTATCTATCTATCTCTCTCTCTAAGAATGGCTCTCAGGACCTGGAAAGAGCAACGCTAAGCACTGTACCTACAGGCCTCCTAATAACAACACGGTACAATTTCTATAGATATCCATTGTATGAAGAAAAGAGAAGCTTTACACTGTGGTATAGCGGGTCCGTGGCTAAAACAAAATATGGCCAGGTTTTAAAACCAGAAAGCTGTGTCAGTCTCTGTGTGCACGATTGCACAATCAATGGGAGTTAATGAGATAGTTGGGGCTCCGTGAGATAGCGCAGGTTGAGGCGCTCTAGGGGCTGGTTCACCCCACTGACTAAGCGTGTAGAGTGGGGTGAGCGAAACATTAGACATCCCAATAAATCTTAGGAGCAACTGAGTGAGCACGAAGGACGACAGGAGATGTGCTGACCTCGGATGGTCTGGCTGTGCAGTGTGGCGGCAGCCAAGATGAGGGTCGTGAGAAAGGAGTTTGTGCCGCAGATGCTCTGCCGGCAACGCCTGTGATGTGGGAGTTGGGGCGACAGAAGGTAGTGGGCTGCGATCAGGTGAAAAGAAACTGCATTTTGACCTCTATTTTAACGGATTTATTTATTGATTTTATCTCCAAATTTCACTGATTTTATGGATTTGTTTTTTTGAACACTGTACAATGGACACTTTTGGTTTTATTTTTGTGTTGGATTGTTTTTTTTAATAAAAGCACCTGACCATTTTACACCATCCCCTAGCGTCAATGAGATTTGTCCTCATTTGTTTGCTCATTTTGGTCATAACTATCGATGGTGTTGGTTCAGCAGACTCCCATTTGGGAACAGGGAGTTTGTAGAGGACCGGCATCATCACATACGCTACCAGGAACAAATGAATGTCAGCACAATTAAAATAGGAGCTAAACCAAGGCAGCAGATTTTCTGAATTTTATGAGTTGTACAAAGAGTGTAAAATTGGATGCAGCAAAACATTTATCTGATAGTTGTGGCCCCAAAGGTGTTGGTAGTTTATCAGCAGCAATTGCATAGCACTAATCTAGATTGTGACTGTGACTCTAGATGGTTAATAGTATTGATCAGCAAAATTCATTAAAATGTTTCTTGTAGCGAATTTGCTTTGTTTACCAGAGACCTTCTTCCGTGTATTCTTCCCTGAAAATTTGCTGTGTGGCTGGCTTATGCAAGCTTTTTTTTTCTCCTAATGCCCCATGATGCATTGTAGCAGCCATTTTGGAAGGGGTTGTCAATTCCAGATCTGCCCTACCTGTGCTATAGAACTTTCACATGCATACTGTAAGCATACTCCACCTCATACTTCACGACACACCCTGATCTGCTTCACTCATGAATGAGTAATTTATGGCGTATGCATAATTGCTTGAGGTCACTACCTGATTGCTATTCCAGCTGGATTTGCACTCTGCATGCTTTTAACAACAATACTTGCAGTAATTTCATTTGTGGGGTACATTAGTTGACCATAATGAAAATATTATGAAAATAATTTACCATTTTGCATAAATTCATTGTACATTGTGTCTTCACTTCTAGCATGTTACATTCCTTGCTATGTAGTGCAGATCGAGTAGTGACAGAGACAGCCCCCAACTATATATGGCCCCTTGCATCACAGGCTCTGTGGGTGCTAGGTAGTTGTGGTGATAAAAGAGTTTGGGAGGTGGAGAGGGAGATAAAGGACTTGGAGTATAATTTTATCACTTCTGAAGCATGGAGGCACAGTGATTAGCACTAATACCTCACAGCTCAGCCCGCAATAATCAGTCCAGTAGAGCCTCATCATCCACTCAGTTCAGTTTCTCCTTCACCATTGATTTCAATGCATTCACCGTGTTTGCCAATATTTCTGAACATTTCTGCATTTTCGTTGAACTTGAGGCAATGTAAATTCAATGGGGTCCACTCATCACTAATAGGTAAACATAAGTGATGAGTGAACCTTGCAGAGTTCGCTGTTCTCCGAGTTTGGCAAAATCATGGAAATGTTTGCCAAGCTCTGCAAAATCCATTGAAGTCAACAGGGAAGGAGGAAATTAACTAGTTTTGAGAAGGGTATAATGGTGCTAACCACAGTGCTACCATGCTTTAAACTACAAGAAGACGTAGACTGAACAACAACCACAAACAAAATACAACAAAAGGACACAAAGTAGAAATCAGTAAAAAAATATACACACACATTTATCAGGACAAAAAACAACCAGAAGACTCCCTAACAGTTTAACTATATCATATCTTTTCCGAGACAGACATGTAATCAATTGCAGATGTGGCATAAATTGACTGGGACAGACTGGAACCTGTCTCAGGAAAACGTATGGTAACTCATTGTGTGAACGTTCAACATGCATGTACCACAAAGCTGAGTTTGTCTGTTTGGGTTGACTGAGAAGTGAGGTTCATGCAAGCTCTGAAAAATATGCATACAAGTGCATACATGTGCCATCTCACCAAGTGAAAGTCACACTTGTATAAGCTTCTACATCTTCATTAGAATTCACACCAAATCCCATGGCTGTGGTTGAGCATGAGCAGAGTGGACTGCTCCATACACACACACACACACACACACACACGTCTTTTGTAGTGAGGACTGAGGAGCATGCAAGCACCAAAACAATTTCAAAGTGCATGCATGCGCCATCTACTGCCTGTGGTTGAGCATGAGAAGACTGGAATGATCCATACACACACAAACACACACACACACACACACACACACGCACACACACAGACACAGGTCGTTTCATTGTTTGAAGTCCTGGCACTGAGTGCAGCTGGAACAGCTTTTTTCTTTCTCTATGCTGATGGTTTGCACTTTTTTCTTAGATGACGAAGACAAAAATGCCTTGTAAACAGTAATAAATCTCTCGTTATTCATATTTCACAGGGTCACATGTGTTTTTTTTCTCAGGAAGGGGGAGAAGGAAGGCCCCTTTAAGGTTTGTTTTGAAATCATAGCTGGGCACATGGCTACTTATGCATGCAAATTAGTCATGTGGCTGTACTCATAATCTCATTATGTTCAGCTATTGTATCCCTCAAATGAAAATATTGCAAGTATTTTTTTGTTTTTAATGCATGCAGAATGGAAAGCTGGACTACTAAGAACCCAGGTGTCTTCTGTTCATACATATGTGCCTAGATAGACAAGCAGTATAACTATAGATCTTAACCATTCTGCACAGTCACTTTTCTCACCTCTTCTTTCTCATAAATAGTACAGGGCACCAGTTAATTCAGGAGCAGTTTCAAGTTTTACTGAACAGCCAGTCAAAATAATAAATGCTCTATGTGTTCTTATTGACATTTATTGTATATAATTGCATATATATATTGTGAAAAATGTGAGCTTAAGTTTGCTTATGCAGTACAAATATAGGGAAGGAAAATAATGTGGTGCTACCACTAACTTTTGTTTCATCAGTTTCCCTACACTGTAGGAAGAGAAGTCACCACAGGACTGTAACATATATTTTTCACTGAGATTTGTCAATTCAAACTAGCATGCTGGTGCTTGATCTTTCCTATATATATATTGTGGACTTCCAGGTGGGCACTGCCACCCCAACCCGACACAAATAGGCGTGGGACACAAGTTCAAGGCACACGAGTGTTTTTTTTTTCATTTTTTCCCTTGTGGGAAACATCTTGCCTGTTCCCCACAAGTATAACACAGTCCTCAAGCACACAGGCACAACACAGTTCTTTTCTTCTATTTCTCTTTTCTCCTCCCGACTATGGCTCCCCAAGTAGTGTCAGCTGGCCCCTTTTATAAGGCACCCAGAAGTGCTCCAAGTGCTCACTGTTCCACTTCAGGCAGCCAGGTGTGGAGGAAGAACTGCCCACAGCGGTTCAGCAGCTGCTGCAGCACCCCGTGGCGGAGCCCATGGATCCCAACAGGGCTGTATCCAATTCAAACTGCCATGGAGCTCTGCGGGAGTCCAAGGCACCGCTGCAACCCAGGAGGGCTGCTGTCTAGCGTTCTGGGGGAAGTACTGCTCTGGATACACTCCCTCCCCCAGTCCTACCAGCATGGAGGCTTCCCGGCCGTGACTTTTCCAGAGAGATATGTTCATGTCCTGCAAGACGAGACTTTGTGCCAAGAGATTTAACAACGCCCAGGGCTGGAAATAAAAGACAAAGAGTAGAAGACAAAGTAGAACGTCGTAAAGAATTCAAAAACGTTGGTTGAGATACACATGCAGAGCTGGTTAAAGATAATGAAAGTACTAAAATTCAAAAGTCTCAAGAAAACGATAGTAAAGATTGCATTAGCATAAACAAACGGAAATTACTACTCGGTGAAATAACAGAACAGCGAAAAGAGATCGAATATATTGTTCGGATTTAAACTTTAAGTCGGAGACTTGTAGATCGTCTAATTCGTGTTGCCATCAGGGAAAAGTAGTGTTTCCTCCCAATGAAGAGGCATATCTGCAAGAATTAAAAGATTAGTTGTTTGCAGAAGTGATGCAAAGTTGGTGGTGCGTAGCACAGGATGGGGGGGTTGGCGAGTGAATCGAGCAGGGGGCGCCCCCTAGTATATATATGCATATATACACTAGCCACAGTACCTGACAAAAACATGTAACTGAATAATTAAAAAAATATTTGCTGCCTCTCTATCCTACATACAGTATATCGTCAGTGCCTTTCCTCTGTATTTGCATGTGTGAACATCTCTTCACTGGGGCTCCCCCACTTGAGCACATTCCCATAAAGCCTGCTTCTCAGACTTTGTCATTATTTTCAAGGCAGCTTCCTTGTCTCCTATATGCTTTTATACTTACTCCTCCTTGTGTGTCTTACACTCGCACTTCCTCTTTTACTACATCACTAAAGCCAAACTATCCAATCAGATTGCTTTGAGGGACTGGCCACACATACCTTAGTGTTTTATTATATAGGTAGATTGAACTGCATTTATGCTGTTTGTGTGTATTTTTTGTTACTATGTGGCACTGTCACTATTATGAATCTGTCTTTAATACACTTCTTCTCATTTCCCATCAGTGTCCTCAACTGTATTACATGGTTTACTATTTAACTGAAAGAATTCTGAGGATCAAATTTTATTGATGCCTTTGAGAATTTTGAAGGCATGGCCTAGGTGCCCATGAAGCCTTCTCTGCTCATGGCTGAAGATGTTTAGTTTTCTCAGCCTAGCTCAGTAGGACATACCTTATAGTTCTGGGGTGCTCTTAGTTTCTCTTCTCTGCATAGTATCTGGAGCTGCTAGGGCTTATAGCAGCATGATGACCAGAACTGCAGAAATGGTCTAAACAATGCATTATAGATTCTAAGTATTTTTCATTTATTTTTAACTGTTGCTTCAATATAATCTAATATTTTATTTGCCTTTTTAATTTCATCTGCACTTTGACTTGCTGGTGAGAATGATGTATCAATGTAAACTCCTTATTAGAGTTTGCTTCTTGTATATCAGGGTTGCAAAATAATTACGAAGAAATGGTCGTATCACAATATTGTAGCTGGCATGGTTTTACAATGAGATTATAAATGCTTGCATCTGCTCTCCAAGATTTAAGGAAGATCAAACAAGACAAACAGTACCATAATACCACTGTGTCCTAGGTGTTTGTGTTTTCACATTCATTCAACCATCCACCAGTGAACCCATCAGTGACTGACAAAAACCATTACTCTACATCAGAGAGTACGGAACACCATGGTGAATTAGCATTCCAAGATGAAATCTTACTGTACATATTTCAGGTGGGATCTCTTTACTGCAAATAACTACTCATTCTCATCATAGGAAGAATGGCAGTTGAGGAATATTAATGAAGCAAAATGAAAATGGAGATAATCATTAGTTTGTGCTACAATTCAGCAGCTACAATTCAGCAGCTGCTGTAGGTTCAATTTAAATAACTCTTGTCTGAGAAGTGGTACTGGTGAATAATTGGTTACTGAAAATGAAGCCTCCGATCAAAAGGCATGATGGGTATTCATTAATCTGCATTTCATTTTCTATTCAGCGGTCATCTTGATTCTGTTACCAGGTTAGCGGTACAATTTCTTTTATACACTTTCCTATTCATTAAATACTGAGAGTAGATTTTTATGACTTTAATGTAATGCATAACTTGGTGTCTATTTTTTCTTTTGAAAACAAGTCTGCACCACATCAGTTATGTTTGTAGCTTGTTGTTAGTGCCCTAAGGCACAGGTGTCGAACTCCAGTCCTGGTGGGCCACAGTGGCTACAGGTTTTCATTCTAACCATCTTCTTCATTGGTGACCAGTTTTTACTGCTAATTAACTTCTTTTGCCTTATTTATAATTAACTTGTTCCAGACCCCCTTAGTTGTTTCTTTTCTTTAATTAGCAGCCAAACAATAATGAGATACAAAACAAGCCACCACATGACCAGTTCACCTTTGCCCATCACACAATATTTGAAAATAAAGAAAGGTGAAGTTCTCGGTAAAGCTGATCTCTCAGGTCACCAAAACATCTTTTTTTTTGCCTTATACAATTTCTTGTATTAGGAATTTGGTAGTTTTTGCATACCCCTTGGGGTCAGAGCGCAGGGTCAGCCATTGTACAGCACCCCTGGAGCAATTACAGGTTAAGGGCCTTGCTCAAGGGCCCAGCAGAGCAGTGGCCTTTTTTTGGCAGTGACGGGGATTTGAACCGGCAACCTTCAGGATACCAGTGCAGATCCTTAGCCTCAGAGCCACCACTCCGCCCCTTGATGCTGTTCTTAGAAAAAAACAAAAGATCTACAGTTTTGTAAATGTCTGCTGTGGCAGAATGAGAGCAGCAACAAGCCATGGAATTAAATAATGAGTTTAATTAACACAGATAATTGGCTTCTCATTAAGAAACTGGTTGGAGTGAAGTTGGTTGGAGTTTGACATCCCAGTTTAGCAGGTCATCTGTTGGCTTGTTTCACATCTCATTTCTGTTTGGCTGCCATTTAATGAAGAAACAAATCAATTCAGAGAACTGAATCTTTAAAAATAGGGCTTTTAAAAAGAAGGGAAAAGAAGTTAACTAGCAGTGGAAACTGGTCCCTGATTAGGAAAAGAGTCAGAATGAAAACCTGCAGCCATTGCAGGCCCTCCAGGTCCGGAGTTCCACACCCCTGCCCTAAGGGATGGACTTGCACCCTGACCCTGACTCCCGAATGAGAGGGCATAATGGATGGATACTGTATATGGTGGTGTAACCCCACCCCACTTGGGGTGGAAGATTAATGAATGGACTGGGGGAGACTGTCTATCAAGACCAGTTCTTTCCCCAGTACAATAGATGGCAGTGCTCCTCTGGCATGGCCCAAGTATGGACACCCACAGGGATCCATGGGATTTGTAGTCCTGAAGGCCAATCCTGTCGGGTTCCTTGGGTCCAGCCAGAGGTTACTGCAGGGAAAATAGCTCCCTGTTTTGCAGGGCTCCCAGAAGTGCTTCCAGCATTCAGTGCTATGGGACCAGAAGTACTCCTGGGTCCAACATAAAATAAGCTACTTGACCTCATCCAGGTGAACTAGAGTTGGGTGGAAGAGGACAATGCTTGCCTGTAGGACTGTGGATTGTTGAGATCATCTTTGAAGGAAGAACCTACCAAAGGTACTATTGTATAATAAAAGACACTTCACTGCGTGGGTGTATTTGTGTTTGGAGTCTCAAGCACCCCCTTTTGGTCACACTGTTTATTGTTCAAATGTGGTCATTCAAAAAAGCACATAAGACTTTGATGGTCTAAATATTCCTTTGATTATTTCTGAGAAATTCTAACTGAAAACTAGTCTTACCATACAAATCACATTTATGTTTATAATATTATGAATAGTATGACAGTCTATTTATTCTGTACTTTCTGCGTAATCAGCAGCTTGTCAGTCATATTTACCGTAAATATAGATTAAAAGTGTTCCTTGCTTGGTTCCTTGTGGGGTGAGTGTGGAAAAGTGAAGTCCGTGGCTGATTACCTTTTTAAATAAAATATCGTTGCACTCGTGGCTTAAAGAGGGGGCGTGGTAGCATGGTGGGAGCGGTTCCCGGGCGAGATGGGGCACAGGTGTTTCCGTACTTATGTGCATGGGTACAGAATCGCCCATGTCTGTAATTGATCCCGGGAGCCTGTGCCACACCTGTGCTCCGTCCCCATATAAAAAAGGAGAAGCGCGAGTGTGGGAAGAAAAAAAAAGAGAGAGAGAAGGAAAAAGAAAGAGAGTGGAGGTTAGAGGAAGAAGATGAAGGGAGGAGGCACTGAAAGCCAGTGAGGGAGCAAGCAAAAGAGCGAGAGACAGCAGGCTCACTGCAGAGAAGCAGGCAACTGTGAGTAAAGCCCCACAAGGAGTGTGTGGCCGACACTCGAGAAGGCATTTGGAAGTGGTCGTTCCATCTGAGCAAGTTCAAGGAGCTGGAGTGACAAGCTGGAGTGGAGTGGCTCGCCACGGAAGGTAGCAGAAGGCAGTGGGAGTTAGGGAGGCTTCAGAGGGTGAGCTCCTGTGTGAGAGCCCTGGCCATTGGGGAACCCAAGTCTCGGTCCAGCGAGGAAGCTGAGGGGATGGAAGGCAAACGGACCAGACGTAAGTTCAGCTGGAGCTGTGGATAGGGTGACTCCCCTGTTGCAGGAGCCACCAGTTAAAAGGAGAAGGCACTGAGTTTTTAAAAAAGGGACTGCTTCCAGACTGTTGACTTTAACCTCATTTTAAAGGTTTTATTTTTTTTTTATTTTAACCTCCACTTTTCACCTGCTTTTATGGATTATTGATTTATTAAAATGTTTTTGGAGTGCTACACTATATATTTGAACATTATTTTGGGTTTTTGTTAATAAAAGCACTTGCACTTTCCCCTTGCTTCATGTGGTGTCCTCATTGCACAGCTCATCCCAGTCGTGATGGTATCGAGTTCAAGAGGCTCCCAAAACTGAAAAGAGGGAGCATTGGAGCAGGACCCACACCGTCACAGTGAGGCCTAGTAGCATGCTAATTATTACATACTGCCTTACTGCTCTAGAAGCACACTTTGATTTCTGGGTAGGTCACAGTTTGTGTGCAGTTTGTATTCCCTCCCTGTTTTCAAGTGGGTTTTCCCTGAAGAGTTTTATTCCCCACATCCCCAACATGTGTGTTTTATTGGTGGGTCTACGTGCCCTTGTATGTGTGTGTGTGCATGAATATGCCCTGTTATGTACTGGTATCCCATTCAGGTAAATTCTAAATATGGAGTGCATCTTCTCATGATTTCTGGTATTCATTTTTTATAATCAAAATATTTAACACTTTTATTTGCTCTTGCAAATGAAGAATGGATACTTTGTGCCAACATAAACAACTAAATCTTTTTTTGGAATTTGCTTATATAGCAGTTCAGCATCTGCCATCTTGTATTCATAAGTAATGTCCGACTACCTGCCTGTAGCAGTCTGTGTACAGTGTACTCCATTGACGTTTGAAGTCTTTCGTGTGTTACCAACAACAAGGGCAGTAAAGACTGTGAAAGTGCATACTGTTTTTTAATCATGAAGCTATAAATTGGAATAAACAAAAATATTAACATAGATAAAATGCATTTAATTATAAAAGTTTCCAGACATACGTAGATCACTCTGCTCTGTCTTCCTTAAACTAGAATTAGTTATCTTTTACCTATATTCTTAAAGTAAGATGTAAAACCACAAAATCTTTATTTATGTTGACCTCAATGTAATCCTAAAGTAAAATGGACTATCATGAAATGTTAATAATTCACATGCCAGGTATGGATCAACCAGTGTCATAAAAATCAATTCACTCTATGCCTGTGTGAAAATAGTACTCATGTGCTGATCAAGTCAGGTAGGGGATACAGATCAGGTAGTCACACTCGCCTCCTCAAACATTTTATGAAATGGAATGCCAGCCTTTAAAGACATTTACAACATTTGCAAATGATTTCCTTAGAAACTGTTGTAAAACACCAGTAACAAAAGGCTAATTCTGTCAGTAACTGCAAGAATGTGTTGCACCTCTTTGTTGCTGGGAAATTTAATTAGATAACAGTAATGTGTCACCTTTTCACCAGCTCTGTCTGTGCCATTGGATCATAAATGTAATTTAATTTAACACCAATCTCTTATAGACTACACCAAAGGCATTGGATGGTGATTCCTACTGATTCTGGCCTTGAATTGAACATTTGCCTTTGTTGCCTTAAAGTGAAATAAACTGTTACCAAACTAACTGTATTATCTGGTGAGTCGCTCCAGCAATAGATGAATAATTTGTCAAGATAGAACATAAGTAAAAAAGCAAAACAAAACACTGTGACGCCAGACTGGGAAGAAACCACCACCATTGCACACCCTCAGAGCAGTCACGAGTCCTGCAGGAGAACCCCAGGAAGAGGGAGAAACACAATGGCAGCAGGAGACATCCTGCATATATCAGTATGGAAACACATAGGCCACTAAGGTGCAGCAAATTCTTTGTGTGTGTTCAATAGCCAGAAAGGTCAATAGGTAGGGCTGTAGTACAGAAGGGAGAAAGAAAGCTTGGGTAGAAACATGGAGTATGCCACCAGGACCATAGAGGGCAGGAGATTCAGTGCTTAACAGGAATGTCTGACCCACTGTTAACAGAAACAGTGAGAACAGATAGGACATGTCAAAAGGTTAAAAAAATTACTTGCTGACAGCTGGCAGCGTGTGGTCAACATTTGGGAAAGCTTGGGCAGATTCCCTGTTCTTAGGTGAGTTGATTGAAGTCTTGTAAATGGCCAGTACTCTACTTCTATTCTGCATGTGGACACACAATCCCAAGTGAAAACATATGGTGCTATACTGTCCTTCTGAGGTAATGGGAAGTTGTGAGCATGAGAGACCTGATCACGAAGGCTACATTGTTCTTTATGCAGGTTTCCATTGATTCAAAATGCTATTACAAGATTTCTGACATGAACCAGAAATACAAACACATAACTCAAGTTCTCTGTTATGCTCTTAAGATTCCTAAGCCCACTTAAAATTCCAAGGATTGATAAAATAACAGCAGGAGGTTAAGCTTTTAGTTACAGGGCCCAAGAGCTGTGAAATGATCTACCTGCTAAATAAAAGAGATGCCCCTTCTGTATCAGCTTTTAAATACGGGCAGAACACTGACTACATTAGTCTAGCACACCCTGACTAGAGCTGTTGATGAACTGTGCATACTGCATCTCTGTTTGTTAGTCATTTATACAGAAATATAAGTATCACAATATTTTAAAACCATTACTAGCCCTCCTCTAGTTGTGCAGAGAAGAGATGCTGGATATATTGGGAAAAGGATGGAGCTGCCAGGTAAGAGGAAAGGAGGAAGGCCTAAGAGGAGGTTTATGGATGTGGTGAGAGAAGACATGCAGGTGGTGGGTGTAATAGAGTAAGATGCTGAAGACAGGAGGCAATGGATGATCTGCTGTTTCAACCCCTTACGGGAGCAGGCGAAAAGAAGAAGAAGGTTAGCCCTCTCCCTAGTATCTGGATGTGCCACTGCTCTGCTGCCAGGCTACTGTTCTGTATATGGAAAAGTCATCTCAAATAAAGGAGCATTGGAATCGTCAGATGGAAATAATCTCTTATCAGACTGGATGGCAAGCAAAGACTCCACTATAGAAAACCCAGGATGGGGTAGGCGGCCTGTTGGCTGGGATCTCCAGGACTGTGACTTTGCTTTTGACTCTTGTATGATTTTAATACTGACCACAGTTCATCAATTTATTAATGGATAGATATTGTTGGTTTCCATTTATTTTTTAATCACTTCTACCTTGTTCTCTGTGTGTTTTAACAAATCTGCATTTATATGTGTACCAGTAATTTGTATAATCTACACTTGTATTTTAACTGAGAATTATTCGCTTCATGCCTACACTCAGTGAAGGGTGCTATACAAAAAATCAGTTGTATTGTATTGGGTGCAAGAACACTAGGACCTTCTAGAGGGAGCTAAAGTAGGGGCAGTCTTGACCTAGAAAGAGTTTCGGAAACTAGGCACAAATTGAGAATGAAAGAAAGAAAGAAAGAAAGAAAGAAAGAAAGAAAGAAAGAAAGAAAGAAAGAAAGAAATTGGAGATGAGACAGAGAGAACAACTTTGTATTGGAGTAGCTAGCAAGTGGATAAACCACCCCACACAACTGACAGATTATAATAGCTGTGTTGGAAGGCTCAGGCAGACTATGCAAGTGTTGTTTTGTTTCTTTCTGGTTAGCACTTTATGTTCTTCCTGTGTTCATCCATAATTTGTTGCATCCCTGCTGTTATTCCAAGTTCCACTGATGTTAAAATGGTGGCTAAAATATTTACTTATAACATAAAGATTTCTTCATTCTTTTTTTAGAAAAATGCAGATAACGCTTTTAAGTGCAGCACAGTGACCATTCTGTAATGTATTATGTGCAAGAGGAAGAATATGAAGAAGGTGATCTTTGTTTGAGCGTTTTGTTTTATTATTCAAGTGCTATTAATGATCAGTAAATACAAACTAGGCTACCAAACTTTAAACGTTTTCCATTCATGTTCCTACTGTAAAAGGTCAGATGCTTAAAGTTCATTCTCATGGATTCTGCTTTCACAGTCACTTCCTCCCTGTCTAGCCTCATGCCATGCCCTTTTGCTTGAGGTAACTGTTTCCACTTAACTAATTTATCAAAACCATTAACCCACAATGAAATAATCCGGATTCCCTTGTGGTCAATTAACTTCAATCTGAGTTCTTCAGGCTCCTATGTTGGAGGCTAAAAGAGTAAAGGTGATGGAACTAAAGTGTGTTGAGTCCCATTTATGAGGCTTTTCCATTTTTTTTTTTGTTTGTTTTTTTGTTTTTGCCATTCAAATCCACATAAATATAATGATCCTTTAAATTGTATCTCATTTAGCCCAATCCTTTCAGAGTATTTCATTTTAGCAGCATTGTCTTCACAGATGGTGTTTCGGGTCTAACTAACTAATGCTGTACATTTGATCTGTAACACACATGGATATATAAAATGCTCTGTTCAAGATGGCACATCATATGGGTTGACTTAGCCTTAAGATTACACAGTGACAAGCCACAGATGCTTCGGATTTCTCAAAATTTTGTACCATAGATCAGAATCATTGAGTATTGTTTTCTTGTGCTTCACAGAATCGTTTACCTTTAAAAATAATTATGGATACAAAAAGTGATTCTAGACTTATGGAAAAATAAGAAACGCGGTCCAAAGAAATATCTTTGGCCATTTTGCTGCATTGCCGTCATAAATAAACTGAGATCCAGATGGAAATTCCATCTTGCATATTGAAGAATGTTTCTCAGATGAAGGATTTGCTGTCACTTCCTTGAAATTTCAATGTTTAGTGGAAAAGGACATATGGATAGAAGCCATGTGAAAAGGGTAGGTGGGAAGGTCAGCCATAGAACATAATTAAACCTGGAAGAAACAGCAACTCTGCGAAACTGCAGGTGAGATCTTGCACACTCTGCTGCAAGTCAGCCCGATGCTTTCTGCCTTTTGTTTCCCTGAAATTAAGCCTAAAACGTTTTTGTGTTTTCCATGTGACATGTAATAAGAAGTCTGCTCCAAATTTGTAGTAGGATAAAACAGCCAAAATTATACTTGTTGTCACTGAGGATAACAGACTCTTAATTATTAAGCAAATATTTCTGGAATTCATATATGTATTTTTGTCAACAGGATGTAGAGCAACATCACAATAAAATACAAAATACAAGTGTGTTTATAAGCAGAGTAAAACTGTCCTGGGGACTTAAGACACTGGTGTCATCCTGTGGAAAAACCCACTGCATTAGCAAGCTTTTTAGAGGTCAGGATCAAAGTTAGGGGCTGAATCATATAGGACCTATTAGGAACTTTTCTGCAGAATGAGAACAATATGCTGCCTGAGGAGCAAGTAAATTGTCCAAGAATAATCTTAGAGCTACAAATTGAAAAGGAATGTCTGGTGCAGCGGGTGGGCTGTAACAGGGGAGAATTTTCCACTTTTCTGGTTTTTTTTTCATCATTTTAAGTTCACAGTTTTTCATATTTCTTTAATTAACTTCCAAAACAAGAACTGAAAATAAAACAAATTAAAAAAAAGCAAAAAAAAAAAAAATAACAACTGCTCATTTCTTTTTATATCCTTAAGCTTTACATCAGTTATATCTGTAAAATGACAGATGATAAACGTGCTGGCATCCTGACCTCCAGACTGATGTAGGTGTTATAAAAGTCTAAAGTCAGTTTATCTTATTTTATCATGGCAGCTTATCATTCACATAATAGCTGTTTTCTGTTACTGGCACAAAATGGAGCTTTATGGATCTGGCACTATGGTGTGCTTGCAGGTAAACAGGAGAGCTGCAGACAAGAGAGCACAATGAAAGGCAGGAACAGGGCTCAGGGGTGCTCTGGGGAACAGAGGAGAATCCTGCTGAAAACAGCTGAAAACATCTTGCGTCATACCAGTGAGAAGAGAAAAGCATCCCTCAGGGCGTAACATATTCTATAATTGTGCTAGCTGGCCTGGGAAGACTGTAGGCAGGGATACCTAAACAAGAGGGAGAAGGCTGTGGCTTGATGAGAAGTAACTGTTGCTACTCCCACAAACCACAGAGCAGGATCCTGGTGGTTTATGGCACATACCTGCTCCTAATTCTAGAAAAACAGCGAGACGCAGGTAAGAAAAGATCAGAGGAAGCACCCCTTTGTGGCCATTAGAGGGTGAATAGACCCAAAAAGCAATGTGATGCCCTTTTAATCAAACAGGCAACTAAAACAAGGACTTGTGGGGCACTATTCTAGTGACCCTGGTGTTGACTTGGAATTACTCATGAGTGGGGTTTAAAGCAGTGAATCTTTAGAGAACAGTATTCTATGTTCTGCCTGGCTCTGAATTGTAGAGTGAATGATAGACTTGTGTAAAGGATGGATGAGACACAATTAAAATCAAAAATACTAGCAAGGTCCTATATTTAGGATAAAATATTCCAAAACGAGCTAAGCCCAATATGTGAACCAAAAATCAAGATGAAGCGATACACAAGACATTGTATTGAATCTTGGGCAACCAGGTAGTGTGCTTCCCTGACCTTTATAATGTTTCAATGGTGACATCATCATGTTGTGACTTCTGGTTGTCACATGGTAGAAACAGGAATAGCAGCTCTATACAAACTCACATAAAAATGGCAGCATGCATAAGAAAACATATCGAGGCATTAAATATTTTTAGGTCCTTTTAAAATGATTTGAAATTGCCAAATTAATTAATATTCTGAATTCTTTGTATTTCACAATCCCAATTGGGAAAAAAAACAAGAAATTACTTGGATCCAAACCAGAGAAAAGTTAAAAAGCATTACCATTCTTGACACTGATCTTCTGGAGACAGGGTCAAAATCTGGTGTGTATGAAAAAAAAGACAGAAACAGAATAAGTGAGCATCAAAGGTACGAACAAACTAGTCCAGGACTTACAGAGCAGTCCAAGCTCTATAAGGAAACTCTGGGAGATGCTGCTGTTTTAGTCATTTTATATCCTCTTCTGCTATTCCTTGGTTGCATTGCCATCATTTTGACCCTCTTCATTCATTTTTCCTTAGTAAAACCTTTTTATTATGGAAACTGTGATCTATTTGATAATATTCTAGATTTAGAGTATCATACACATGTGCTTGGGAGACAACTTCAGGGCTTGTCAAATGGTAATTCCACCCTGAGTTGAGGAGTGGCACTGTCACCTAATACCGCTCCTCTTATTTTATCTGCAGATCCGACAATCGCATACAGGATGACAAGTGGCATTAGTTCCAGTTTCCAGTCACCCTAGCCTGCCTCTTCCATCTCACCGACCTCTTAACTATCTTTGGGCAGTCTGAACTGGGACTCTCATCTGGAATGACAATATGATTTTGTTGTTAATTTGCTTGTGTTATTTTTACCATCAGTTATACAGGGATCACCTGCTGGTAGATAGATAGATAGATAGATAGATAGATAGATAGATAGATAGATAGATAGATAGATAGATAGATAGATAGATAGATAGATAGATAGATAGATAGATAGATAGATAGATAGATAGATAGATAGATACTTTATTAATACCCCAACCCTTCATGACCTCTCTGTCTTTTCATTCACAAGAGGTAATGTAAAACACCTCCTGTAATTCATAACACTTACACAAAGCACAGAATCCGTCACAACTTTTGTGTGACCAAATTATGGTTGTTTCCCTTTTCAAAAACACTTCTCATGTAACAAGTAAACTTGAACACACTTGAATCCTTTAACATTACCTGTAACATTACCTTCAAGCATCACAACAGATGTTCTGTGGAACGCTCTGTGTGAAATTTAAGTGCCACAATCCAAGTCTGGTGTTTTCCCCTTGGAGTTTGCAGCAACATGATCAAGGGGTGGGTGGCTAGTGGTTGAGAGATCAGAATGGATAGCTAAGATAAGAGTCGGTACACATCTAAGAGTCTTGGTACTCAACAGCAAAAAAACCACTTCTTAACCATTGAACTTTGTTTCTTCCTTAAGCTTCGCCAAATTTTTTTTCTATTCATAACGTGATCACCTCTCTTTTTTCCTCTTCTGGGCACCACCCCATCTTCAGTCATCTATTCACCCAATCAGTCAGTTGGTGCTATTCATGTGGCCCAGCAATCACTTCTGCTGCATCCTTCATTTGCATAATAAAGCAAGCTATGGGCACGTATGGTAGCATAATATTAATAAATATTGACAAGTAAAAATGTTTCAACTAAATCAAAAAACACTTGTCAGCTAATTTTATTTTTTCTATAACATTACCACATTTCAATCTAATTCATCAAGGCATTTTTCAGATTTTGGAATGCTCAGTTTTCCTTTTGTGTCCTGTTGTTTACCACTAAATATCAAATTGCTCTTTCCTAGTGAATACCTACTGTTCTAGACATAGCATCATGCCAAATTTCAAATTTTTAACTTATAAATAGTGTTTTTGATGTAGAGTGAGTGAGTGAGTGAACTTTACATTTTACATATCGTAACTGAGTGACAGACCGTGAGAACCCACAAGATGAAAGTTGGGGCACAAACCAGGTGATGAATGTGTTATGGTAGCAGTGGATGGGTGGCTAGCACCTCATGGTCTGAGGTTTAATTGAGGGCTGCTAAGGTTTCGTTTAGACTCCCCTGGCCCCTGCTCTTTAATGTCGCCTACTGTTAACCCCTTCCTATTAGATGTTAATTTTTTTGGAAAGAGCAATGAGAAAACAATAGAAGAGTACACTCTCAGGCATTGCTCAAGAACTGTGCATGTTGCCACTGCAAAAGTCTTTAGTGTTGTGATTTCCTAATGTTGTGGTTTGCGTTTTTTTTTTTTACCTAAATGGATTACGCCTCTGTCTCATGAACATTTAAAATAATTTACTTTGTTCATTTTGTGTCTCAAATTGCTCCAACTATTGCTGCTGCCTTCATTATTTCTCATAAGGTAAAAATGTATCCAGTCACAAAACATATCTCACTCAGCTGGCAATAATGCTGGACTCTATGCTATTTGGTTAAATATTTCTACATAGCAGATGTTTGCTCTTTAGAATTATTGTGAGTAGTTGGTACTACTTAATGGTACTCATATCAATTGTTTGTTGTAATGTTTGAAATTGTGTCGGGACCCTTGCACTAGCTGCCTGGAAACCAGCAAGATAGAGAATTATCGTCTTGGCTCTCCCATTACATGCCCTTTCTTCAGGACACAAGTAACCGTAAAGTGTTCATTAGAGCAGAGCTACAAAACCAACCTTCCATGACAGAGTAAATGGCTCATTTTTCAGTCCTGATATGGGCAGCAGGGCCCAAGTTTACATACCACAAGAGCATCGAGTGCATGAAATGAATTTGTTCCACCAGCAAAGCTGAGGATGAGAAAATGGCAACAATATGTTTTGTCTGAATAAAAATATGGAGCTTTCTAATTCCCAAAAATTGAATCGATCCTTGCATGCTACTGTGAGATCAGTAATATAGACCTCAAAACCTTGTAGCCACTGAACCTAACCTACTGGAAGCTTGTCAGGCAACGCAAAGCATATTGTGGCAGGAGAGGAAAATTCACTCATGCCAGATAAGACTGTAGACTAACTGACTAACTACAAGGATTGAAGTTACAATGGTCCATATTTTATTAAAAATATTTACAGCTGGATTGGTGACACTAGCCTTGCCTCTGCTCCTTTTACATAACACAAACACATACTATGGGCAGAATTAGAGTCCACACAGAGCTTAAAACCTGCGGTATGAATTCAAAAAATTTTATAAAAATTGACGTGCTGTTTTTTGTATGGTCTTTGACAAGAAATCAGAATTGTTGATATATGAGATCAATTATATTTCTGATTGAACAGACTTTTTTAGTCTTATAATTTTACTTAAACTTATGTTTGATTATCATATTGTGATGTTTTATGTAATGCATAGATTTGGAACATCAAAAACAGAAAAACAAATTGATGTGCTAATTTTTTACCTTTTAATAACTAACAAAGACTCTAATGTCTATGTTTTTAAAACCGTTTTCATGATTGTGGTATCCTAGACTCTGATGCAGTTGTTGCGCTGATGTCAAATCTGTTGCAGTGGGAAAGCTACTTCTAACCTAGAAATTCCAAGTCTGATTATAGCTGCTCCAAGATCGCAAGAATATCGTTCTACAAGTAGAGATGGGGATTTGCTTTGTACTGTACTGTGTTGATCAGAAACATCCTTAAGCCCTTTTTATAGAAAGTCTAACATGAAACTTCAATTTCGTACAAGGGGTAAAACACGGGAATAAGACAATAGAAAGACACGATAGTGGATAGAGGAACAAAAAGGAAATTTTCAAACCATGCGCATCCAGCATGCAATGTGCCACAAAAAAGATGCATCTGTTAGTAGAAGTAGTGACACAACAAGATACAAGACAGCCCACCGTTTAAATCCTCAAATTTACACCTCTGTTGAATGTGCCAGAAAACAAAACTTAATGACTTGAAATACATGGACAGAAGCAAATCTAGACAGTGAAAGCTTGACACCACAAAATACAAGATTTGACAAAATATTCAGTTTTGTGCAAATAAAATATCAAAAGAAACAAATCTGAAAAGGGGTGAGTACTGTATTGTATATTTCTTTGTATGTGTGTGTATCATTGATTATAGGTTTTTTAAGAAACAAATACTGTACAATTACTGTATAGTTTAAAAGAGTTCATAGTTACAACTGTACTTCAAATATTCAGTATGAATAGTATGAGGTTTATCAATGTGAACTGAGCATTGCATTTGAAATGCAACATAACAATTAGTTTTTCATGTGTCCTTGTCAATTTTGTTGGAAATCAATTTTATTTTTTGGTAAAGGAGCCCAACAAGGTCTGCAAACAGAGCATCATGATCAATAAATAAAAAACATGCAAATGGATCAATGTTAGTTGAGAACGTTGCTTATTTGTTCTATCCATTGCAGAAGAAATGTCCCACTGACTTCAGTTGGGCATCATCAGAGAAGCTTCTTTCTGGCTGAAAAGACTCAAGACCCTTGGTACTGTGGGAAACAAGCTGTTAACAAAGGTGAAGATCAGCTGTATTTTTGAGAGTGTGTGCACGCTCCACCAGTAAGAGAAGGACAGTAGGAGGTACTGAGGTACCCCGCAGAACATTTAAATATCGCATCCTGATAAATGTGAGTTATTTGAAGGGGTGAGGTACTTTAATGTGTTAGAGTGAGTTGATAAAATCTGAGGTTTTACATTCATAGAAAAAATATTTTTGTCCTGCTTGTTTTCTCATAACCTATGAGAGTTTAAGGCGGACAAATCAAAATGGAAGTCTGTACTTTAAAAAAAAATTGTGGTTATGAAATTCATGCAAATAAACACATTGTAGAAAATCTTTCTTATAGACTAAACAACTTGAACATACGTATTTAAGCTGCAAAAGAATCCATAATATTTGTTAAAATCAACACCAGCACTTTGCACGACCTAAACCAAAGCCAAGAACTGTTGACCACATTCACATATAATACACTGAATAGCCAAGAAATCTTTGTGATGGAAAATTTACTAAGGAAATGGAAGCAGCTGCATTGATGTATTTTATTAACATGTAATGAGTTACAGAAGAAAAACTTTTGCAGAAAAATATGATATTACTTTAACGATTAACAAATAATTAAATTTTCAGGCCAGAAAAATTCTAAGAAGTGAAAGTTTAAACATTTGTATGTCACTAGATGGCAGTACTAATGCACTATTGTTGGAAAAACAAAACACCATTTTTGGACATTATCCTTTTTTATCACTTTATTACAGGACTTTATTACAGTGTATTATTTAATGCTGTACTCTAATGGTGCTTGGGGAGAACTGAGCAAAGGGATAACCTTACAATAAAAACTTGCTACTACATCATGGTGTACATGCTGTAAGAATAAGAAAGGTGAAAGATCTCCTGTGATTTCAGTCATCTTAAAGTTGTGAGAGTCCAGATGACCAGCTCTACATGCACCATACAATATATTGACAGACTGTCCACTAAGTGCAGAGTACCTGCTGTCAGCTCTTGAAATTCATGTAGCATACATACGTAAGGTCCTAGCTTCAGTTTTTGCACATCCATTCCCCTGGTTTTTGAACCCAGTTTGTCTTTGCAGAAAGCAGAAGGCTACCCTGGCAGCACTTACTATAAAGCAAGAAGTAGCCCGAGGCTGGAAGGCACATCCATAAGAAGTAAAAATGTTTTTATAAATAAATAAAAAGCTGAGTGAAGGAAAGGAAGCTTACAGGTCCCCAGGCACCACCCCTACTACATCAAAAACAGGTACCACACCAACTGGAATGGCTAATGACACGTCTACTTCTGACCATCATTGTGGGCAGTCCATAAATGAAGACCAAGTAAGGAAACAACTGAGGAACCTACACACAAGAAAAGCTGCGAGGCCGGCTGGAGTCTGTTCTCGAATTTTTAAAGCTTGTGCTGCCACTGCTGTGGAAATCATCCTGCATTGTTGCTGCTTCAAAGAAGGCAGCTGCCTCTTCACCTAATGACTACAGACCAGTGGCACTTACGTCTCACATCATGATGACCTTTGAGAGACTGGGCAGGAATTATATGAGTCCTCTTGTGGTAGACCACCTGGACCCACAGCAGTTTGCCTATCGGACAAGGATTGAAATGGAGGATACAATTATCTGTCTGCTCCATAAGGCTTATTGTCACCTGGACAAAGCTGGCTTGACTGTGAGGATTATGTTGTTTGATTTCTCCAGCACCTTCAATATCATCTAGACATCCCTGTTAATGGGTAAACTCAGATATGCAGGTGGATGAGCCAATGGCGTCCTGGATAATGGACTATCTGTCGTGCAGACCGCAGTTTGTAAGACTCAAGGACTATGTTTCTGATTTGGATGTGAGCAACACTGGAGCACCACAAGGAACAGTCATGCCTCCTTTTTACTTCATTCTGTACACCTTAGACTACAATTATAGAACCAGGTCATGTCACTCAGATGATTCTGCACTTCTGAGGTGTATTGACCAAAAGGGTGAGACAGAGTGTCTCTATCTATCTCTCTATCTGTCTAACATCACATTCAAGAAAAATATTAAACCTGCAGCAAACTTTGTTAAAAATGGATGTAAGCAAGTACTTTAACAGTATATTCCTACACATCACTAATGTTTCTTCTCATTTACCACAGTGCAGTGCTTAGCACTCCTGCCTCACAGCTACTGAATTCTTCTACAGAGTTCATATTCTGGTCCCTGTCACAAATTATAAGTAGTATGCACATTCTCCACTAGTATTCCTCTCACATTCTAAAGACATACAAGTTATACTGAGTAATAAACACTGATTTTTTTGTTTTAATTTTAATAAATAAACACACTGGCCTTATCTGAGCCCTGGGTTCACATCCCAGTCTGGTCACTGTCTTTGGAAGAGTTATACTTTCTTCCCATTTAAGAAGACACTTACATTTAGGTGCACACTAAGTTGCTTGATGTCATGAAATAAGTGATGGTGTGCCATGAATTGGTATCCCAGAATTCTGTAGGTTACCTGGAGGTTACCAAGGCACAAAATAGCATGAGATGAGATTAGCAGTCCATCACTGGTCACACAACCACATTTACTTATACCAGATGAGTGTCAGTTAATGTAATCTGAAGATCACCATGGGGTTTGAGAAAACTGAAGTGCTATTATGGACGCACTTATGGAGAATGTACAAAATTAGAAAATAAGAAAAGTGTTTCAGCCTTATGTAATTTGTCATTTATTGCTCACCTAAAATTTCTAAGATAGCAACCTAAATGTTTTCAAGATGCTGATCTCAGTTACTCTACTAGGTAACTTGTTTTATGCATTTGCACTTATCTGTGTAAAAAGCTACGTCTTAACACTTGTCTGAAATTAACCTTAACTAACTTCATTAATTTCCAATGGAAAACACTGGTGAAGAATTTTTTACTCTTCTGCCATGAAACCACATAATATTTATTTACTTAAGATGAAATTTCAATCCTCCCTTATACCCCACAGTTCTATATTAATCCTAGAAGTTCTTTTCTGGGCTTACTTAAGAGCTTTTATTTCCTTCTTGTAATATGGAGGCCAAAACTGAACAAATTTTTCCAGATGTGACCTTATGAGTGAGTTGTACATCTCAAGCAGATCCTTCATTGACTTAAACAGCATAACCCAACATTTGTTTTTTTACTCACCAGTTGTGTCAGTGACAAGTCCATTATGACTCCCATGTCTCTCTTAATGTTTTCTTTCTTGATCCGGACCTGACACTGTCTTGTCATGTTCAGTGGTTTCATTTCATGTGCACAAGACTTTTCATTTACTTACATTAAACCTAACATACCATATACTGTACAGGGCCAATAGTAATGTTTTTTTTTACTCAATGGTATAATTAATCCAATTTAGTGTAAACTTCAAAATGAACTCACGTTTTATCCAAATCTATACTCATAAAAGGCAAAGCCCTCACTGACTCACTCATCGCTAATTCTCCAATTTCCCGTGTAGGTAAAAGGCTGAAATTTGGCAGGCTCATTCCTTACAGCTTACTTACAAAAATTAAGCAGGTTTCATTTCGAAATTCTACGCGTAACGGTCATAACGGTCGACAACGTCCGCCATGTTAAACTTCGTATTTATGGCCCCATCTTCACGAAATTTGGTAGGCGGCTTCCCTGCGCTAATCGAAAGCGATGTACGTACTTATTTCGGAAGCTGTGAGAAAACAGTAAAAAGGAGGTGTATCAGACATCGTCGTACATTTTCTGATGCAGCTAGATGGAAACAACTTTGTGACGCTGCCGCCAAATACTTGCAGAAAAATCCACAAGTTCATAGACACGCTGTCGCTAAATACTCGCAGGCAAATCCACAAGTTAATAGAGCTTCTGTTTCTAGGTACGATCCCAATAATGAAAAGCGGCTCATACGAAAACAACAAAACAGTACACATTGGATCCATGGATGTTGACTGTGAGTATTGTCAAGATCATAGGTGGAAATGCAAGTCTCCTGGTTTGTGCTGTAACAGTGGTAAAGTCTTTCTCACTCCTTTACATAAGCTTCCTGACCTTCTTGAGGGCCTGTTAACCAATGAACATCCTCAAAGTGAGCATTTCTTGAACAACAGTCGAAAGTACAACAGCGCATTTCAAATGACGTCATTTGGTACTAACCAAATCGTTGAGGGAAATTTTATGCCTTCATTTAAAGTCCAGGGACAAGTGTATCACTTGATTGGCAGTCTTTTACCTATGCCGACTGAGGAACACAAATTTTTGCAATTTTATTTCGTCAGGGACAAGGAAAAGGAAGCACAAATGCGGTGCGCTAATAGGCCGTCCGCCGTTCTGGTCTCTTCATTCCCTCCCTTGCTTCGCCACGGTATTCACGTCTCCCTGCTGATAACTGCAGCCTTTTTATTTAATCCACGGCTTCTCTGCTGTTTTATTGTTCGTTTATTACGATTATAGTTATTGTGTAGGTATTTTAGAATTAGTTTACATTGTTCAGGTACGCATTTCCTTTATCGTTCCAACCGTACCCCCATTAACATGTCTATCGAGGTGATCATCATTGATCAAACAACTGTCACTTACTGAGTGGTTTCCATGCCCGGAGATGGCGACTGCCTTTTCCATTCTCTTTGTGTTACATATTGCACGGCCATATCAGGCTCACTCTTGATATCCGGAAGAACATTGTGTCTTATGTATTGAATGACTGCGACAGGTTCAAGGTGTGGACTGATGACGGTACAGGAGATAATTATACTACACTTGAGCACTATAAGAGTGAAATGCTGAAGCCCTTCACCTATGGTTCTGCATTTGAGTTGACGGCTGCCACTGAATTGTTCGGTTGTCGCTTTCAAGTGTACAGAAATGGCCAAATATTTTACACCTTTGGACAACCGCCAATGCCTCTTAAACATCTTAGATTCACAGGTGACGATTTGAGTAGTGGACACTTTGATGTTTATGAATGTTTAAACTCTCAAAAGCTGGATGCAAAGTTATCGATGAAACGCCTCCAATTTCCACTAAGGCTCTGCTTCGCAATGACAATTAATAAGTCTCAGGGACAGACCCTACAAAAGGTTGGCATCGATTTGAGGCAAGATTGCTTTTCACATGGCCAACTATACGTTGCATGCTCTAGAGCAGGGGTCCTCAATCACAGTCCTGGAGTGCCGCAGTGGCTGCAGATTTTTGTTCTAACCCATTTGCTTAATTAGAAAGCAATTCTTGCCAATAATTTAATTTCATGGCTTGTTAGTTCTTTAATCTTCTATGTCAGGTAATTCTCATATTCTAGATTTTCTTCCCCTTTCTACGGATATCATCCAAATGATTCGAAGGCTAAAATGGATGAGTAATTCTCAGTCCTTCACTTTTTTCTCTTCACTTTCCTTCCAAATATTTAATCAAACCCAATAGTGCAGAATAAATACACACAGGTGTAAATGGTAGCAAGCTAAATAGAGAAATGCTGGTCTCTTTTGTCATTTGCATGTTATTGCTAATTAGGGGAAATTAAAAAAACAAGAATACAGCTGCTTAAGAGTAAAATAAGCAATAAGTGAAGCAGAAAAGTTACTTGAGTAATAAGTACTTCTTATTAAGCAATTGGGTTGGAGCAAAACCCTGCAACCACTGCGGCCCACCAGGACTGTGATTGAGGACCCCTGTTCTAGAGTAAGCTCAGCGCACAGCTTCGTCATATTACAACCGGAGGGCCGAACTGACAATGTGATATACAAAGAGATCCTTAACAAATAATTATTGGTATATTTTCCCTCAGTTTAAAAAGGTTTACTTTTCTTCTTAATAAAAATTTTAAAGCAGTACTTCGTTGCTGTGAAGCGCGGGTATTTTGCTAGTCATTAATATAAGTTACAAAGAGCAGCAAAACAGAACGGACTCCTGTTAGATTTTCAAACAGAATGAAGCACTGTTATTATAATACTCATATTCATTACTAGGGGGCTTCTCTCACCAACCCTCAGGTTTGGTCCAGTGGAAATACAATTTATTTATTTGTTACATATGCATTATGTTCACTTTTTATTGTAAAACTTTTGTTCTTTTGAGTTCCAACATACTGAATCTTTTAAATGTGGTACATGAGACATGTGCTTAATGACTTTGTACCATAATTCAGGACAGGTTTCTCTGTTTGGAATCTCAGCACAAACAAACCGATCTACATCATCAGCAGCTAATAATTCATTTTGCAAAGAAACCAATCAATGCATGTGAGGCAAACCCAGTTTTTGAAATTCGATGGTATAAATGTATGCTCTGATTTGCCTGAACACTGTTTTGAGTTCATTCAATAAAAATAAGACTTTCTGATAAAACAATCTATTTACGAAAGTGGGAATATCCAGAGTCGATGTAGCTGGTGGCATTGGTCTCAAGAATTTGTAGATTTCTGGCCATTGTGGATTGCACGTCATTGTAATAAATAAATCTGTCCGACTGATAGTTCGGGATATTGCCATTGCATCATGAAATAACTGTCGCAATGTTCTTGGACTACCTTGATATGATGATGGTAATATTACTGCTTTACCTATTTTGAATTTGTCTGAACTATTGATATTTGAATTTTGAACGTGATCAATGAGCCCTTGTATATTCAATTCTAAGTTTAGCTTGATTCAATTTAATAAAGAAGAGACGATTAGCTTCAACTTTTAGATACGCATTAATAATGTAATGTTGCGATAGACGTTGAGATGATAGAAGTGGGCTAATACATGGGAATGTATCACTAATTTGGACCCGAAATATTGTGTGGGTGTTATACGTTTTTCTGAATTTGTTTGTTTCATATTGTACGACTATCCTGTTTCGCCATCTAGGAAAAGCAAAGGAAAGAGTAAAGGATCTGAATGTGACAATGTATTTGACAGAAATGATGAATCGTGCTTTGCCTTTGGATATACATGAATATCTACTCTGTCTTTGATATCTCCGTCTTTCGAAATTTTTATCGCTGACAATTCGTCACATGTGGGTTTATTATAAATGCGACTGTGATCTTTTGGATTCAGATAGAAATCCAAAACAATTTCTTTGTCCGTGTTCTCTAGATAAATGTTGTATAAAGTGCGATACCTTTGGACGTAGTGATTTGTATCCATTATTGGCTGTATAATTTCCTAGTACGTCAGATCGTTTAACTCTTTCAATTCTATATTGCAGCGCTTCTCCATGATCATAAATATATTGTACACTTGACCAAATTGAAATTAAACTTGCCGTAGCTTTAATTGTTGCGGGACCACAGATTCTCATAGCGTATGGTCCATTATTGTGTAAATCAGCGTTTTGTGCATTGAATGATGCTAACACGAAAAGATTATTGTAAACACGTATATTTTGCCTGTAGTGTTTGTAGATTTCACTTTCACCAAACAACAAAGCTTTTAATTCATGCGGAAACGCCTCTTCATTGGAAAGCAGCAGTACTTTTCCCCGATGGCAACACAAATTAGACAACAATCGACAAGTCTCTGACTTAAACTTTAAAGCCTTACAATATCTACACACTTCCAACATATCACCTATGTCCATGTATTCGATCTCTTTTTGTTGTTCCGTTATTTCACCGAGTAATCCAGGCTAATTATCCTTTTTTTGTGCATTCTTTTCTCTTCAATGCTTTTGGGTCACTTTTCGACACGATGCTCTTTCTTCTTTGCTTAGTCATGGTCGTGCCATCTTCAACTTTTGGTTTAGGTTTAGGTTTCTTTATTTAGTCATGTTTACACAGGAAAACATGAAATTTGCCTTCTCAGTTGCATCTAATAACAGGTAACAGACAGAATGAAATAAAACAGACAAATAGAAATAAGAAAGGTTAAGGTAAGGCAGTTAGATAAAACATATTTATACCAAAAAAAAAAAGGTAACAGGATATATATCAAAACCTTAAACATTATCTCCGATATTTCTTATTGAAAAGTCGTATGGCACTAGGAAGAAAGGAGTTTCTGGAGCGATTTGTGTGGGTTTTCAAAGCAACTATCGTTCCTGATTTACTGAAGTTTAGTTCTACATGTAATGGATGTCTGTCATCAGTTGAGATGATTTCCAGTTTCTTTAGCATTGCCCTCTGACACACACACTAGTCAAATCATCTACATCAGCCCCAATAACTTGAGCTGCATACTTCGTAATCTGCTGGAACTTTTTTGAGTTTTGGTTTGTCAGACTATCAAACCAGGCAATGAAACTGAAAGTGATCACGGACTGGATCATACTACGATAGAAGGACAACATGAGGTCCTCGTCTACTTTAAATAGTTTGAGTTTATGGAGGAGAAATAAGCGCTGGTTGCATTTAGAAAATAATTTTTTTGTATTTGTATTCCAGTTAAGATTGTTATCTAGGTAAGTTCCTAAGTATTTATATTCAATCACTATTTCTACCTCCTCTCCCAGAACTACAATAGGTGAACATACAGATTTCTGTCTCTTAAAATCAAATATCATTTCTTTGGTCTTTTTTACATTCAGAGTGAGAGAGTTTTTATTGCACCAGTTTACCATACAGTCCACTTGATTTAGATAGTGGCTTTCATCCTCCCCAGATATGCATCCTATGATCATGGTGTCATCTGCATACTTAATAATGGAGCAGTGGTCATTGTTCTGTCTCAGGTCACTTGTGTACAGAGTAAACAGTAATGGTGATAAGACACACCCCTGTGGACTTCCTGTGTTTGAATGAATGGCTATTGAAAAAGTGTCCTGAACTTTAACTGTCTGTGAACGATTTGAAAGAAAGTTCTGAATCCATAGTGTGATAAATGGGTTTACATTCATACTGTTTAATTTCCCAATCAGTATATGAGGCTGTATAGTATTGAACACTGAAGAAAAATCCAAAAATAGTGCTCTGACATATGAACCAGGCTGATCAAGAAAGGTATAGATTTGATGTAAGATAACAAGCAGAGCATCTTCCACACTTCTGTTTGCACAATAAGCAAATTGATTGTTGTCTTGAAAAGGCTTTGTCTCTGTCATTAAAATGTTTTTCACCAAGTGTTCAAAGCATTTCATTGGAATAGATGTAAGTGCCACTGGTCTGTAGTTATTTAAACAGCTTGGCCTAGAAACCTTAGATACAGGGGTAATGATTGATTGTTTCCACAGATTAGGTACAATACCACAGGTCAGAGACCAGTTAAAAAGCAAATGAAAAACTGGGGAGAGCTGCTTAGAGCAAGACTTTAAGAGCCGACCTGATATGCCGTCTGGTCCCACTGCACTGTTTGTTTTGGCCTGCCTCAAGCCTTTTTCCACTTCAGTTAAACTGAACCCCATCACAGCAGAATACCTGGTGTTTTTATAAAGCATTTCCTTTATTTCTGTATTTTGGGTGCTGAAATCACTTGTTTCAAATCTGGCATAAAAGTTATTCAGTTCATCTGCTAAAAGCTTGTGGTCTTTGTCAGCTGGAAAATTCACATTCTTTTTAGGGCCCAGTCCTGTAATTGTTTTTAGTCCCTTCCAGACCTGCTTTGGATTGTTATCATTGAACCACCTCTTGATTTTTTCCCCATACATCTTTTTATTTTGTTTAATTAACCTGTTAATCCTTTGCTGTAAAATTCGCTTATCTTCTAACTTATTTTCTTGATGTGCATGTTGCTTTTGCAATAGTAATGCTTTAACCTCTTTAGTGATCCATGGCTTACTGTTTGGGTACACCTTGACAGATTTTTTCTTAATGATCATAGACTCACAGAATTGAATATATTCGCTGACAGTATAGGTGGCCTCATTCAGTGACTGTGAGGATGTCAGCAGATCCCAATTTGTACTGGAGAAGCATTCCTGCAGTTCCTCTACACTTTCCTTGCACCAGTTTTGTGTTGTTCGTATGGCTGGTTTTTCTTGTTTCAGTTTCTGTTTGTACTTTGGGAGAAGATGAACAACGACGTGGTCAGACGCACCCAGGGCTTCTCTGTGATGCAATATGTAGGCATTAGGGACATTTCCATAGCACTTGTCCAGAGTTTTGTCCCCTCTAGTGTTAATATTCACATACTGATGATAATTTGGTAATATTGACTCCAGACTGCATAAATTAAAATCACCCATTACAATTTTAAAAGAACCAGGTGATTTGGTTTCTAGTTTATGAGCAGTTTCAAGAATTGATTCAGCTGCAGCTCCCACATCAGCATGCGGCGGAATGTAAACGACTGTCACAAATAACTGATTAAACTCCCGTGGTAGATAGTATGAGTGAAGTCCGACGGTGAGTAATTCAATATTTGGCGTGCAGATGCGCTCTTTTTCAGTGATATTCCTGCACCACCCTTTGTTAATGTAAAGGCAGACCCCACCACCCGTCTGCTTACCAGAAGCTGGATTTCTGTTTTGCCGTACGCAAACAAATCCATCTACTTCGACTGCTGTATCCATAAACCAGGTCTCCGTAAAGCACATCAGACAGCTTTCACGGTACTCGTGGAGGTATCGCGCAGATGCTCTCAGCTCGTCCAGTTTATTTCGCAAGGACTGTGCGTTGCTCATGATGATGGTTGGCAAAAGTGTTTTAAAACTTCTCCGTCTCAGACGTACTCGTAGTCCACCTCTTTTTCCTCGCTTTCTGGGTTTCAAAGATTTTAATTCGTCCGGTATATTAGTAATACACGGGGAGTAACTGGTAGCTGGTCTCATAGATAGCAACACATCCCGGCTGTAAATGAACAGCACCGGCCACACACCTGGGATTTCCTGCGCAGGTAGTGCGTTAGTGTCCCGTTGGATTCCAAAGGCGATAACAATCAAAAATAAGAAACTTTCGCAAATGTTGTTAAGCATTTTATAGAAATAACTACTTGCAGACTAGTAAAAAGAAAAAGAAAATAAAAAGAAAACAATTTTACACGATTTAAGAACAAAAAACAGGTACAAAACACGGAGAGATGCACTGAGAGGTCTGCTACAGAGCAGTGACCGGAAACTTATTAATTGTTTTAGAGCCGCTCTTTCTTCTTCGCTTTTTAGATGATCGTGATCTTGTTTGAAAATGGTTGTAAGTATGGCAAATGGTTGTAAGTAGGGTGGGGCAACAACGGAGAGGTTACATGACCGTGATCTTGTTTGACAAGTCACCGTCTCACTGGAACATGCTTCTAATGGATGCCAGTATGACGTGACTTGACCGTGTTGCGGGAAGTGAAAGTGTCTCTGCCTTTCTAAAGTGTCTCTCAGTCTCTCTTCAAGATCACGTCTCATCGCAGGATTTTCTTTTATAATAGAGATATAGGTAAACTGAATTCCAATACATAGCTGTTATTTATGATCATTTAGTGTTGATGGATGATTTTAATATTCATATGGATAGTGAAAGTAGACACCTTCAGCAAATGTTTTGTTAAGCAGTTAATGATCTGTCTGGACAACCAATTGATTTTGGACATTAAAACTGGGCCTTTTTCTGCCATTAATATCTGTTAGTTAACATTTGAGGGTTTAATTGAGTGTCTCAATTAAAATGTTAACAAACTTTGATATTGCTACATCTTGTTTATGACTTTCATTCTTTCTATTTTACTATGGGTTTAACATAATGAGTTCATTTATGTATATAAATGTATCGTTTAGTTGCAAATATGTGTATCAGTTGAAGCTGTAATTGGTGAACAGTGCTACCCCAAAAAAAATAAATAATAAAACTGATATTTCCATATCTAATAATTGTCTCTGTGCTGTTTTACATTTAAATAACCTACTGTGAATACTGCTAAATTATAATTCTTTAATTAATGGTGACACATTTTCTCTTCTCAAACTTCAAAAAGTGGACAGCTTATCTCATCTTTTAATCACAGTTTTCTTGCACGATGCTGAAGTATAACATCTGAGATCTGAACTTTGTTATTTACAGGTGATCACAGCAGTCGGGATTAGAATAAGATCCTCAAAATTTAAAATTTTGGTTTTCTCTCTGAAAAGAATGGTTATCTCTCTATAGGCAAGGAGGACGCAGATGGCTGAAATAAATGAGTGTAAGTATCTCAGAGATTTCTACATAAATGAGGCTAAATAAATAATGAGCAATGGACAGTTGCAGTGGTGGTAATTCAGTGGACATGTTCTGGATTGTGGTGGTAAAGTAAGCGCTGACTGATCCGAGAAAGCTCTCAGTTTACTGGTGAGTCAAAGTCTCCATTCTCACTTAAGCGCAAGCAGCCAAAATAATGTTCCCCTTGTGGAAGTGGGGTTCAGTTTCTGAAAAAAAAGGTTGATATAGTTAAGGAAGGCATTTAAATACAGTTAGGCTATGTTGAGGTGTTTTGGACATTTGGTGAGGATGCACCTTGAGCCTTTCCTTTGAAAGCTGCAACGTCCACATGGGTTGTTAGTGATATGATAAATAAGGATTAGTATACATGGCTGGACGTATGCATGGGCTGACTGTATATACACTATTTATATACAGCATAAAAATGAAATTGAATCTATGTTCTATTCCATATAATAAAATCTCATCATTCAAACATTATAGTTAGCAAAACAGAGGAAAGGAACTTTGCGGGAGATAAAATGTGTCTCTTTCCAGCTGTGGTGTGTTAATTATGCAATCTTCAGCAACATCTGGTGAATAAAGCAGACCTAACTAGTAACAGTCAGCTTGTATTGATGAAAGACTTGTAAATGTGACATGGAGACCTTTCTTCTGCTTTTCCTTCATCTGTTTAGCTAGAGACATAAATTCTGTCAAACTGACTACTGAATCCTCAAAAGTAAAAAAAAAAAGTATAGTTGAATACATCTACATAAGTGGAACAAGACAGACTCTCAAGGATAGTCCAAGAAGAGCTGGTCTGGGAGCCTGTCTATCTATCTATCATGTAGGAAAATAACATGTTTTCATGCAGCACACTTTTTCTTTTTAATAAGTGATGTTACACTGCACTGTTTATATGTGCAAGGTTGTGCATTCTCGGCACTTAAATTTACTAGTAATCTCTTTTTCAGAAATATCTCTGATAATTAAATTTTACAATTAAACTAAACAACTTAAGATTTTCTGAATAGCCATGGTTAGATAAAAGTAGAGTATTTATATGGTATAATCAAGCAACAATGTACATCTTCAGTTTGTTACGATTACCATTCCCCAGTGTTTACAGTCTCACAATTATCTGCTCAATTGTTCCCAAACAAAGAAAAAAAAAAACAGGATTTCTGGATGGACTGTCTCAAAAATTGTTTCCTTGTCCCATTTCATATTTCACATTTTTCAGCTCTGCTCATGTCTCTCTAGTTTGCACACACTCAGCATTTCTGCAGGCTGTTTCTTCTTCCAATTACCAAACCAAAATGTTACAATTCCCTTCATAATTCAACTCACCAATACTGAAAATTACTTTAATGATTTCCCAAATGACAATATAAACGATATTGAAGTTACTAACTTTTTTCACCACAGCTCAGCAATCCTGTGGTTTTTCTGTTCTTCAGTACACACTATATGCAGATATAATTCTAAATTTAAGACACAGAGAAAAAAAATGATAGACATAATTTCTATTTGAAATTGTGATGCCATGCTCCATTCACTTGTGCCATCAGTAAAGGCATGTTGTCTTAGTGCATATGTTCATTAAGACCAGTGCATTCTGGCATCACAAAGCACAGTAGCTAGAAGTGTTCAGTTCATGTCACGCTACCTATTTCTGCCCATTACAGTCAATTATGTTTAGGAAGAAATGAAGGTGGTGGGAGTTTTATGGAAGCTCTAGCTAAAATGGGGTACACAGACGTTACCTAAGAGAGGTAAGCATCATACAAGTTAAAAACAGTGAGAAAATAAAGTTTCTTGCTCTAAAACAGCAGCAGCTACGTGTATTGCATTTAATTTAAATAGGTCAATCAAAAAGGGTCATTTTAAATTAGATACTGATGTGTAACCATATAAACCTTTTAGTGCTGTCATGTTCTGGGTTCTGAGTTGCACAAATTAAATTAATAAACTGTTCTTTTTAAAAGCACACTTTATTCTTGAAGCACTAGAAACAACTTGAGAGTCTTTCAGCAACAGATAAAACATAAAGCTATTCTAATCTTAAATAAAACTTGATTATATTACAGATTTAATAAAATTGCAGAAGCATCTCCTTCAGGGCTGACTATAAGTATTATGTCTGCCCCCATGGGTCTGGTGACTGTGGTGAAAGTGGGTCCACGTACTTTGACTTTGTAAAAGATCAATGGCTCTGGATCACTGGATCTTTGCTTCCTATTAGGAGACGGGTGTCATCCCAACTGACTGGACAACAGAACTTGTCATCCATATCTGGAAAGGGAAGGGTGATCACCTGGATTGTGGCAGCTATAGGGGGGATGACACTGTTCTCAGTGCCTGGTATGTATCTCCTAGGATCATCCTCAATAGGATCTATGATCACCTGCTCACCTAACAGCAACCAGAGCAGTATGGCATTATATCTAAGAAGTCTATCATCAATGGCGTCCTGGCACTGGGGGTTCTCATTGAGCATAGACAAGAATATCAGCAGAGTTTCTTTGCACCCTTTGTCCATTTTTGTAAAGCGTTCAACTCAGTTGATTGAGTTGCCCCGTGGAACATCCTGAAACTTTGCAGGATCCCTCCGAATTTGCTGGATGTCTTGGCCGGTCATGTACACTAGAACTATGAGTGCTTTGCAGACTGAGCAGAAAGACAGAAGCCACATAGCCGCGGAAAAGCCAAGGCAATAGTGATAGTGAGACACTTTAGATGTCTTTTATTACTGTGAGATATGGGAGTTATCCATTAAAGGTAGTCAGCATTCTGCTCATCCTGTAACTCCCTAAGCTCTGTTTGTAAGAAAGTGAGTTTTCTTTGAAACTAAACCCAGTCTAGAAAGCAAAAGTTCAGAGTTTTCTGCCCATACATCACAAATAACACAATAATGTCCACACTTGTTGGTGTTTATGTTCCAGAAGATGATATTAGTTAATGATGCAGAAGTTTATGTATCCGCTTTTGAATGGTTTAGCACCTGGACTCAATCATCCAGGACTCAGAATTCATATTTTTACTGCCAAATACAAAAAACATTTGCTATTCCCAGGAAATAAGAGGAAAATTACTGGCTCATCTAGGGGACTCCATTGTAACAAAATAAATCCTTAACAAGATCTGGATTTTCAGATGAGCATATAACATGAAACCAACCTTTCAACAGACAACAACTTTAGGAAATGGATAGTCATCAATAAAAATGCCATGGTGCAAGAACTCCTATGAACAACTAATGAATTAAAGGGGGATGTGGTTCCTGCTGTAATTATCCAGCAACAGTGAAATATGCTGGGCTAAGATATAAAGCTATTAAGAAAATTAATCACCATCCCCCAATGATTACTGAAAACTGAATGCAGGAAATGTGGAAAGCTTAGTCTGATAATTAGAGATGCCTCCATGGACACTGTTCTTTTTTCCTTATTACAAGCTAGGGCTAGAAGCCTTGAAATAGTAAGGCTAGACTTTCTGTGACCTTGTAGTAGAAAAAGTGGGAGCAGGGCCCATATTTATCAAGCATCTCAGAATGACTTCTACAAACTGCAATACAGGTCTGACTATGATAGGAATTTGTCCTACCTCAGACAGGAAATGAGAAGTATTCAGGAAATATCCTACGCTTACTCAGCTAGGAGTAGTAGGCCACATTTAAAAATGAATGGCATTATGATTTTACAGCACACAGAGCTGCAAAGTGATACTGAAGATGATGTTTTATAGTTTCCTTGGAAATCAAGATGACGTATTGAACTTTTCTGATACTATGACAAGAGTTTCACTACAATGATAATAATAACAGTATAAAAGAAGAAGGAGGAAAACATAAAATTATAGGATATTGAACTAAGCTGCATGTAATAGTTGCTACTTTGGAACACGACCAAAAATAATACTGTAATGAGCTACGATATGGAATCAAAGTTAAGCCCGTTAACAATAAATGATCCCCAGCTGTACTTTTAGAACAATCACTTCCACGGGAAACACCTCTTAAAGTAGCAGTTATACTGAAACAAGCCACAACTATACATATGCCGTGCCTCCCTCCGCAATGCCCCTTATTTTCTGTGAGGCTCTGCTTATCAGTTGCCCTGGCGGTACACTCCTGCTTTACAGTATTGAATGTTCCCTGGTTTGTAAAATGTGATGAGAATATTTCAAGAAATGCAGAGTTCAGTATACCTGTGTGACATTTCACTGTCAGTCACCCATCCTGCCCCACTTATCTTTCTTCAGGGTAATATGCTGGCTGCTACAATATAGTTTGCTTCCTTGACCACCTGTGTGTTGATACTGTGATACTGCTTGTGATTCACAGATGTGTGTTCATCCACATTTGGGTCAGTGATCGTTATGCTGATTTGCATGAATGCAGCTTGCTTTAACATTACCTCACATAGAATTCTGGGGAAATGCATGAATCTGTGTATTATAAACCCAAATCATTGCTATTGCAAAGCTCCATTTTACAGGTAACTCTACCAAAACTTTAATTCTGGTGAACAGTGTACTGCTTCTTAACAGAAATGGAGCGATCACGTACAGGCTTTGTTGTAAATGTTATTTTGTTATTATATCTCTGCCAAATCGAGATTTTTTTTTTCAAGTTCATTATTGTCCAGTGTTTCCAAAACATTCTGCCTTCCCTGGGATGTGCATGGTGATCTCTGCCTGAATGCCATCTTCTGGCAGCTTCTAGCAAGTTAGGGCAATTCATGAGCCTAAACCGTGGTACTGTAAAGTTAGGTATATTTTCCTAAATTTAGGAAATTGATAAAATTCGTAGGAGTAGGACAAAATTTGTGTCATTCTGGGATTTTTGAGCCAGTTCGGATCGTTTTCCTACTGCTTGATAAATACTGCCAGAGAAACAAAATTATTTCAAATGTATCCATTACATAAATCTAATATAGATTAAGTACACAGATTTACTGTATATGATGTCTGCATGCCCAAATACATTATTAAAACCTACTGTATATGTATTATTTTGACCAAAACAATGCTCTATGGTCTGTTTATTTATGGATCTAATAAACTGTAAAAAAATAAAATAAAATTCTGCCCTCATTGATTTAATTAACCTAAGGGCTTTCAGGAAGAATACTTTAATCACTATCTTAAAAAAAAAAATGAACAAATACCCTATAGTTTGTTTAGTAAAGATTGCTTAAGTGTTCCCCAGTGTTAAATGTTGTACTTTCAACATTTTTGCTATTGCATCAGAAGCAGTCTAGAGCTCTTTTAGAAATTTGAAGTTACAGTAGCTGACCCCCATATTGTTATATGTTATATGTCACTTATCATATACTTTACCAAAATTATGTTTCATAACTTGGGATTAGCGAAGGCCCTTTTATTTTAATTAAGTTATGGTGGTGATCTCTAAAATCCAGCCATGTCCATTGAATGGAAAACAGGACCGTTTTGGGGGTAATTATAATTGTAATAATATTTTTAAGTAGTCTCTACTTCTTTTTATAGTTTATCTTATAAAATATGTTGTTGCTCCTACTTTATAATGAAGTATAAAGTAAGAAAGATGAATTATTTCAAGTCATATTTTTATACAGCAACTATGGAATAACATATGAATGGGCTTTACTTTTTACAATATTAGACTGTTACTACCAGTGATAATGAGGATGTGGACCCTGGAAGCTGAGCCCGGATTACTAGGGAGCAAAAAGTCTCATGAATGAGAAAAAGAGAGCCTTCAAATCTGGTGACAATGAAGTTCTGCAGGACACCCAGCAAGTGCTGAAGAAAAAAAGCTGACTGAAGGGAAGGAAACTTAAAAAGCTAAAATAGGAAGCAAACTCACTCAGAATAACATGAATAATGTCTGGAATGGACTGAACATAATTGTTGGACTCAAGCAACTCAAGCACAGCTAACGCCCTGAACCTTTTTAAACAAATTTTCTCTCCCACTGTCACTTTCTATCAATGACCAGGCACCCCACAACACTGCTACTACATCAACAATTACCATTACTTCAACTTGAATGGCCTGTGATAAGTCCACTTTTGACCATCAGTATGGACTGTCTAAACCTGATAACCAAGTGAGGAAATAATTGTCAAAGCTACACACTGAAAAAGGTGCAGGACCATATTCTTAAGGCCTTTGCTGCCCACCCTTTGTGGTACCCTCTGTCACCTGTTCAGTCTATCATTAAGACTTCAAAAAGTGCCACTGCTGTGCAAAACATCCTGCATTGTTCCTGCTCTCACATCATGAAGACCTGTGAGAGGCTGGTCATGGATTGTATGAGGCCTCTTGTGGTAGCACACCAGGACCCACTTCAGTTTACCTATTGAACAAAGATTTTAGTGATGGATGCAATTATCTTTCTTTTCAAAAAGGCTTATTCTCACCTGGATAAAGCTGGCAGCACTGTGAGTATTACAGTATGTTTTTGATTTCTCCAGCGCCTTCAATACCATCCAGCCATCACTGTTAATGGGTAAACTCAGAGATATGCAGGTGGATATGCCTATGGTGTCCTGGACAATGGTCTACCTGTCAGAGGGGGGCATTTTTGTACACTGGGTGGCCGAAAGGGACATTTGCATCTATTCCATAGGCAACTCCTGTAAACAGATTTCCACGCTCAATATGAATTGCGATCCTATGGTTTACCTGCTTTTATTCCCTTACGGAGACATTGGCTGGCACAAAGATTTACAACATGTTCCCGATAAAAGAACCGCCAAGCGAATAAGGTTTACTCAATGCCAATTTTACGTATGCAGATTAGCAATGAGGAATACATTTAGTAGTTTGCACTCCAGCGGCAAACTATTCCAACAGTATGTCGTAGATGCGTATGTTAAAACAGAGGGCGTGCGTCTCATCTATCTCCGATTACATCAACAAGATCTGCGCGTGGAACAATACAAAGGACTATGAGACGCACTGCAAGCAAATGCTGAAAATAACAACGTACGCGTAGGCAAAATGATCATATTACCGTCCACATTTCCAGGAAGTCCAAGATACATGCAACAAAACTATCAGGATGCCATGGCCATAGTACGCAAATTCGGAAAGCCTGATTTATTTATCACTTTCACATGTAATCCTGCTTGGCCGGAAAGTCTATATGCACACTGCGTCTATCAAGAAGTATTTATTTCTTCTTGATTTCTGAATTCCTTTCTCACCGTTTTCCGTTCCTATTCTTACACCGCCGTATGCTACGGCGGGCGTCGGCTACTGAATTACTATTGCAGCATGAAGTTATTAGAAACAAGACATCAAAATTATCATTATACTGATACTTAAAATGTGAAAAATATTTAGGTTGCCTTAATATTAGAATAGTACACTCCAAATTGTCACATGCAGGCTGATTTCAAAAGCTGCCTAGTCAGAATTGACTGTGCGGCTAAAATCAATACAGAGTACCACTCCACTCCAAACACTACACAACACTGGGGGCATTCACAATACATTCTCACAAACCTTAACATAATATGCAAAATACTTAAGTGTTATAGATGTGACAATGCTCATATAAACATAATTATTCCTAAAACACACTCTGGTTTTATTCAGACATAGTGAAACCAGAATAAAAAAGAATGGTAACCATGTAAACATTAAACTTGATTTAAATATTCTGAATGCATTCCCACTACTAATGTGTGTATGGGGGTGGGTTGTTAGGGTTTCTCCATTTCAGTCCTGAGCCATTTCCTCCTTGTTTAGATGACCAAGTAATGCAGTCTCTCCCAGAAAATCCTAAATATATATTGGACAACCTAGGAACACAAGCGACAGCTGCCAAGGGCTCTGGAGTCAATGAATCATGGGCTGCGGATTCCCAAGCTGGATAACAGAAGGTGCACCACCTCTTCCACCCCAAAAGCAGCATGTGGTTGTCTCATGTTCTCTCCTCCCTGTCGTGATGTATAATGCTCAGACATTAAAATTTATAATGTCATAAAAAATTATTGGAAAAGCATGTGGCACAAGATGGGCGAAAGGTTTCAAAGAAAGTTCAGTTAACCTTGTATGCAGTACAATGTATTCATTTGTCTGGGCACACACTGGCATGAATTAAATTTATTCAAATTTCAGCCTCTGAAATAAGGCAAACCTTTTAAATGTAATAGTTTGGAACTACCTTGGTTTCCACAATGCCAGACTTTTAAAATGTTACTGTAATTATGATGCTGCATTTATTTTACAGTTCCAATAAGTTACAAATCTCATTTTGTTTGTTACAGATTACCAAATAAACCAATTGCAGTTTATTATAGTGTGGAAAAAATAACGAAAAATTCCTATTTAATCCAATTAGTATTCATATTTAAAAAGTGCACATTCTGAAATAATATTAACAGTACTATATACACTTATGAGAGACCTTACAGAAATATCAGTAACTGTTGCCAAATCGTGGCAACAGTATAAATGTTGTTTCTTCCAATTCTGCTTACAGTCTGTTGAATCTGTCTGTATTTGGGGCAGAAATTAGTTAATGTCATTTCAGGCTTTGAAAGGATAATTTATGCAATCTACGTAAAAATGGGAATCACACCTGTTCACTAAAGACTTGCTATTTTGCATAAGCAGGCTATTATTTTCTTATTTAAATTTCTCCTCTCATCAACTGGCAACATTAAAAATGTGTCACAATAGCTGCCTACTTGATACAGAGACTTCAAGCACACTCATATTTCCACCATTATTACTTTTTATTGATTTAATGATTTATTTCCTACTACACCTATGCCAAATGAGCATTTATATATTTGCCTGAAACAAAAGCTATGAAGAAGTAAAGTTTAGTAAACTGTTTTACTTGTACTTCAACCTTTTTGGTTGTTGTGAAAAAAGATGGTTCTCTTATTCTGTCTATAGATTATAGGACTTTAAACAAAATACGCGTAACAAAAACACTCTTTATGCAAGTTTGGCAAGCTTTCTGTAGACTGATCTCACTTTATTTTTAATTTTTTTTTTCATTAAAGTACAGTACATCATATACAAATAGCAGTGAGATCAGTCCCCCTTCTGTTCTTGTAACTAAAGAATCGGGAACAAGTTCAATATATAAGATAGCTAGAAAGGCAAAAATCTGATTTGCCAGAGTCTATTTTTGTCTTAAAACCAATCCAGACATAAAACAGGGAAGGGTTCATTTCAATTTTATTCCTCTGAAACATGCTTCCAAATAAACATACAGCATGCTATACTGCATATTATAAATACAGCAGAGTTACATTAAAAAACAAACATACATAAAAACATTACTTGTTAATCCTTTTATAGTTAATTGTAACCACAGTCCATTATATATGTAAGTGTAGACCAGGATTTCGTAAACTTTTTTTTTGTCACCACTCAATCTTGCCCTTTTTAGTGTCTTCCAGACCCATCCCTTGTTGAATGGCCAGACATTTACTTCCTCAGAATCGTCAGAGTGTGGTGGGGAGGGGTCCCTTTGGAGAATCATGGATGATCGTCATGGGGTGGAGGTAATGGAGAACAATCATCAGGGCAATGTCGATTGATTTATCAACCCATTGCAACCCTCTTTCCAAACAATCCATGAAGCATTACCATTAAATACAACAGTGACTTGTGACCCAACATAGGCAACCCCCCATAGTTTAAGAAATTCTGTTGTAGAAAAATGGAATGAAGAGCATATTGGGTTGGAATTAAAGGCAAAGCCAGCTGACCAGTTGGTCAAAAGAAAGGAGCAATGCCCGATGACGGTATATAATTAAAGTTATCTCGTTTCTTTTTCTATATACTCAACTTAGATGAAAGTCCTACATATAAGATATCCTGAATAGCCAAATAACAACATAACTGTTGCATACTTGTTTATTTTTTAGTTTATTCAGTGCTCCCAATTCCCGCTTGTACAGTTTGATGTTAACTGGAACAACAGGTGGCAACCCAAAGCATTTCCTCTTTTCCAGTCATTTTGTTGCCAGACATTATAAACTGACACCTAGAGGGAGAACAATTAAAGGAGGATAAACCTGAAAGGAAATGTACACCCTTATTTTGTTATAAGAGATGCCAAACTAAACTAAACAAACCATCAAGTGCTGATCATTTTTATGACACTACAGATTTACATCAAAGCTTTTTCTTTCTTTGTTCTTTTACTTCCCTTATAAAAACCCATAGCATAAAGCCAGACGTTTTTGCAGATGCTAAAGAAACTGCTCACGCTGTATTAGTTAATTAAGGAAGTGATATTGATGGGATTGTATTTTGCTGATCATGGCAAAAAAGGCATCATCAGTTTGGTGAATCTGCTGAGATATGGAGAATAGTCACTTCCTGCCAGTATGGAGATCAAGGTAGTATTAGTATTAGGTATTATAAATGCAAGTCACCCTAACAGCATATTTTTGGAGTGGGTCGACAGAGGAAACACACAAGAATATAAGGAGAAAGTGCAAAAACAGCCCGGAATTACACTGAGGTCCACGCACTGAAAGACAGCAGCTCTACTTACTGTGCTACTCATGTTTAAAATACTTATTCAAACTGTAAATTTAAAATTACACTTTATTTATGTAAGTATTGGCAAAAATACCTCCAATGTGGATGGGGAGACTTTAACATCAGACTTCCACAGTAGAGAGAACAGACTGATGAAAGGAGTGCTCCTGTACCAATAGAAGTCAGAGGTGGCTAGGAGGTAGAAGAACGTTCAGGTAACAGGCAAAGGCACCAGTGGAGCTGAGTAACATGACAGGAAGAATGCAATATTCCTCCAGAACACTACAGGGCAGACAATTAGCAGATGGCGCTTAAAATGTGAGCGAGGCCACAAAGGCTTTGCAAAAAGTTAGAAAGGTTCTTGTATGAAAGATGACAATACATTTTCCTAAGCTGTGGGAAAAATAGCACCACACTGCATTGCAGGACAGAGGTTCAGAAGGACGAGCACATTAAGTGGGAAGACCTGGGGCCTCATGTATAAACGGTGCGTACGCACAGAAATGTTGCGTACGAACCTTTCCACGCTCAAATCGCGATGTATAAAACCTAAACTTGGCGTAAAGCCACGCACATTTCCACGGTAACTCATACCTTGGCGTACACAATTTCTCCGCTCGGTTTTGCAGACTGGCGGCACCCAGCGTCAAAGCAGTGCTACTGTTCCTGCGTGATCACCCTTTCTTTCTTAGATACACATCCACGGCGGCGGCTTTATCAAATACACTAAAATTAACCGCATATCGTTCATAAATTTAATGCATCTGATTGTAATTAACCTGTAACAACATAATGGTCCACAGAATGGTCAAACTACTGTTCCTGTGTGCTCATCCTTTCTTTCTTAGCTCCACATTCCTGACGCGGCTTTATAAATACACTGAAATTAACTGCATATTGTTTATTAGTGTAATGCATCTGATCGTAATTAACCTGTAGCAATATAATGGGCCAGGGAATAGCCATAGTATTCCAAATACCATAACTGCTTTAGCGTTGTTACGCTCACTGCATCTTGTTCTTCTTTTTGCTGCTCCCATTAAGGGTTGCCACTGCGGATCATCTTTTTCCATATTACTCTCACTGCACCACTGTGAGTATTTATATCACTGTATCTGAGTGTGAATCACAGCAGCAGATGATCAGAAAGAGAATTATCGGTATACAGTTTCAAGTACACACTACCTCAACCACGGCAAAAAGCGTCAAAGCCTTTCCTGTACGGACCTCGCGTTTCAGAAACAGTTTCATCCCAAGAACTATAAACGCACTCAATCAGTCCATCAAGTGCTCCTTGTAGAACTGTTTGTACTTATAAGTACAATCACCTCACTGTAAACTTACACTACAGTTATAATGTTGCACAACCTGCGCTACTTTATAAAGTGCATATGATGAAATGCAGCAAAATATGTTGCTTATAGTATACAGATAAAACTTTAACTTCATTTAAATAATCTGTATTGTTAATAATTAAACATGTGAGGACACGGTGCCGCAGCGTATAGCTAGTTCAAGGATAGCTCCTGCCTTGTGCTGTATTCTTGCTGGTGCTGACGCGACACTGGAAGGATAGACGAATAGAATAATTAAACATGTACTACGAAGATATTTCAATGTTCCTTAAAAGTTTTGAAGAATCGGCGTTCTAAGTTTACAAATGGCTTAACGTCTATTACAGAGCTGATTGTGTGGCGATTGGAGAAAGAAAAGTATGGACAGGAATTGGAGATTAGTACGTTTGAAAGAGACAGTACTTCTGTAATAAATTATTTCATCGAAGGTCGCACATGGTGCAGCAAGCCTCTTGCGTGAGATATGAACAATCACTGCGCCACCGTGTTCCCATGTTTAATAACATGCTTTCATTCCTATCATCATGAAAATGATATCACATATACATCTCAGTATTTTAATTATTCAGAGAGCTGTAATATCTCGAATGTAATGCATTCTGTGTCCTGTCGGAGAAAGAGAAAGAACGGAAGCACGTAGTGATTCACACAGAGCACATAGAAGATCAAACACAGAACAAAGCATTTAATGTGCTACTTGAGAAACTAGTAAAATAAACGATTTTAAGATGAAGTTCATGATGTTCTACTTTAATGGCAAAATAAACTATGTGATTAAAGTGGAAATTTCGAGATTAAAGTTGACATTTCGTGCTTTTTTCCCACTGTGTGCCTATGTTTTTTGTTTGTACCCTAATACACTTTCATATGTCACTCAGACGGTGGGCTACGACTTGCCTTTTCACGGCGACTTTGATATGTGATTTCTTTTTTATTTCGGGCACTGTGCGACTTTGTGAATTTGATCTTTCGAGTTTTTCCGACACTCTGTCACTCGATCAACTTTCTTTTGTTGATTATACCACTGTTTAAACCAACAAATAGTACGTTTTTCCTTTGCCTCCACTTGGTATTCGCTGAAATTCTTATATTTTCCCTTGTGTTTTTCCCATTGTCTTTTCACAGAAGGCTATTTATATTGATTTGCATATTCAAAGAGGCGTAATTCTGAGAGGAGTTGGGGCGGGACAGAAGGCGCGTGCACGTGCGTTACTTTTCACGCAAATCGGGATTTATGTAGTGGAAGAACGTGAAAGTATGCGTGCGCACAGATTCCTGCATCTGGATTTTTCTGTGCGTACGCACAATCCCGCTTTTGTGCTTACGCCATGTTATAGTGTGAGTTCTACGCACGGCGTTATACATGAGGCCCCTGGCCCTTGATCAGAGTGTGTCTAACAGTGTTCTCCTATAAAGAATTGTCAAGGCTCAAGGGATCTAGAGGCAGCTTTTTCTTGGCTACCCTACTTAACAAAGGGAACAGACCTGTGTAGGTAGGCCCAGTGAAACACAAAGTTTTATTGTTTTTCTCGCCTTTTTTGTACATTCCTTGTGTGATTCAGACATGATAAAGATGTGATTTACTCTGGAAGCTCTCTGGTATCATTTTGGAAGAGGTCAAACACTGCTAGGGCATCATTTCCTGTTTTAGTTTGAAAATCATGATGCCTTTGTAACACCCATACAGGATATCGGTTTGTGAGGTTGTTTATAACTTTTTAAAATTATTCTCTGTTTGCTTAAGGTACGGTTTTGCTGAATTAAAATTTAAAAGATAAAAACAGTTTATTTAAATAAATAATGAACAAAGAACAAAGGAAGAGTTCATGTATCTCGTAAACCTACATTTTTGTGTTCTGTTTGTTATTTTTTTTTTTTTTTTACTTATTCCTGTGTCTTGTTTTCTTTACATTTTACTTTGTATTGGTTTGCATCCTCCTGGTCTTCTGCCCTTCAAGTTTGTCAAGGGAGGGTGGAGTCTTTGATTAGTGTGCCGACCTCAGGTGCTGCAGCCATTAAGTTGCAGTTATCGAAAGGCTATTTAAAACACTTGCTGCCATAGGGATATTGCTCTTGTATTACCATCTACTTGGTTGCCTTTTTTGTTTCTCCCTGTTGTAAGTATTTAATGTTTGTGAGTTTGGATTCTATGGCTTTAGACTTTAGTATTATATTTTGAATTTTCAGTTTTGGATTTTTGGTGTTGATCTGGTTATGGATGTGTTGAGTCATGGAATAAAAGACCATTCCCCCTAATGCATGCTTTTTGCTGATGACATTGTGCTGCGTAGCACCAGAAAAGAGGAAGTGGGGAAGAAGTTGGAAGAACAGAGAAGGGCTCTGGAAAATCGAGGGAAAATGATAAATAGGAAGAAGATAGAATATACGAAACTTAATGATGATCAGGATTCAGAAGTTAGCCTGCAGGGAGAGCTGTTGAAAGAAGTGGATATATTTTAATATCTAGGACCACTGGTGACCCAAGATGGAAAACGATACATAGATAACCTACAGAGTGCAGTGTGGATGGAACAATTAGAAGAAGTTATAAGGAGCATTGCGTGATCGAAGAATTAAGGTGAAGATTAAAGGTAAGGTTTTTAGGATGGTGGTAATACCAGCAATGATGTATGGAGTTGAGACATGATCCGTAAATGGAGCACAGGAGAAAAATGTTAGACATAGCAGAAATTAGAATACAGTGATCCCTCGCTATATCGCGCTTCGCCTTTCACGGCTTGACTCCATCGCGGATTTTATATGTAAGCATATTTTAAATATATATCGCGGATTTTTTGCTGGTTCGCGGATTTCTGCGGACAATGGGTCTTTTAATTTCTGGTACATGCTTCCTCAGTTGGTTTGCCCAGTTGATTTCATACAAGGGACGCTATTGGCAGATGGCTGAGAAGCTAGATTGCTTACTTTTCTCTCTCTCTTGCGCTGACTATCTGTGATCCTGACACGCACTCCTGACACGTATGGGGATTGAGCAGGGGGGCTGTTCGCACACCTAGACGATACGGACGCTCGTCTAAAAATGCTGAAAGATTATCTTCACGTTGCTATCTTTTGTGCAGCTGCTTCCTGAAACGACATGCTGCACAGTGCTTCGCATACTTAAAAGCTCGAAGGGCACGTATTGATTTTTGACTGAAAAACAAACTCTGTCTCTCTCTCTCTCTCTCTCTCCCTGCTCCTGACGGAGGGGGTGTGAGCTGCCGCCTTCAACAGCTTTGTGCCGCAGTGCTTCGCATACTTAAAAGCCAAACAGCCCTATTGATTTGTTCGCTAGAGATTGTTTTCTCTATCTATGTGACATTCTGTGCTCCTGACACGCACTCCTTTGAAGAGGAAGATATGTTTGCATTCTTTTAATTGTGAGACAGAACTGTCATCTCTGTCTTGTCATGGAGCACAGTTTAAACTTTTGAAAAAGAGACAAATGTTTGTTTGCAGTGTTTGAATAATGTTCCTGTCTCTCTACAACCTCCTGTGTTTCTGCGCAAATCTGTGACCCAAGCATGACAATATAAAAATAACCATATAAACATATGGTTTCTACTTCGCGGATTTTCTTATTTCCCGGGTGGCTCTGGAACGCAACCCCCGCGATGGAGGAGGGATTACTGTATTGAGATGGAAAAGAAATGAGACAATCAGAGGTACAACAAAATTGGAAGAGATATGTAAGGAATTACTGGAAAGTAGGTTGAAGTGGTACCCTTTTTAATGGGAGAGACAATAAGTGTGCAGAAGAGTGATGGGAATGGAAGTACAGAGAAGAGAATGCGGAGGAGGCAAAAGAAGATGTGGATGGATAAAGTAAAAGAAGATCTGAAGGAATAGTAGTTGACTGATAAGGAGGTGCAGGACTGAGCTATTTGGGGAAGGTTGATCAAACTTATTGACCCCACATAGAAGTGGGGAAAAAAAGTGAAAGAAGAAGAAGAAGGATTTTTGGTGCTGGAGGTCTTATTCTTTTTGCTTTTGGTAGTTAAACCCATTCTTGTTTTTCTCATGCAACAAGAAAACATAGCTGTACAGCAAAGAGCAACAAAGTGCACACTTGGACTTAAGGACATGTTGTACTCTGACAGACTCAGAGAATTAAACCTGTTTAGTGTCAAGCAGAGGAGACTGGAGAGGAATCTAAACCAGGTCTTTAAAATTCTCAAAGACATTGATAAGGTAGTGTAGCAAATAAGCCCTTTGTCCACCTCTTGAACCCTCAGGTACCACTCTGATGACCAGGTGAAAGTATAATAACTATTTATTTTGTTATTACACGGTGCACAAAGCACTCCACACACCACACTACTCATATAAATCACAATACTCTCTATAATAACCAATCCTCCTCGCCCAGACACTTTGCCACCCTACCTCCCAGCTCAGCTCACTGTACTGGGCCTCCCACAGTCCTTTTATAGCCCCTGACCCGGAAGTGGTTCCTGGCACAACCCACAAGTCCATTTCCTTCCGGGTCAGGGCAAACAGTCCTCTTCTTCACCCCGGGAGCACGTTGTTTCCTCTGGTCACGTGACTGTGACGCACTCCCGGGTTATAGGGCACGCAAGAGCCCACTAGCCCCCCCCCCACAGCGACTCCCGGTGGCCCCCAAGGTATCCAGCAGGGCTGTGTGTATAAACTACAAAGTCCATGAGGCCCTGCTGGAAGTCGGGGCACCATCCTGCTGTCCGGAGGGCTCCTCCTAGCGGCCTGGGGGTGGCGACCGGAGTCCATAGCCGGTCGTCCATCACAGTAGATTCAGCCAAAATCATTCAATATAACAGTAAACCACATAGTCAATGTCACCATTTGAAATTAAAGAGAAGCATATTTAGGAATGAAGCCAGGAAGCACTCTGCTCAAAGAGTTGTGGGAACTTGGAACAAACTACTGAGCCATGTAGCTGAAGCAGAAACCTTGAAAACCTATTGGGACAGCTTAGCAATTAATAAACAAACAAGCTTCATGGACTGAATGGTCTTATCTCATTTGTCAAATTTCTTAAATATTTAAGTAGTTAAATATTTAAGAATTTTTTCTCTTTTTTCTTTCTTGTTTAATCCTTTATCGAATTCCCCAGTTTCTTATTATTTTTCTTTATCTATACATACATTATTTATTATTTAGAATTTTGGATTTGGAATTTTTGTGTTTTTTTTTTTGAAATATGAATTTCTTTTTTAATTACATTATCTGCACCCTGATTTATCAAGGTTCTGCATTATCTAAGGCAAGGCTATAAGTGTAATACATTACTTTACTTATAATGCATAAAAGCTTTGCTAGGAGTACTGTACCGGATGTGTAAATACTATACTTTTCTCTGTGACTGTACAGAGCGACATGTTGAAGAACTGGTGACTGTGGGAATATGAGAATGACTTACTCACTCCTCCCTTGGCTATTGTCAATGTGTAGTCAGCATTGACCATGTACATATGCTATACTGTTTCATTCACTTTTATACATTTCACAGCACTGTGGTGAACTAACAGTGGGAACTGAGAACCTGTTTTCTGTGGCTGAGATGCTATATGGAGAGCTCCTTCCATCACCTGTTCAGAGCAGTCTGTTTCCCTGGTAATGTCAGATGATCTCTTTCTGTTAGCTTCCACCTTTTCTGAGCACCATCACCACTACACTCTACCTATCCATAGTGCAAATCCCAGCCTTACCACCAATTGAATAACTGTGTACTCAGGCCATGAAACATCTCATTTCGAAGATCTGCACTGAGGTCAGCTGTTGAAGCAGTGGTGTGAGCTACACGGCTGTTCAGAGCCCGTCTCAGATTGCTGTGAGTGGTGCACTTCCCTAGTAATGTCAGCTGCTCTGCCTTTCTCTCTCACTCTTTCTCTCTGTTTGCACCCAAGCTTCTCTGCATAGCATTGACATTAAAGTTTTCTGCTATCTGAGGTAGCAGCAGTCCACATTATCTTGGATAACATACTGTAAGGATATTTAATTTATTAATTAAAGTATTGTCTAACCATGATGTTTTTGATGGTTCTTGCCTTCCCGTTTTGGGAGATCATAACAGTGCCAAAAGTTACAGACAAAATAGCAAAAGCTATAATCATTTTGTAACTAAATGGTGGTGGTGGGCACTGGAGAGAGTCAGTTATGATCTTTTTCTGCCTGGTGGAGTGGATTGTTCTGTAATTCTCCCCTTTCTCCTATCAGTTATCCCCTTATCCCAATACACAACCCGACTCTGGCTCACTTAGTAATTCTGTTTAATACAACTTTAAACATGAACCTAGGGTCACATCTGGTCATTCACTGAAATAATTCTCAGGATTGTATCTTATTTTTTTGACATACTAATTTTTTCTGTAGCAGTCCCTGTGCCTTTTGAAAAGTGCATTTTTCCAAGATAGCTCTCACGTTGCTTGAATTCTTAAAAGGGGCTTCAAGGTCTCTCTTCTCCAGGCCAGGGACCCTATTATGTTTTCTCCCAAGCTGGAGGTTGTTAACATCACCAAATGCTCTCTCCATGGCTCCATAATTTCTCTATATAAGGAGGTTCAGGCATCCCTAGCTTCTGTAAGGGTATTTGTTCTCTAGGGTACTTGGGGAATATTACTTTCTTCAGTAACTTTGCTTCATTCTTTAATAGAGTCTGTAACCCCTGGAAACTCAGTTTCTCCTGCAATGGCATTAAAACATTTATCATCACAGTCAGCCTGCCCTGTGAAACTTTTTTTTTTTTACCTGCATACTCCTGCCTGACGTCATATTCATTTTTTCAGGGCATAAAGTTAGTCACTCTAAAAACACAGTGCGCAGTAAGTGTGTATGTATGTTGAGGAAGCTGAGATGAAACTAATTTGACGTGTGCTTTGTGTTAGAATGTCTTGAAGGCCAAGCTAGAGTTTTTTGTCTACAACAGATTGACTGTTATTGCCAAGAAATGGGAACAAGAACAAAGCTTTCCTGAAGCTAGCTGCAGGGTTTGGCAAGGGCTGATTCTACGTGCTTTCTCATCACATGCTCCTGCACTTGAATTTCCTCACATCCACACAACTGTAATAGTCTACTGTCAGAAAATAAAAGTGTTTTCAGTTACAGTCTATATTTTTCACAGTTACCTTTTCATTATTTTTTAAATAACAGAAATTTAAAGCAACCTTAGCCCCAGTGTAGAACTATTTCAAATATTACAATACATATTTGGGTCCTTGTGTGTCTGATCTTAGGTCAGCCTTGTGATACATGTGACTTTTGCAGCTTTTCAAAGAAAGCAGCAATCTACATGTTTCCTTTGATCTTTGAATGGATCTTAATGGCCCGGAATAGATCATAACAACAGTATCCACCATATACTTTCATGGTGAGATTGCTCATACCTATGCAACCTGGAGACAATAATTCATAATCCAATAATTGAGTCCTCCTGTAAAAAAAAATGCAGGGTGCACAGTAGTAACAACAATGTTACTGTAGTTAACAAGCTGCATTCATAAATAACTGCAGGAATAGACAACCCTGGAAGGCATAATTTAAAAAGAACAGTTAAAAGAATGAACATACAGTATGCACAAATGAGTCCAGCATGCTTGTTTGTTTACTTGGACATGTGAAAATATAGGATTTGATTATTTTTGCCCTTGGTGTTGTCTGCTATTACTCTGTGCAAATACTGTAGAAGAATAATTTTCTGTTTCCTTTGTGGCTGTTAAAATATGAATTTTATCAGTTCATTGTAGACTAAGTACTGTCTATAAAAAGGTTATCTTAAGGACAATCTTTCCAATATGTTGCCTTGTGAGTGTATGTTTAAAACAGGGGTCCTCAATCATGGTCCTGGAGGGCCGCAGTGGCTACAGGTTTTTGCTCCAACCCAATTGCTTAATAAGAAGCACTTACTGCTCAAGTAACTCTTCTGCTTCACTTTAGTTGTCTCTCTCGTTAAGATTTTGAACCCTTATTGCTAATTTTAGTTTAACAGCTGTATTCTTGGTTTTTAATTGCTCCTAATTTGCAATAACATGCAAATGAGAAAAGAGACCAACATTTCTCCATTTAGCTTGTTACCATTTACATCTGTGTGTATTTATCATGCACTACTGGGTTTAAGTAAATACTTGGAAGGAAAGTGAAGAGAAAAAAGTGAAGGACTGAGAATTACTCATCCATTTTAGCTTTCACATCATTTGGATGATATCCTTAGAAATTAGAAGAAAATCTAGGATATGAGAATTACCTGACATAGTTGAGTTAAAGCAATAACAAGCCATGAAATTAAATTATTGGCAAGAATTGCTTTCTAATTAAGCAACCGGGTTAGAACAAAAACCTGCAGCCACTGTGGCCCTCCAGGACTGTAACTGTGAGGACCCCTGGTTTAAGAGCTTTGGAAGGGTAGGTGCATATGAGTCCCTCATTAACAATTAACAATCAGAATAGCAATGATTTTTATAGATTAATCTCAGCTTAAGCAAATGCCTCCTTACTAAGGTTTTGTGTATAGTGTACTAGTTGACTTTAAAATAGCCATGATTTGGTATGTTGCCCTAGCCAAGGGATACTACTACATTAGAGACTACACTGGTGTGCCCTGGTGTGCCAAAGTGGATACGCCATGAAAGATCCCTGGCCTGTATAGTATTTTTAAGTTACTTCATGTTTAAGGCCATTTAAAGACATATTTATCCTTATGCCCTTACATCCAGCAAATATTACAAATACACTGCTCAGAAAAAATTAAGTGAACACTTAGATCACACATTGGATTTCGATGAACAAAATATTCAGGTGGAAAATCATTACTGAGTAATACAAAATGATGTAATAACAGTCAATGGAAACCAAAATCACTAACCCACTGAGGGCCGGATTCAACATCGCACTGAAAATCAAAGTCAAAAATTGAAATCAAAAGCTTATCCACCTTGCGTGAATTTCAGCACAGCAACTCATAATGTGTCTCAGTGGTGTGTATGGTCCCCATGTGCCTGTATTCACTCCCAGCAAAGCCTCCTGATGAGTTGGCCAGTGGTGTCCTGAGAGATCTTCTCCTAGACCTGGATCAGGGCATCAGTAAGCTCTTGGACAATCTGTGACGCCACTTGGCTGTGTCGGATTCACCAATACATAAAGTCCCAGAGATTCTCAATTGGATTCAGGTCTGGGGAACATGCGGGCCAGTCAGTGACATCAATTCCTTCGTCATCCTGGAATTGCCACTCTGGCCACATGAAACCAAGCATTGTCCTACACCAGGAGAAACCCAAGGCCCATTGCACTAGTGTAATGTCTAACAATGGCTCTGAGGATTTCACCTGGTACCTAACAGCAGTCAGGGTACCATTGCCTAGAATGAAGAGGTCTGTGCGACCCTCCAAAGATTGCCTCCCTAGACCATCAAAGACCCACCACCAAACTGGTCATAATGGATGATGTTGCAGACTGCATAACATTCACTACGTTGTCTCCAGACTCTTTCGCATCTGTCACATGCGCTGAGTGTGAACCTGCTCTCTTCTGTGACAAGAACAAGGCAGCAATAGCGGAGCTGCCAATTGTGGTACTCTTTTGGAATGCCAATCAAGCTGCATGGTGATTATCTGTGAGCACAGGTCCAACTAGAGGACATCGGGCCCTCATGTGGACCCTTACAGAGTATGTTTCTGACAGTTTGGTCAGAAACGTGCACACCAGTAGCCAGCTGGAGGTTATTTTGTACAGCTCTGGCAGTGTTCCTCCTATTCCTCCTCACAGAAAGGAGCAGATACCGGTCCTGCTGCTGGGCTGATGTCATTCTATGGCCATGTTCAGCTCTCCTTGTATCCCCTCCATGCTCTTAAGACTGTGCTGGGAGACACAGCAAACCTTCTTGTGACTTCACATATGGATGTACCATCCCAGAGGAGCTGGTCTACCTGTGCTACCTGTATCAGCTACAGGTACTGCTTCATGCTGCCAGTAGTGACAAGGACAATAGCAGAAAACAAAACTAGAGAAGAATCAGTCAGGAAGGATAATGAATGAGCAATTTTCTGTGGCCACCACCTGCAAAACTATTCCCTTTTAGGGGCTGTCTTGCTGTTGCCTCTTCGCACCTGATATCCCTGAAGCTTTACTGACTTGGTGTTAGAATGTGATGATTAAGTGTTACCTTAATTTTTTTGAGAAGTGTATATTAATGAGAGAGATCAGAGGAAAATGATCTGAATTATTCAAACTCTTTACAACAGTGGTGTGTGGAAAGCTATCTTTGAATACATAGTACATTGAGACTTGAAGTGGGTGGGGTATAGCATCTAAGGTACAGTACATGCACTTTGTCATGTCAGCTAATAACAAGAACAAGAAGAAGCTTCTGTAGGAATGTAATAAAACCACAACAGGATGACTGAATACTGAAAAAAATAATGAGTGGTCTGATGAATCTCAATTTCTTTGATCAACATTTAGACAGTAGCAACAAAATTGGGCATAAACAGTGTAGATCAATGGATCCATTCTGCCTTGTGTCAGTGGTACAGGCTGGTGATGTTATTACAGTTGTTAGGCCACTTCATACCAAATAAGCACCATTTGAATGCCACAGCATCATTGTTAACCATGTGCATTCCTTTATGCCAACATTGTACCCTACTTCAAATGGCTGCTTCAAGCAGAATAATGTGCCAGTCAAAAAGCAAGCATTATCTCAAACTGGCTCCACTTCACATTTATCAAATAGACCATTTTGCAATTAGTCAGAACTTGGCAACATGGTGGTTTATAAATTCTTCTGTTGAGTCAGGCAAAATAAAGGATATTTCCAGCACCTTGCTGAATAGATATCTCAAATAATGCAGGTTGTTCTGAAGGCAAAAGTGGGTTGCATTAAATAAGTGTATCTAACAAAGCACATACACATTATATTTCACCTTACTTCTATGTATGTAATAGAGTGGATATGACATTCTTCTATTGATGGCCCTATTACTTAGGTGATTTTGTTCTCCCATAAAGACCTAAAGAGCAAGACAGTGTGATAACCTGTTTGAGTTAAATAGATAGATAGATACATAGGTGTGACTCCTAGAACTGGATGTGTTGTATAATCTTGACACCAAGATTACTGTACATATCATACAGATTATTAATCATACAGATCATACAGATTATTAGTACTTTATTTGGCAAAAATATATGTGGGACTCAACTACAGTAATAGTATTTTTGATGCTGTGAGCTGACAAAATAGGCTTGAATTGCAATAAAATACTATTCCCAGGACAGTCTAGTATTTCACCTTTAATACAGGCATGGCAATTTATTCTTAAAAAAATATTTAACAGTCCTTTATTTTAGACATCAAAGTATAGCAAGTTTAATCACCAGTCACATCCTGTGACTGCAAAACTCATGCCTCTGTCAATATGGTATCTAGACTAAAGGCTAGCTTTAGTCATATATGTAACCTACAAAAAGATCACTTCAAGTGAAAAAACACACTCCTTATTATTTATTTCTGATCAATCATGGTTGCTTTATAACTCTTAATTAAATGTGAAGTGCAGATGTTCTTTTATAGCAGTGTAGGCTCCCTATCTAAAATGAAAACACAATGTTGGCTTTCACATCACAGATCAGATGTTGTTTGTCACTTGTTACAAAAAGCACAAAAAAGAAATGTTATCCAACCATCCCTTATCAAATCCCGCTTCTTCTAATTCAGCATCAATGGAGACCAGAGCCCAGCAGCGTCTGGCTGAAGGCCGGAGTCAGCCCTTGACAGAGCACCAGTCCATCACAAGGCACACTTATTCACACCAGGCCAGCTTAAAGTTGCTAATTAAATTAATGTATGTTTTTGGGATGTGCAGAAAAACCAAAGTACATGAGGAAAACACAGAGAAAAACAGGAAGAATGTTTAAACTGCACTCTGACAGTGACATGTCTAAGATGTGGAAATTAAACATAATAAAACAAAACAAAATATGTAAAAAAAAACATTTCTTACACATGATTTATTGTACATTAAATAGTAATGAATTGGCAGATTTTTCACTAGAAGTTAAATTGTATTATTCTTGTAAAGGGGTAAAAGTCAACATCGCTGCTTCATCACAAAAAGACTTATGTGGAAATTCTGATCTAGGTACTGTTTCTGTGGAGTTTCAGTTCCCAGGATTCACTGATTTTCTTCTACAGTCTAAAGATATGTTGATGAGGATATGTGGCAATTCTTGTACAGCAGTGAGTGAGTGAATGTGTTGTGTGATAGGCAGGATAAGCAGGTCAATGTTGCCATGATTGGTGTCCCCTCCTGTATAGGAATAAGAGAATTTGGAAAATAAATGAATGAACAATCTATGAATTGGCAAAATATTTGTTTAACACAGCCTCCTGGCCTCTGTGACCCTGAATTAAATACAAAGGCAATATAAAAATATATGTGGTGGTTAAAACGGGAATAAGGATTGGGTCCCATTTAATTCAGCAAACAAACTGAAAACAAAACAAATGCAATGTGACATCAAACAAAAGAAATACAGGCCATATAGATTTCTCTAGGTTTGTAAATGCTGCTGGGTTGAGCAGGTCTGGCTTTGAGCAGCTCCATCTTCCGATCTGGCTTGAACCAAAGTGCGACACCTCCTTCTGGAGGATGTCCAACTTTACAGGACGTGGCTCAGGAGGGGCGGAGCCAGCTGTCATCACTGGGTATCTTCTTGGAGCTGTAGAGGCAGAAGCAGGTGATTATGTTAGCGACAGCATTCCCTTTCATCCCGGAGTGCACATCATTCTGAGTGATGAGCTCAGGAGATGATCCCCTGACACGTATGCATGACAATGTATATTTATATGTGCATTTTTACCACAAACAATAGCCAGTGGTGTGTAATGTAAGAATCTAACCAGTCAAGGTATTCCCTTTCAGTTTATGTAGCCCTCTCACTCATTGATGTGTCTTTTCTTGCCTATGCGCAGAGATTTCACCTCCGCAACATGGTGACTATTTTGTAAAACTCATACTTTAAATAAAAGATCTGATCAATATAAATGCCTGTGAGCTCTCATTAGTTCCAGGTACTAGACTCCATTACATCTTTCTTCTCTGAAGCTTTATTATCATACAAATATTTGTATATAGAGCAAGCACTGTAAAGTGAGTGTCTTGTAGTTTAAAGAGACAAGAAGTATTTCTTTAAATTGTTATCAATGTGCAGTTCGTGAGTTGTTTTGTTTTGACTGAATAAAGTTCCAGTAATTTAAGGATTTCATTGTTTTGAAATAGTCAAACACTTTCTGGGAATCTCCTTGAATTAAAGCAGACACACCCATATGTAGAGTTTATGAGAGTTATGAACTAACAGTAATATAGCGTAAGAGTAATAAACACCCAGCCGCTTTGTAGGAGCCTTAGGGTGCTCTGCCTGTCAGCTGGGCCTGCTTACATGACTGAACTATAATATCTCCAAACAGAAAAGTAAAGCCCACTTCTCCAAACTCTAGCGTGCCTCTCCCTTTTCTAGTGGCCTCTTGTCCAAGCTTATCTCCCTTCCTATCCTAAACACAATGAGATCAAGCAGAGAGTGGCCATGTATACATTTATATAATACATTATTATCAGTATCCTTGTGTATTTCACCTGTAGCTACCAACTGCTCAGATAAACTAATACTGCAAGGTTCTCAGCACATACCATTTAATCTAAGGCCTGGTTTATACTTCACGTGATGCAATGCATGCTCCAGCAGACGCTACTGCTGCGCAAGCGTTTTACTGTTTATACTTGTGTGCATACTTTACGTAAATCTGGAAGATTCCACCAGGTGGCAGTGCGAGATATCATCATGGTGAGAAAATGTTCGGCTTCGCTGTGTTGTGAATTGCCTGAAACACTCATTAAATTCCGAGGACACCTTGCCACCATATCTCTGAAAAGGATGTTTAATGATTAAATCCATCAATCCAGGGATGCACCCATTCCACCTAGCATTGGGCACGAGGCAGAAACAATCCCTGGGTGGGGCATCAGCTCATCGCAAGGTGAATTCAAGCACTCACATAAACTAGCGTCATTTTAGCATCACCAAATCTCCAAATCTACATATCTTTCGAAGGAAACCAGAGCACACTGTGGAAACCCACCAGGAAAACATGTAAACTCCAGGCAGGGAACACCAGCAACGTGACTCCCTGTGAGGCAATAGCGCTACCGCTCTGCCACTGTGTCACCCCCATGTGTGTAATTATTAACAGTATTCATTATTTAAAATGAAATTAACGATTTATCTGTAAAATGTAACATACATACTTGCATTTCATCATGAAAGTGATATCAAGTATAAATCTAAGGATTCTTAATGTGTTCTGTGTGGTAATCTATTGCTGCTTGCTGCTGCTGTCAGGTCAGGAGGAAGCCCCAGAAGCATGGTGCGATTAACAACTGAATTGGTTTTAAGATGACATTTATGATGGTCTGCTTTAATGATAAAGTAAACTACGAGATTAAAGCCGAAACTTCCACTTTATTCACAAAATACACCTTTGCACTGTGTCCTTAATTTTTTTTTCTGTGGCTCAAATACAGTGCTGTACATTCTGTTGCTGTTGTAAAGGTGCAAAAAAAAAGATGGCACAGAAGATGGTATGTGAGACTCTTAAAATGTATCATGTCATTATGTTGGGGAATATGCGACGCTTGAATATAAAAGCACCACAAATGCATTTGTATGTCGGCATTTGCTTCACCACAATGAACCATTCATCAAACATCGAAGCAGGCACATTGATCCCATAGGATTCTCAGAGCGGCTTTCTGTCACATGTAGACAGTAAAAAGAGACTCTGACATCACATTCCAACTTTTATCACACTACACCCCACGACTTTTTGCTGGGACTGCAATTCGCACACGCGACACGTTATTTTCTGAGGACCTGCTCAGAGGACGCATCAAATGAATGCTGCAAACGCGTGGCAGCCATGATGCGCGTGCGTACGCGTTCTGTGCGTGAAATATAAACGAGCCCTTAGTATTACTTAAGTGAGGATGTGTGTAGTGGTAGGGTGTCATACCGTGTTAGCCATTTTGTATACAATGAGAAGTCAAGCAGAATGACAACTTTTATTGGCTAACTAAACAGATTACAATATGCAAGCTTTTGAGGCCACTCAGGCCCCTTTTTCAGGCAGTTTTTGTTTTATTCCAAGCTGCCTTGAAAGCTTGCATTTTGTACTCTGTTCAGTTAGGTGTCATTTTGCTTGACGTCTCAAGAGATGAATGTGAATACACTGTTCAGGTGGGTTTGCTCTCTTGTCACATGCTTCATTTTATGCTTTTTCCCCCCGAATGGTGAAAACACTCCCTGCACCCCCTTAAAGGTTTCTTTCATGTTGAACACCATAAACATTTTTGTGAGGCCTAATTCCAGCATCTGTATGGCCCATAGGAATGAAAAAACAAAAAAGATGTCTCATTAATATGATTATGGTTTCTCCGAGACAATAATGTGATCAGAACTAAATCAAATGGAGACATTTACTTTTGTCTCATGCTTCTCAGATTTTTCTCCTGAGAAAAAACATCCTCGGTATTCTGCATAGTGCCCCCTCTTCATTTTCAGCAAAGTCACACAATGGGCTCAGTGTCTTAACATTTTTTTGCAATTTGAAAATATTTGCATTGTGTGCTCAGTAATATATGGTGAAATGTATTGAAAGTTGTTTGTGGTAATAAAACACTTTACTCTGATTACAAAACTGTGTTCCTTGCTTTTGAATAATATTATTAGTTGATGTAATTTATCTTGCTGTGCTTCAATTAGATCGGAGTCACTTGGGAAGAGAAGACAGGCAATGCTTAAGACTTTGGACTTCAGACCCTGAGGTTGTGGGTTCAAATCCCACTACTGACACCACTCTGTGACCACGAGCAAGCCACTTCTTCTGCCCGTGCTCCAATTTGAAAACCAAAAAAATGGAACAGATCATAGCTCAAATGTTGTAAGTCAACTTGGATAAAGGCATCATTCCAATCATAATAAAAAATAAGTCTTGAAAGAGATGACAACAAGACTCGAAAGATACCTCACAAAACCTATCATGCTCTTTAAACCAAATTCTCAATTTTGATTGCTTTACCTCAAATGTCTTCTTTAGTATGAAGCTATGTCTCTTAAATTTGTGCCAAAGTCAGCAAAGATCAACCTTTGAGCAGTAAAGTTATCCTGTGGGGATCCACTCTCTTATCTTATCTAGTTGAGCTAACACAGACTTAGAGACAATGTTTAGTGACTTAGCTTGCAGAAAAGGACTGCTTTGGTGAGCTATGAAATAAGGGACACAATAATGAGAAGACACTTTATTGTACTGCATGCACATAATAAACCAAAATGGAAAATAGCAATCATAAATTCTGGCTTTTAAAATGTGATTAAACATAGACAATCAAAATAAGAGTAAGTGGAACAAGCTGCATTTTAGTTAATACAAGGCCATCTGACATTTGTTGGATAATGTGCATCTGTTGAAAAATGCCTGCTGTGCTCTTTCACTGACTCCTTCTGCTGCCAGATCTTATTATTTAGACAGTTACAGTGACGATATATAACATCACCTGTAAAAACAGGCAGGTGGCTCACTAACTACACAACATTAAAAGATGGTGGTGACTGGCTTAAGTTCAGGAATTAAAAAGGGCAAGAATGTTTACTTTGTTTGGGCTTGTGCCCTGTCAGTTACTTTTAAATTATGTTATAAACTTGTTGTAGAATCCTGCTGATAGGTTTATCAAAAAAATAAAGCATGCTATCCAACATCAAAAGCCCAAGTGGTTGTTATACCAAAACATGGCAGGAAAAGACTGAAAATAAGAAAAACAGGGGGCTGACACTGGCGCTGTTTAAAAAACAGATCAAGATAAAACAGATAATACTGTATGTACTGAATTACATGAGAACATCTGAGCCTTTTGGAATTCTACTCTAAGAAATATAATATATTGTAGCCATTATGTTGTCAGAAATTAGTGAAAGGATATTTCCACTATTGCTGTTCCAGCTTCAAATTTCCACCTCTGACTCACTTTGGCCAGCAATAATGAAATGTGCATTTTTTTAAAATTGAAAAATAAAGATGGCTGCATGTTATATGCAAAATAATAGAGAGAAACAGGTTCAATCAAATAGCTCTCCCCTGATGCTTTAATTTGATTATTAGGTTAAATTTTGAAATGATCTTGCAGTAATTTGGAAAGGTTTTGCACTGCTTAGCTTTCATTAAGAAAGTGAACAAATGTCTCAATTTCTCATTTATCATCTGTCATATAATAATAATTCCAGATGTGCTAATTGTGTGTGCGTCATGAGTCTGAATATGGGCCTTGTGCAGACCTCATCTACATGTTTATACAGTACATGGCTGTTGTGCATGCTGTACTTGGCATATACAGCATAATAAACATGTTACTGTACAAGAATATCATTAATACGGGACATGACAACCAGGTATGCTACTTCATTAAATGTGTGATGAAAGATCAAGGTGAAACTGAGACATTTTAAATGTGGATTTCTAAAATTTACTGTAAACAATTAACAGAAATGAGAACACCACAAAATAAGATGACACATACTCTGAGCCTCTTTGATACTTTAGGTTGGCACTGTATTCAGAATTTTTGTACCCCTATCAGTTATCTACTCTTCAGCAGGCCTCACTGCCATAACACCCACTCCTTCTCTGTCTTCATTGCAAATATCATTTGTGGCCTTTTTATAACTTCACCTCTACTCTAAGAATTATACATTTAATTCTGTATGTTACCTGAAACCATCTCAAACACCTTCATAGTGCTGTGATTATTTTTATTAACTTATGAATGCTTCCAGTTCTAATAATATAAGTAAATTGAATTGCATACCTTACGCATTTTAAATTAGGGCCGGCTTGTGTACATAAAAGGCTCAAAAATAAATAAATAAATAAACCTCACTTAACAGCACAAGTTTTTGAAGGAGATGAATGAACACCATCATTGTGGAAAAAAAATCTAAAGTACTGAGTTTATCCTACAGCTTAACTCTTTGCAGTATACTGAATACTTACATTTTACAACATTGTTAGAGTGACATTCTTGGTATTCAACTGTTTTTCAGTGTTTAAAAGGGACCTAACTTCTATGATATTTTAGAAGTACAAAGTAAAAAGTTAATAACAATAATAATCTGGACAGAAATGCATTTCATTAAAAAGGATATCTAGCTAAAATTGGAAAATATTAGCTTCTGAATAAACTATTATAAGTAAGGAATTACAAAAAAGTGAAAAATAAGTAAACAAAAAAAAATCTGATTAGTGTAAGCTGCCCAAATTTGCGATGTTCATGAGGTACAAGTTCATAATAAACGAGGAGAGTTGTGTCACATATTTGAAATATTAAAATGTGTGCTTCAGTTTAAATGTTTAAAGTCTAAATATTCTGTTGTCATCTTCCATCATCTGATAGAGGTCAATAGAGGGCTAGATCCCTGTTGAAGGATCAAAAAATCAAAATTAACATCATATTTGTAATCATTTACCTTGAAATAGTCTAAAATGATCCCACGCATGCTTATGTTTGACATTTGTCATTTCTAACTTTCTCAGAGTGGCTCTTAGTGGGTATGGGCCACCAGTAAACCATTACCATATTGATGAGCAGCAACCTCAAAAGAGCATAAAAAACATACCACATGCTTATACTAACGATACTTATTCTTCCAAAGTTTCATGAAAAGGAATAACTTTGTCCTGTTGTATCCCATTAGGATGTGAACTACTGGGGTTGGGTGATGTGGCACCCACAACTTCAAGCCGTTCTGATCATTTTTGTTGAAGATACCTATTGATGTGCGCTTTGTCATACGAGTGTAATTTCCTGCACAAAATAAGGTCGGAAAGAATGGCCTAAAAATGAGGATTTTTTTCAGGTCTACCTGACCTGACCACAAATAGGGGGAAGCCCCAAAACATTTAAAATCTTACATAAGTAGAAAACAAGGCAAGTTGAATGGTGTATCGTATGTCAGAGTTTTCTCAAATTTGTGAGTCAGGAGGCGATGGACAAAAAAAAAAAATAGCAGAAGTGATTTCATAGCGTTCATAAATAATTCTTATAAACACATTAAAATGAAAGAATTTTAGTTTTTTGTTGAAGGACCAAATCAAAAAATAAGAAAAGACCATTAAAATAAATTAATTAAATTACATTCTTGAAGGACATGTAAAAGCATCTAGATAAGGTTTAGGTATTAAGGTAGTAAAATGAATGTATTTGTTGTAACAATCCAACGTGAAAATTTAGCTAATTATAAAAAGAGCTGATAAGGACATGACTAGAACTCACTTTAACTGAAAAATGTAAAAGAACTGGAAATATAGATTGCTCAAGATAAGCTAATATATGAAATATTAGAAGTCTTTAATATTATTCAAAATAGCTCTGTGAAGTAATAATTGCTTCTCTTGTTATATACATTATGTTTGAATTATTTACCATCAAAGGCTGTTTTTATCCAGGATACCATTTAGTAGTATATCTGTTATTTTATTTAGACTCGGCAGTGTTTGATTTTAAAAATAACACACTCAAAATATGTGCTTTAGCAAACAAAAAATTGCAAATTGAGAACCTCAGTGTTTTGAATTCTCATGCACACTTATTTGAAACTGTCAGCTTTTTTTTTTGGACTACCAGACCATTTATTGCCTTTGTTATTGGCTTTCAGCTGACTTCTTTTAACTTTTAATTCAAACCACCTCTTTCTTTTATCCTATAGGTTTAAAACTGCTTTATTGTCTGCCTTATTCCTAAACCCACTGCATATTTATCACATTATGGAGCATTCCATACTCACAGCTGGTTGGAGTCATACAATCAGATATAAGGAAAAATTCTGAAAAAAATAAAACTTGAAAATGAAGAGTGCGCATTGTAAGGCTGTTCTTAACCTTCTACCTTTTCACTTTGAAAACTAGACATTATCTGAGACTGCTAGTAAATAAAGTCGGTGCACGCTTTACATACTAATTCACAAAGAACTACCGTATATATACTGTATATTGTACTAATTAAGCAGTCTGCAGAATGCTCTTTTTATTATGTTTTGTAGTTTGAGTAAATTAATATATTGTAACCAAAATGTAACTAGAAATTGCACATGTGCACACATATACAGTACATAAATATATATATATTTATATATGTATATCTATATAGTGAGGGACAGCCGGCATCTTTACCCAAAGACATGCCTCCTTAAAGGAAGGACAGGGGAGATTGCTTTTGAAGGCACTATCTCCCCCAAACTGCTCCTTGGCAGCCCTTCTGGGTTGCAATGGTGGAATGGAAATTACTATTTGTCAGCACGGCACTGTTGGGTTCCATGGATGCTGCCAGGGGGAGCTGCAGGGCCCTACTTTGGGCTTCCACCACACCTGGGAGTAATTCCAGACCTCCATAATGAGCCACCTAGTGTACTCCCAGGTACGGCTTAAAAGGAGTCAGCTGCCTCACAGAGACAAGGAGGAGTCTGGAGAAAGAGGGACAAAGCTTGCCTGTGGAGGAGTGGAGGAAACTAAGAGACAGACAGAAAAGAGAGAAAAGTGCGGTGTGCTTTGTGCCGTGGGGAACGAGGGAGAAGCATTTCCCCACTGTAATAATCGTGTGTGTTGGGCAAACACGTGTCTCTGCCTGTTGTGTTCAGATGTTTGGGAAGCTGTGCACCCCCTGGTGGTCACGCTCTATCTATCTATCTATCTATCTATCTATCTATCTATCTATCTATCTATCTATCTATCTATCTATCTATCTATCTATCTATCTATCTATCTATCTATCTATCTATCTATCTATCTATCTATCTATCTATCTATCTATGCACACATACATGAACATTTACTGCAGGTTTTTGTAGCAGAACTTTGTACAACTAAAAAACTGGAGGGAAGAAGTCTTTGTTTACAATGGTTAAGCAAAACAGACATGTACAGTTGGGGCTGGCATCTCTGTATATTAATAGTGGTGTTTTATAGATTATTCCATATCTGACAGTAAAACAACTAAGGCAAAATGTGAGATGACTCAGAACTCTAGCAGCTGCAGGAAAGAAGTTTATTAGAGGAGGAAAGATGAAAGAAACAGCTTGATTAAAGATCCACACATCTGATAAAATTAAACGAATGTTATTACATTTAAGAGGAAATGTTTTGGTGTAAAATGCTATAAATATTTCCAAAGAAAATTAAAATGAAAAATAAATACCTTGGTAGGTACCAAAAGTACAAAATAAATCAGACAATTGCAGAAGGTGAGGGAAAAAAACAAAACAACCTAATTTCAAGAAGGAGGTTAGGATCACTCAAGGAGGACAAATCAGCACATCCAGATAGGTTACGATGTCACTTTCTCAAAGTGTTTCTGTTGAGCATTTAACAAAAACAGAACTGGGGTTAAAGTCTTATTCTTCACTCTCTGGAAAACTCCAAATATTTTCCAGTTTATTTGAAGGAACACAAATTCGACCCAACCGACTTTTCTGTCTTATGCCAATGCGGGTAAAGCAATGGAAAAGTTTGCTAGAGAGGAAACAGATGGCTATAGGATGGAAAATAATGTTCTCTAATCCAGCAAACCAGAAAACCTAACTTATACAATGGATAAATGAAAGACATGTCATTTAAATAGGTTTTCAAAAGACATCCAATAACTTTTCAAATGAAGTATTGCTTATCAAAACTGATTTTGGGGCAGTATTCATAAATGGCTTAGTACAAAGTTAAATGAGGAGACGATATAGTGTACGATATTCAGCAGCACCATTGATTCAGAATAATTTTATGATTGGTGTTTGTATAAGACAAAGTATTTGGTTGCTTATTTGGACCTAATTGCAGTTTAGTGATAGAACTTCATTTAAACTTAATAGGTGGAATCTAGATTTTTTTGCATAAAAATCAGGGTGATGCACTGCAGATCCATTAATGTGTTTTCTGACCTTACCAAGTTAAGTGCCATTGTGAGTGGCAATCATTTCAGGAGGAGTTTTGCTAAAAAAGTAAGCATGTGTAACAGTTCTTTACTTTGAGCTGATGAAAAAGCGCATCATTTTCAGCACAGCCCATAATTGTGTATTAGCAGTTAAATCTTCAAGAATTTAATATTTTTTAAATCTAAAAAATATTTTGTTGAACCCCTAATCTTGGAATGCGTAAAAAATCAATCAAACATTTATTTAAAGTAAAACCATTCTATAAAAGTCCAAAGAAATAAGTTTGTAAATGTTGATACGAGAACTGCAAATTTTTTTAGCAGGGATTCAACTGTTGAAGTGAATCATGACAAATTCAAAACAACTCGACGTGCAAAGTAGCAATGTTTTAAAGTCAAAGATCATTTAAAATTTTTGATTAACATAATATCTGTTGCTATTGTATTAATTTTAAAAAGGGTTAAAAGCAAAATACTGCTTCCACACAACCCATCACTAAAGTCTCAAAAATGATCAAAGTAACACACATTTCCATTATAAAATGCTGCCAGGACATCTGAATGTAAATTCTCTGTCTGTATGGCCTAAGAGCTGCTGTCCCATTTACCAGGAGTAGTGAAATTTTATGTAAACGTCCTTCCTCTGGACACCAAGTTGACCTCACCATAACCCTGTAGGTACACACACTTTTAACTTGAATAACTGTATATTTATAATGAGTGTACTATTCACAGTACCGAGACAATGGTGTAAAGACAAACAAGAGCTTAATTCCTCTTATGAAACTATAGTCTTGTCAAATTTTGATAATAGTATTAAGCATTACAAACCCAAATTTTAAACCTAATTAACATTTAAATATTTCAGAATGCCAAAAGACTCTACAGTATAGAAGCCAAAAGTGAGACAGAAATCCAGAGGCAGAAGGCTTCATTGGGCCTCACTCTCCTCTGCTTGCAGCTTTCTTCTTCTTTCTTCCTATTTTGTCAAAGTCGATTTTAACTGTTTAGCTTTCAGAATGTTTTTGCAAAATGTGTATCTTCTGCTACCCCTTATAATGTGCAGCATTTGCTAAATTTACTTGTTTTCATGGTTGCAAAGTATGTTAATATGTTAATCAATAGCCTGATTGGTTTCTTAGAAAGTTAGTGACCACGGCATCATTATTTATCCGGTTTTAATGTTCTTTATTTTTTCAGCATACTCCCTTGTTTTTTAACTCAACCTTGAGACCTTCTCATGAATTAAGTCACCAGCTCTCTCTATTTAGTGTCCTCAGCTTCCATAATAATGTAGCTTTATGTTAAGCTATGCATTTGACTTCCATAATCATCACACAGGTCAAGAGGAAATGCTGTTCTTCACAACTGCAATTAAGTAAAAGAAAGAGAAGACAACTGCAATCAAGTAAAAGAAAAAGAAGGGGTTAGTGTTATTTGTTTTATTATCGAAAACTCTTAAAATTGAGGAAACAAATGTTATATTCATGTTGGAAACTTGGGACTCTGAAATTAGAAGGAGTCGTTATTTGAAAAGGGAGAACAGATTCTTTCTTTTTGCCTGTGTTAGGTAACTAATTTGCTCTGGACTGAGCAGGAGTCCCTTTTTTTAAAAAGATAAATTATTGTTCTTTTTTGGGGTGATGTTTAGAAAAGCATCAGTACTGACTTCTTATTAGCTAGGAAGCAGATACAGTAACTTTGATATCTGGATTATATTTAGTTTAAACTTTTTCCTTTGCTTTTGTTTCATTGTCACCAGCTACTCTTCTCTGTTCTGTAGTTTATGTTGCTGTCCAGCCAAATGGTATAGTCAGAAGTTGTCTTGTTTTTCTCTGGTTAGCCATTTTACATAAGGTGTGGTAAAAAATTCTTCTTTTTGAATTTTGGACATCCCCAGATCTTGAGTTCTGGAGTTACTTTTACATTCTAGATAAAGAAGATATATAATTTTTATGAACTCTGGTCTCATTTCTTGTCTATGATTCTATGTGGCTTCTAGATATTGAACCGCTGAAAAATCATCAATCCCACACACACAAAAAAGAGCTTTTTATTTTGACTGCAGAACCCATTAAGTACAGGCTTCCCTTGTTTTATAAAGTTAATCTATTCCTCAAAACCTCTTCATAAGATAATTATTCATAAAACAACCATCTAATTACCACTGAGTTACATTGCAAATATTTCTATGTGTTTGCTGCTCCCACCCCCAAAAACTGATCAACTTTTGTTTAAATAACACTTAAATACACAAAATTTGACTAAATTACCTTATATGCTCACGTATAAGTCGAGTCTTGAAACCCAAAAAATTGATCATAAAATCAGACCTGAAATATACGCCCGTTCAAAAATGCAACACTTTTTTTTTTACATCTTCATGCCTCCTCCAATCTTGCATTAGTTTCTCAGACGCATCGAATTTTGTTGCAGCAGCACAGTTACCAATTTCTTTCGCTACTTCAACGACGTTTAATTTAAAACCAGCTCCATCGAAGATAAGGGATGCTCTTACGATAAAGGTGTACAAAAAACACAAATCAGTGCAAACGTTGCTTCAGAATAGTTTGAGTATTACCGTGTGGTCACATAGGCAAAATAGAGAGAGAGAGAGAGAGAGAGAGAGAGAGAGAGAGAGGTTAGGAGCACGTGCTGATACAGCGCATTGCCGCGCCCACATAGAAAAAAAAGGCAGTGTGGATCCGTGGTTACTCTCTCAGGTGGCCGTTAGTATACCATAATCCCTTGTACCAACAGCGTGAGTTTTCCACATTCAATTTATACAACCGACATTATAAAATACCAGAAATGACACTGTAAAATCAAAGTCCAGACTATCCACGGGAGAACTTATCCACGAGTATATGCGGTAGTTTAATAAACACATTAGTCATCGAAACAAACCTTATTAAGACATTGCTCTTCATTATGAACTTTTTAATAAGTTGTTTACCTGCCATTATCTTTTCAGTATTCACATTTTGAAGGACTGACCTTTCAGTCTTTCTTACATTTTTATGAACTCAAGGTATGGAGACTTGATGCTCAGGATAACATAAGAAGATATGTGAACAACACACATGGCAAGCTGAGTTAACTGTAACAAGTGAATGCACAAGTACACCTCACTGCAGCCAGTGGATCCAGCTCTGTCCCATTCAGCAGGCTGCCACAAATACATGTCAGCTGTGAGATTGTGATTATGTGTTAGCAACATCCATCTTTGTCACAAACATCACATGGAGTGCTGCACTCCATTCCACGAGCTGTAGCGAATGACATGACAGTATATAGTGCATGATTGGGTGTTAGTGCTGAATTATAATGTTAGTAGCCACGATCATTCAGTTTTCTAAGTCAAGAAAGGGTTTCTATGTATACCCGAATTTTCTTAAAGCCATTCTTCATAATTCCTGGAAAACGTTTGCTGGCACAGATGCCTAAAGCTTCAAAATTTATTGTAGCACATCTGTAAAATTACAACATTACAATATGAAATTTGTTTTAATGGGAACAGGTCTTTCATCCCAACTACGCTTACCAAAGTCTTACAAAATAACATCAATTTGAGTTTTGAATGCCCTTAGACTCACTACTAGATAACATATTCCATGTGTGAAAATGTACCCTTAACAAGAAAATTTTGGCATAAATCCAAATTCTAATCTGTCCCTTACAGAAAACTAAAAGCGCTATAGTGCAGGCATACAGAATCTACAAAGTGTCATCCTTATCAGTGGTAGAAAAGAAAGTTTAATTTGATGTTTTTGATGCCAGGCAGTACTGCTCACAAATGTACAACTGCTTCTTCTCACTTTATAGAATAAAGACAATTTTAATACTTATATTAGTAATGGTGAAGCAGTAACAATAGTTCCAATGTAATTTGATATTGCTGCATTTGTGATATTTAGCTTTCTTTTATTGTTGTATGTCTTTTATAAACATTGGATTTCCTGGCTAACATTACTTATGATTGGCAAACCCTTTTCAGTTTCTGTTTACACGCTAGTAGGATGTTCATATGGTTAATGTACTATTTAATGATTATTTGATACGTCCTGCAAAGTAGATGGTGCTAAAGTTTCACACATTGTTGATATACAACCTGCAGAATGCTGAGTTCTTACTGTCACCTGACAACACTTTGAAACTTGATGGTTTCCAGATTTACCTCATAGGCAAGTATCTGGAAAAGCCTGGAAAGAAGGGCAAAGCCTTTTTCTTTTTTAATAAGTAGCTCCTGGTGCATGAATGCAGAGGTTTTTAAGACATGCTCTTTTAATCTGTAATACCTGTTGGTAAAATACCATCCCTTTTATCTTCTGAGACAATTCTCTTCAGTTTTTTTCACTTCTTTCTGCATTCATCATTACAGAGATCCTATGATGACATTGACTGAATTGCCGGATGTTATCTATCAGTTTGAGATTTCTTACTTCAAAGACGCCTCCATGGTTACTGGTAATTTTAAGTATCATAATCTTCAAGAATGTTTTCCATAAGTATTTTCCACATGTAATATGTCCAGCTACACCTGTTATAGTTTTAAATTATTTCAATATTACAATATTATTCTGTGTCTATGGAACATAGTGGTACTCATTCTACCTGTCTGTGTAGATATAAAGGGACAGTTCAGTGCTAGTCAGAGCAGTTTATAGTCTTTCATGAAGTTGGTTAAAAGCAGCAGATTAGAGCATTTTTGCACTACAGAATTAATAACAGCAGATACATTATCACATTTTATGAACAGTTACGTGGATAGCAATAACTCCACAAGAATAGTATTTCCATTCAGAATTTTGGTTCATTATGGCTATAAATCAGAATGTGAAATAATCTGATATTTTTATGTCATTTTGTTGTATGTGTTTCAGGACTCAAGAGGATGAATTGTCACTTGCAGAAAAAAACCCTCTTTTGGCATAGATGGCTAAGACGTTTTCTTTTCTTTTTTTTAACAGAACTAATATTTATTCCTCAGAGTAGAACTGAAGGCTTATACTAGTTACTCTGCTACAGCTGTGGATTTAATCTTCTCATTTCCTGAAAGCTTATTGTTAAAGTTATGGATATCTCTACATCTTTAAACAGAATACATTTTTTTTACTGAAAATGATGGGGCATTGATTCACACCCACAGTACACCTCAGTTCAGGTACACCTAAAGACTGTGCTTTAATTTTCAGTTTCTGTCAATAATCCAAATTATTCACTTACTTGTTACTTTGATTTTAATTCTTTTTTGCTGTTCTTCCAAGATTCTGTTTTCTGAAAAAAGGTAATTTGTAACAAAGATCTGGTACATATACCTAGTTTTTGTTAACTCTGCACTTCTAAAAATGTTTTGTAAAATCCTACTAGTGATGAGTGAACACCGCGGATTTTGCTTTGCCGCGAGATTGGCAAAATCATAGAAATGTTCAACTCTTTAAAATGCACTGAAGCCATTAGGCATGGAGGACCTAGACAGGTTTTGAGTGAATTATAATGGTTTAACTTATATTTAAGGTATATCAGAGGGCTAGGACAGCATCTGCCAACTCTGCAAGACCAGGTATTGTGGCCAATAATGTGACCTGATATATGAGGCAGCAGACCTAATCACTGTACCACAGTGCCAAAGAAACCAAAGATGCAGATGGAACAACGATTACAAGAAAAATACAGTCATGTGCCAATTTAAGGCTCCATTTGGGACTGGTAATTCGGCCATATGTCAAATTGGCTGTATGTCGGCCACAAAGTGCACAGGTCATTACAATTGAGACTCTGTGGATCTGGTCTGGGTCACTGGTAGGCATACTTTAAATGCCAGAATGGAGAAGAACAAACCAATGTCCGTATCACTGTGGCCACACACTGGGTCCATGTCAGCCAGTGTTTCTCAACCGCTTATGGGTTGTAGATTGACATTGTTTGTTCATGAATGAAAAGTGGTGGGTCACCTAAGTCGGTGTTCCTTAGCTATTGGGTTGCGACTTGGGTTGCCACCATTGATTTATTGGTTGTCATCATTGGTTCGAGAATGGGTTGTAGTGGGTCACCTGACCAATTGACATTGCTGTGCAATTCGTTTCCCCATTTCTAAGTCAGCTCGTTTCACCAAGGGGCAATTTACAGTTGCTGCTGGTGGGTCTTCAATGAACTTAAAAAGGTAAAGCTGGGGTGCAGGACAATAAATGTTGTGAAACACTGGTGTAAAAAGGCAGTGCAGGCCAAATGCATAAAAATTGGCCATGTGGAGCAGCACCGAACAACACAATACTTAAAGGGCACTCTAAAGAGTCAGAAAATACATGAGACCCTGTGAAATAATAATAACAAAATATTTTATTCCATCTCATTTTGGCACTGTCTAGAGCATTACTACCCAATTATGGCCTTAGCCGTAATAGTGAATTGCCTCAACTCAGTTAACTGCAAATCGGCATATGTCTGTAGAACAAATTGCAATAAACTAGTATTAGGTGCACTTACAAATTTTCAGTCTTGGAACACACATTAGCCACAAAGCAACACTGCAGGTCTAGCTCGCTCTACTTGTTTGAAGATGGGTCTCCAGGCTCAGCTGTAACACCTTTTTTGTTTCTAGATACTTTTTTCTTCCATCAAGAAGTTAGAAACACCTTGTGAATAGCAATACATCTTTCATTATTGTTATTATTTCAAAGAGTCTTATTCTGACTCAATGAGGGGGAGGAGGAGGGCTCCTTTACAGCTTGGTTTGATGCATAAGATTAGCCATACAGTGCTCAGCTAGTACAGGAATAGGTGTTATATATCTGGTGGTCAGCCAATGTACCCTACAAATAAAAATGGTGCAAGGGTTTTTTTTTGTTTTTTTTAAGCACATGCTGGTGCAAATTTAGCTGGATAGTCCCATGATATCACGTGATTGGGCAGCAATCTTAATTAGCATGTGTGAAAGTTCTGTGCATGCATGCTACAGCTCTGTGTTGTCATACTGACCTCGCAAAGCATCATGGGGCACTTGGAAAAAATGTTCATTTAAGCTGTCCACATGGTGGATTTCCAGAATAATATTTGGTGAACAAAGTCAGTGATGAACATATTTGCAGTGTAAAATACTTTGGCGAATTTTACTGATCAGCACTAAAGCTAACATTTATTAAAAACAGACAACAGACTTTTCCAGTGCATGTTTTGTAAATGTATCATGTGTAGTGGGTCCTTTCGCATATTTGAGGCAGGACGCAGTAGTGTCTTTATGTTGAGGTTCAAGACCGGATATTAAATTGCGAGTATCCTTCAATAGGTTTGTCACTGCTCTATAATCTGTGTTTTCTTCTTTTCTACATTTCAAAATATGAACAACAGAAAATAGAACCAAAATCTGGACTACTGAATAATAATTGGGAAATCTTCTACTGAGCTTTCATTTTCAAAGGCTGTTGTAACCACTGAAAGAAAAGTAGTCTGTTTATAGGATATATAGGATGGACTTTGATGCTGAAAGGGTGTCTACAGGGACCAGGGATAGATGAAGCTAATTAAAGTATATCTCTCTTTACAAATAAAAGATGTAAAATTGTCTGGAGTATCAAGTTGTTAGGCTAGCAAGAAGGCACCATGGTATGAAGGAATTGGCGATGGAGTGCAGACAGGATACATTATTGGATGAACCTAGAGGTAGGAGAATAAGTAGGAGAATGCAGGTAAGCTGCTGCTAGAAGGCATTGTACCTCCTCAACTCATAAATTGAGAAATACATAGGCATTTTGTGTGGGTGAACAATCTTTACAGGAAGGTGTGATTTGTAGATTTATGACATGCCAATACTTATGACATCACTCTGAGGTCACTAGGCTAACAGTGGTTAAAAGAGAATAAGAAGAATATTGGGAAATCTCCCACAAAATCACCAAGTGGCAGCACAAAGCCTTTATGGCACCAATGATGCATTATGCCAAGTTAAGGGAAACAGTTGAAAAGGGTGCCTGATCCTAGAGGTATGCATGCTGGCTCAGGAAGGCAGAGGAAACTGGGAGAAGGTGATAGGGCTCTCCTGACTTCAGAAATGGTTCTGGGAGTCACCCTGTAAGTAGTCCCAGGAAGAAGAATTAAGCTTTACTTTAACCAGTGGCTTTTTTTAGCCAGAAGATGGGAGGTGAGATTGGCCAGAGGTCGACTGGCAGGAAGGTATGGTGAGAGGTGGTGAGTTGGAGATAATGCTTGAAACATTGTATTTGGGAGAAAGCCTGCTGGATAAACCTCATCACCTGTAAACATGTATATAACTGGTTTGGATGGCTTCATGGAGGTTCCCCATTACAATTCTTTCTTTTAGTTACAGTTTGCCTATGAGTGAATGGCTAAGTATAGGATCAGCTTCACTATAAAACTGTAGATGATGGCTATTGTAGTAGGGCTGATCACAAATAATGACAAGTTTGCTTATTGATATGTGGCACACATCCTTGCACAGTAAAATCTCAAGGACAACAGAAAAAGTTTGAAAATGAACGCTCATTGCTGGTGAAATTCTACAGGGGTACAACTGAGAACATCTAATTAGCCAGTATGGTACAGTATATGTCAAGTGATACAGGAATCTGGATGTCCAGAATGAGAAGACTCTTTAAAATGAGATTATAGTTTTTCACCTCTCCCAGAGCTGGTTTGTTGACCAGAGCTCTAGATATTATATGACTTTATATTCTGCACCAACAAATTGTCTTGCAAATATGAAGTAAATGCAGCAGTATTAAAAGCAACTTGGACAGTTGGGAGACAAAGTCAGGGGGGCAAGATTGAGTTGGTTTGGACATGTTCAGAGAAGAGATGCTGAGTACATTGGGAGAAGGATGCTAAGGAAAGAACTGCCAGGAAGAGGAAAAGAGGAAGGCCTAAACAAAGGTTTATGGATGTGGTGAGAGAGGACATGCAGGTGATGGGTGTAACAGAGCAAGATGCAGAAGACAGGATGATATGGAAGAAGATGATCCCCTGTGGCAACCCCTAACGGGAGCAGCTGAAAGAAGAAGAAGAGGTAGCAGTATTAAAAGCTCTTCTTTGATCTTTTGAGTATTTTTTAATGCTGTAAACAGAGGCTTAACCTCAGTGATTCATCTAGGGGGCCCCAGATAAACCAGTCTTTGTATTGTTAATCATGGTTACCAAAAAAGAACCGAATGATAGAGAAATGTTTTAGATTCATATGGTTTTTATATGATAAAAAATGAATGTAGTAAGTGACGTTAGAAAAAAATTACACTCCATATTATTTTCTTATACTTTTTGGTTTTGTTGAAATAAAAATATCATGATGAACAGCAAGGACATTTTTTTAATTACATTTGAAGCCTGACTAAACTTTAAGATTGTTCCTAAAACAACAATCAAGTGATTCTCCTTTTAGTACTTACAGCTACATGAATGGAAATATCTTCTTTGAGGGGGTAGTAAATCAAATACAAGTTCAAAGTTTAACTATAGTTAACTTTCATTCATATAGCAGCCACATGACATCAAAAGAAACTAACTGAAGGAACAATTTCATGCAAAAACGTATGATGAAACCCACACTTGTCTGTGCTCAATGTTCATATTTGATCTTTAAAGAAATCACTGAAAATCATGACATTATGTGACAACATCACAAAGAACTTCTGATACTAATCCGTATTCAAAGACTTAGTAGATTACTTACAACTGTTAGCATTTAGTACAAAAAATTATTTTACCTTGAAAAAAAAATCTAAATAATGGTTGATGGTGATATTTGGAAATACTGTAGAATGTATAAAGCATATGATAAAAACCAAGAGACAAGAAAAAGAATATTAAAGACAGTCAGAAAACAAAGTCCTGATAATAGAAAAATGCATATTATTATATATGTATACTCCAGGAAACATTATGTATTATTCTGTTAAAAAAATCAACTGATAAAACAAAATAATTATGTAATGCATTTGTTGACCCTGGATTAAAACTTATACACGTACTTATACATTTATTTATGGAATATATTAAATATCCAATACCTGATATTTAATAACAAAGTTTTTCCAATTCAGTTGTGCTCAAAAAGTAATCAAATTTAATTTTTTTTAATCATTATTCATTTACATTATTAGGTGAGATAATAAACTTGCCAAAGGCTAAATTATATAAAAGTCCAGCTATCCCATTTACCCTTTTTAATGATATTCCTTATCCCAGAATCATTGAATAAAAGTCAGAAACCTTGGATGGAGCACCAGGTCATTCCCAAGGAGCACTTCAGTACAAAGCCACACTCAACTTGAGAGTCAGTGTGTAACATCACAACAGTAATTTTTCTGCAGTGAAAGAAGCCCTAGAACCATAATAAGTTCTTCATCTCTTTTGCTTCTATTTTGCCTTTCAGACTGTTTGTAAACTGGATTAGTTCTGTCTCACTTTCATAACTCAACAGTCTCTCACAGTTTTCAAGAAGAACAGCAGCACAGACAAATAGGTTAAAAGTGAAGCCCAGGTTGAAAGAAGACAATTCTGGTCTCACTTCACCTGTGATTGTGAAAATGGTTGCAACAAATACCTGCATCAACAGGGGGTGCCCAGGACTGAACTTGAGAACCACTGTTTTAAAATACCGGCTTTCCAGTAATCTTCATGTGTATAAGACAGTCCAGAAGTAGATTTCTGTTAAGTATCAGTCTTCTCTTTCAATGTGGTGCAGTAGCTCTCGGTCTCTAGCCAGCTGTCCTTCCATAGAGTTCAGTTCTAAATGATTTGTGCTCAAAACCTCAAAAAGACAGAGTGCATCGCTATGACTGAATTCACGCTGGAAACCCAGAAGTAACCACCTGTGGCAAAATGTATAAGGTGCCAGATGAGAGGTTGGGCATCAAACTAAAAGAAGTGGGAGTTCAGTGTGATGTTTGTAGATGGATGTAGAATTGGCTCAGATACAGAAAGCAGATGGTGATGGTGCAAGGAACCTCATCAGAACTGGCTGATGTTAAAAGTGGTGTATTCACATGGGTCAGTGCTAGGGCCACTGCTATTTTTAATATATATAAATGATTTAGATAGGAATATAAGTAACAAGCTGGTTAAGTTTGCAGATGTTACCAAGATAGGTGGATTAGCAGATAATTTGGAATCCGTTATATCATTACAGAAGGACGTGGATAGCATACAAGCTTGGGCAGATTTGTGGCAGATGAAATTTAATGTCAGTGAATGTAAAGTATTACACACAGGAAGTAAAAATGTTAGGTTTGAGTATACAATGGGAGGTCTGAAAATTGAGAGTACGGCTTATGACAAGGATGTGGGAGACATAGTGGACTCTAAGCTATAGACTTCCCGACAGTGTTCAGAAGCCATTAAGAAGGCAAACAGAATGCTAGGTTATATAGCACGATGTATGGAGTACAAGTCCAAGGAGGTTATGCTCAACCTTTATAATGCACTGGCGAGGCCTCATCTGGAGTACTGTGTACAGTTTTGGTCTCCAGGCTACAAAAAGGACATTGCAGTGCTAGAAAAGGTCCAGAGAAGAGCGATTAGGCTGATTCCAGTGCTACAGGAGATGAATTATGAAGAAAGATTTAAAAAGCTGAGCCTTTTCATTTAAGCAAAAGAAGATTAAGAGGTGACATGATTGAAGTGTTTAAAATGATGAAGGGAATTAGTACAGTGGATCGATACTGTTATTTTAAAATGAGTTCATCAAGAACATGGGGACACAGTTGGAAACTTGTTAAGGTTAAATTTCACACAAACATTTGGAAGTTCTACTTTACACAAAGAACTATAGACACTTGGGATAATCTACCAAGTAGTGTGATAGACAGTAAGACTTCAGGGACTTTCTAAACTCAACTTGATGTTTTTTTGGAAGAAATAAGTGGATAGGACTGGCGAGCTTTGTTGGGCTGAATGGCCTGTTCTTGCCTAGAGTGTTCTAATGTCAGATTGTCCAGCTCATCTCTACCAGATGGGCATAACGGAATGGGTCAAGTTTTTTTAAGAAGTTTGTGCCTCATGCTCAATTTTACGGCACATTCCATCTGCTTTAAAGTCACTGGAGAACTTCTCCATATAGGAAGCAAAACACCAATATGCATCCACTTCATAATCCAGAACTTCTAGAAACCTGCTGCAGAGATCATTCATGCCTTAACTGAAATGCTGCAAATGTGATGAGATATGCTTCTGTTACAGACGTCAGGCTCTGTAATTTTGGCATTGTTTTTCTCAGACAATTTGCGCTATTTATTTTCATGGCTTGTGCATTTTGCATTTTTTAATTGTTTTAAGTAAAATACTAATGTATTTGCACCACAGTGCTTTCTAGGACAATGCTGTTTCCGTTGAGCTAGTTTTTGAACTACTTGGTTAAGCTGGCACTTAGTCCAGCAGGTGTAAGGATCTTGCTGTAAAATGCAAGCACCAGAGGTAAAGATTAAAAACAGGAATTGACCAATATGTGTAGTCTCATGTTTGTATTTTTTTTGGGTTACAGTATTATTTTTTCCTTTTCTTTTCCATGGGTCTTGACCAGCATTTTTTTAGTACAGACATTTGTTTTTCATATCTACAAGTTCATTCAGTTTGTGAGTAAGTTTTCATATCTGTAACACCTCACATCATAACCACTACCCATATGGGGTGTATCATTTTTCCCTTTTCTGTGCATGCAGCTGATTTGTATGGACAAAAAGCATTATTTGAAGGAGTCATGTTGTTTTATTAGAGGTGTGCTAAGACACTGCTTATGACTGGGCTTGTGTGGCTTCAGATGCTTTTACTACTTTATGCAGTACCTGTTCAAGACAGGTAATAGAATAATTAAAAAAAATATTTGATGTCTTTTAATCTACGTGTATCTTCAGGGCCTTTTCTCCGTATTTGTGTGTGTGTGAACGTCTCTTCATCGACTCTCAAGCGTGTTCCTGTAAAGCCTGCTTCTCAGACTCTGTCATTATTTTTGAGGTGCCTTTCTTGTCTCCTGTCCGCTTTTATACTTGCTGTCTTTGAAGGTGACGCTCTCAGCATGCCTCATATCCCATCTTACACTCATGCTTCCTCTGTTGATTGCATCACCAAAGCCAAACTGACCAATCAGATTGCTTAAAGGGACTGGACAACTTTAATGCTTTATTAGATAATGGATTAGCTACTCTTCTTGGAGTAGCTTAATGCCTCCTGTGCACAATGTTCTCAATGAGTTGATACTGAAATATATGATTGAAGCAAATCAATCTCAGCTAACTCTGTCAGCTATCTAAACTAATTTCTTCCCACAACCGCACAATTTCAGAACAATGTGAGTCTGTTCACAAGTAAAATTTCTATCTGAAAGCATATATTGATTAATTTATTCGTGTTTGGAATATTAATCAAAGTTTTGTCAGGTCCCATTGACTAAGTAACACAGATGATTGATCAATAAAATGCTGCAATGTGCAGCCACACTCTTAAAAATAAAGGTGCCAGAATGGTTCTTCATAGTGATGCCATAGGGAAGCATTTTTGGTCCAAAAAGACCCATCCACGTGAAGGTATTTAAAAGATATTATTTATTTAGATTGGTAATCTGCTCCATACAGTAAACAACCATGAACAGATGTTAAAAGATTAGTGAAATGCCAACAGCTCATAATTTTAAAAGGACTCTCACTGCTTATAATAACACATGCTAAGTCCAGGTTTTCTTAATCAGTTTAGTGTTGTACTAGGTAGCCAACCACACATTAAAAATTTCAGGTTTTTTTCTGTATATTAGAATGTTTTTCAAAGCTCAAAGAACCAAATTTATATTCAAAGAACCTTTCCTGGAATGAAATGATGCTTGGTCAAACAAAGGTTCTACGAGTAACCACACAACCCAGTTAAGAACCATGAAATGCCAATCAGAGAACCACGATTTTTAAGAGTGCATGCTTTAAAGAAGTCTGTCACAACTAATTGCAAATTCACATTGTATTGGTGTCCTTCTGTTCACTTCCAGCAGCAGGCCATTTAACTGTAAGAAAAAAAAAAAACATATTTAACTATACATAAAAAGAGTCAACAGATTCATATTACAAATACCCAAAAGAAATGTAAGAGAGTTGATGGTAGCAGCTTTAGAGCTACTTAACGCTAGGGTAAATGCATCTGTGTAAGCAATCGCTATGGTACTGCAAAAATGTTATCCATTATTTTGATATTTCTCTGTTATGCTCCCCACATTTGTATTCCTCTACCCATCTATTTTACAACTTGTTAGGGTTATAGGGGAGCTTGTGACTGTACCGGAAACATAAGCCAAGGAGAAAACAAGCCCTGGACACCGGGTGCACGCATGTACACTACCACACTCGCAGTCAGGCTATTTGAAAGTCATCAACATACATTGGCAGGAGAAGCACATGCCAGTGCAATTTAAAGAGATCCACTAGGAAGTAGTGTGCTCTGGATGTATATAGAGGCCCCAGTCGGGCTAAAGATTAGAACTCTTGGGAGTCTGACAATGAGGTGCAGCCTGGCTAAAGGCAAATACAATTCTCCCAGGACATTAGAAGGTAGGCACCTCTAAATTTTCCACGAAATCCTAGTCCCTGGAAAGAAACAGAAATACTGCCATAGAGAGCTTGACAGAGGTTAAAAGACCTCAATGCTGACAGAGGCAGCACATGGCCCTAGACTGGTAAAGCAAGGGTTGTCTGTTTTTCTTTTCAAATATTTCCTTTTAATATTTTTACGACACTGAAGGTCAATTGATGTTTATACTTCCTTTATATTTTTTGGGGACTTTTAAATTAAAACATTCACCCATCTACACTAAGTAACTTTTAAGGTAGGGCGAACAAAAAGGAATAAATATATAAGTAGAAACACATTGCCATCAAGTGCTTTTGTACACAACCCGATAAAAATATTTAACAGTGTACATATGACTTTAGAAGCATGTGCTTATAGTGAAGGCTACAAAAGGCCATTAAACATTTTTCTTTGTGGCATGCCCAAACAGGATTGGCACCCTGGTCTTGTTTATTTTTTTAAAATATTTTGAGGATTGCATGGTGAGCTGATCTTCAACACAAAAGTGTCAAATCTGGCAAACATATGTGCTCCTTTTAGACAGTTTTTACAATACCATGGGAGTTCTATAATGAAATAGGGCTAAGGGTTTGCAGTGTCTATTTCTTGAAAATAATAACCATTTATAAGATTTGCATTACAATGATATCACAATAGTATCAATGAGTTTTGCTGGCTTATTAAGTGATGCATGTTGTATTTTTAATATTATGTTTGTGAGATAATGTAATGCAAATTGCAAAAGAAAATTCCATAGTATGGGTTGTTCACAAAATAAGGAATGAATGTAACGCAGAAGGATAATAGATTAGATAGTATATGGTTGCAGAGGATATTGAAAATATTTACATAGTCCTAAATAAGTACAGGGCAATGGAGAACTCCAATTAAAATATTAAGAGTTACCCAGGTTGGTAAAGTCTGAGTGCAGCCCCATCTTATGGTAGCCACAAATCTGGAAATACAAGACTATCTGGGGCGGCTTTGTGGAGCTCCAGAGTCTTTAAAACACACCCAAGTCCTCTGAAGTAATGGCTGATATGTACCTGAAAATACTAGCAGGCCAGAACATAAAAAAGCCCTACTGATCAACAGACCACTGAGCCTGGAGTTGGGAGGTGATTATTGACAATGGCTCAACTGGCCAGAGGAAAAAAGGCAAGGGTATGGAGATGTAGACTAACTGTTGGAAAATGCATGAGGAGAGACAGAGGAGTATGGTGGGTAAATGGACCAACCACCCCATGTGAAAAAGAGGGCTTATTTCAGTATTGGTAGACACATTTGCATTTTTTACACTTTTGGCCTATTGGTTCCTTATTGGTATAGGGGTTTGGGTTTATTTGTGAGCACTACTACAGTCTGCTATATATATCATTCTTCTTTCATCATTTGTTACACATCAAACAATGTTTATGGATAGATATTTAGGTTTAAATGATTAAAAAGCATATACTGGCCAGTCTCACGACAAAGGGAGCAAAAATATGTGCTCTCTAATTTCTCACCTGTCAACACTTTTCTTACTTTGTTTTTGTCTCTCTTGAAGATAGAATGGTAATGGGACAGGTAGGGCTTAGGATGGCCAAAGGATCAACCAATCAGCTGTTTATAATTTGACAGCTGGCAGAAAAGCAGTACGAGAAATATCCCATTTTGCACAACAACTTTAGTGATTTTAATAAAGCTTTAGACAGTGTATGGCAAAAGAGACTTTTTCATGTACTCAGAGTTTGTGCTATTGGTAGAACACCTGTACAGTAAGTCTGTGAGTGCACTAAGGTTGGGGTGTCCCTGTAAATTAGAAGACCTGCTTGAAGGGCTGGATACACATTAACGCCATTCCCAGGGATGAAGCAATCGCAGGTTAAGGGCTCTGCTGAAGGGGTAGAGTAGTTACAGTAAGAATTTGACAAGGGTACAACTTATCTGCATACCTATTCATTTTACTTTTAGAGGTGATTATGAGTAAGGCACTGAAGATGGTTGAAGTTGGGAGTATCACTAGATGGGCAAACTGTAAATAATCTATACTTTGTGGATAACATTGAGTTAACTTCAGATTTACCTATGGAGTTGACATATAATGTAAAATAATAGTAGCAAGAGATTTGGATTGAAAATAAACATTTTGAAAACTAAAATACTGCGTATTAGAAAGCATCAAGAGGAGCTAAAGGTAAATATTTTAAAGAACTGATTATTGTTGATTGTTTTACTATTTTTGAAGCACTTATTCTTACAGTATAATGTCCTGTTTGATAGAGCTCTGGTTTGTTTTATTGTGGGGTTTTACTGTGCTGTGTTTTGAGTAAACTGTGCCATGTATCATGGTTGCCAGTCTGGCAATCCATCCCTCTCAAGCAACTGGCATCTTATAAGAGTTTTTTGGGAGTTTTTCTTTGGAGAGTCAAGGCTTTTGTCAAAAGGCAGGGCCTGTTAAAGCCCATTGTGGCACTTCTTGTGTGATTTTTGGCTATACAAAACTAAATGCTATTGTATTGTATTGTATTGCAATTATAAATTATGTTGCCTTATTTATGTTGTTTTGAAAGTGTTTAAAGACATTGCCCTTTCTTTCCATTTCCAATTTCCCAAACAGAGATAACAAACCATGAAGGTGAGCTGTCAATGTAATATATTCTGTCATGAAAGTCTAGCAATTTATAACTCTCAAGTGTTTCATTCTTCTTTTTCAAGACACAGTACACTCTGCAAGCAGTAGATATTCAGGTCAAGTCAGATATGTTTTGATTATGGGAGAGTCAATTGTTTTGGAGAGTCAGTTTGTTTCTGGCTTCATTTTAAAATATGCAAAAATCCGAATGGACATGCTAGTTAATAAAGAATAATTTATTTTGGGGATATTTTAATCAGTGTGAGGGATGGCCGGCCAAATATTCCGGTCCACACCCCCAGGCCGCTAGATGGAGTCCTCCCGGCAGTATGGAAGGTCCCCAAATTCCAGCAGGGCATTATGGACAATGAAGTTTTTATAAACAAGCCTGCTGGATACCATGGGGACCACCAGGAGCCACTGTAGGAAGGCTTACAGAGTGCTACGTGCCCTATAACCCAGAAGTGCATCATGATCACATGACCGGAAGGAACGACGTGCTTCCGGGTTGAAGAAAAGGACTTTTAATCTGACCCAGAAGTGATAAGGAATCATGGGCTGTAGGATTGGAACCACTTCCGGGTCGGGGAATATAAAAGGACCATGGGAAAGCCCAGACGTTGAGCTGAGTTGGGAGGCAGGGTGGCTAAGCGTCTGGGAGTGGAGGATTGAGTATTGTTTATTGCATTGATTATTGTTTATTAGAGTAGTGTGGAGTAGTGGTGCTTTGTGCACATTTATTATTATAATAAACCGTTATTTGGATTTTTATCTGGTGTCTGATGTCTGGTCTGAGGGTTCAAGGGGTCACGGAGACCTTAAACTGTCACATCAGTTATTTTATGGAATTACATTTAAACCAGGGAGTTTATAGCTATGATGTTCACTCAGTCCTCTGTTGACAAATTTACTCCTCATTGTTTTTATGTAATAGAATTACCAAAATAGCTTAAAATAGAAATAACCAATAGCTCATTTGTGGTAGGGAAAACTCCATCATTATTCATTCTGGCTGGATTGAGGATAATTAAAAGGAATATAAGGAAATTACAACTTAGGATAAAAATATTATGAAACATGTTAAAGGAATACTCCACCCAAAAATGACATTTTTTTAAAATGTTACTTGCCCCATGTAGCTTGTAGTGGTGGACAAGAAAAAAATTGAATGTCATGTTTTTGTTGAAAATTACACGTATTCACAATCACCGGGGACCTGAAGTAACTAATTCAAGACAACAGCAAAAAATGTGAAAAACATGTTCGATGTCTGTGTGTATGGTGCAAAATGTGCACATTTTGTTGCTAAAATATTATTAGTTACTTCCTGAAAACTCTGCATTGAATATAAACAGGAAAGATGTCATTCCCACAATGCTATGCATTTGAATTAAAGAAAGGTTTCTTGACCAATGAATAAGTAGGGATTTTAGCAATATAGCTAAACTAAAAAAAATCTATTTTCATATCATTTCCAGCAGTCACATGGGATGGTGCATATACCTGATGACTAGAAATTTGAAATTTTACAGATTTGAAGAAAATAACTTCAGTCCAGGTTAGATGTCAGATTCTCACTCAGGATTTAGGGATCTGAACATGACCAGCTTTCAATGGGCTTGGGGGTGACAGAACCCATCACCCCACATTTTAGAAAGGCATTCGCTATCCCTTAGGACCAGCTGACCCATGTTCAACTGCTGTTCACATGGACACCTGCTCCACTTCTGCCTTCAAAGCACTCATTTGAATATGTACTACTTCCACCAAGGTCTATACCTGCGGCTGCTCTTCCTGGGCCCCCTTCCTAGGCTTCAGCATGCACCGCAAGCCCTTCGATTTGTCACGAGGCTCAGCCTTCATGGTCACCATTGCTGGCGACTACTGGGTATGGGCCCAACATGACACTCTAGTGTCATCCATTTTTAGGATTGGTTGATTCAATAAATGAGTTTCTAAATGCTCTTTAACACAAACCTTTAATGCAAAAGGTTTGTTCAAAAATCAATTGATGAATGAATAGGAATTCCATCCAGAAAAGAAGAGAAAAACATAAGAGATAGGGTAAAACCCATTATAGAGCAATAATCCATATATCTGTTTCTTTTCCATTCATTTATAAGTAACAATCAGATGTAAACCTACATAAACATGATATTCTGAATGATAGCCAACAAGTATTTATTAATGATGGATCCTGTCATACAAATTTATTAAACTGTTTTGAACTTGAAAAAGGGCAGAGCAATGTCTAGGATTACTTATACTTGCAAAAACCTTTGATGTCATTACATAGAAAAATCTTCAGCCTAGAGGCCATGCTTCATTGTTTTTGTAGATATTTCTCTTGTTGCCTCACTAGTATGCTAGCATCAGCAGTTTTTCTTGTGCCACACCCAGTATAAAGTAAACCACTTTGCATTTTCACCTGCCTGCAGCTGGATTACACGCAAGAATGAACTGATGAAAACTCTCAGCAAATGAGGACTGTAATCATGTCAGCAAAAGGCATTGAATTCAGGTATGTACAATTTTACAGATGTCAGGCATGCCAAGATTACAACATTAAGCATTAACGGACCATAATCTTTGATGAGAAAACCACAGTGTGTGATTTGAGTTAAAGCATTGTCTAAGAATATTTACAGATGAAATGTGTCTTTTGCTATACATCTTGACAAAGGACAGATGTCTTTACTTCTGCTTATGAACACATACAAGGCTTTCATAACACAGTGTCCAGTATTATAAAGTCAAAACAAAACATTAAGGTAACTACTCCCTGATCCAGGGACAAAATGCCTAAAGTGAGCAACTGTAAGGTTACAGCAGCTGTGTTTTATGAGTATTGTAAGGGTTGTGCTCAGGGTAATGGATTTTAAGGCAGGAAAGATTGGTGCTTGTTAGAGAAAGGGCCCAAAGGTACTATAACAGAAAGAAAAAGAAAACACACACACTGGCAGTGAGAACATAAATCAACATGCAAGGATAGAAGGAGGAACCCTGCTAAGACAGGGTAATGCCTCTCAGGATACTGAGTGTTCCGGAAAGGCAGTAAGAAGAAATATTAGGAAAACTGCAATGTCTAGACAAAAGACCCAGTAGGTACCAGGGATGTTTGATCCTCCTTGTCGAAACAAAATTAAATAAGAAAGGAAGAATACCAAAAGGCAGTGCATGTTCCCAGTTAACAGTGGTCTGTAACTGCTTTCAAGAGGTTGACTGTTGCTGTCCAGCTCACCAACTTGCAGAACAAAGTCCATGAGTGAAAGAAATGCCCCTTTTGTTTTTCTTCATATTTTCCAAATGAAAGCCTCTTGCCAACTGCCTAAGAAAAATCAACCTTTAGTAGTTTTAGTGGGCAAATAAGTGCAAGTCCCTGACATTTTGTAGTCCCTTCAGACACCATTCTGGATTTAGACAGTACTAAGCTTGGAAAGGGAATGAAACCCCTTTGAGCCAATGGCTTAGTGATCTTAAAGTTTGGAAGTGAATTGGATTAAAGAGTGGAGAGCACTGAACTAGTGGAGGATCTTAAAAACAATCTCTAAATCCTCTCAGACATATTCATTCATGACAATAGTCTAAACCTTGCCTTTAGGTAAAGCTGCACTGGGCATAAAATCTGCTGCACAGTCACACTTGCATTGAGAGGGACTTTCAGTTGGCTTTTGTCAGCAGACACATTTTTGGTTTATATTTTAGGGGAATTTTATTTATTTTATCTATCAAATACCAATTTTGAATTGCAAAAATGATCAGCGGCCCTGGTATCCACTAATTCCATTAATGCCAAATCACAAACATGCACAAACAACAGCAAAGAATTTTCAGGAATCGTTTCAGTACAAATGCCCACCATACCATAGAATGGGAATTAATTTCCTTGCAGCTTGGTGTAATTAGCTACAAAATATCCAGAGCTGCTACAATAAAATGTGGAGCACAGCAGCATTGGTAAACCAAGGATGGTCATTAAAACCAATTGCTGGACACATGCTTGCAGTCATGGGGGATCAGTTAAAAATTGGCAGCCAAGTTAAAGGGCAGGTGGGAGAAATACGAAGAAATCCCACCAACAGAACATGCAAACTGTACACAGAGAGTACCCATGTGAGTTACAAATAGAACCAGGAATCTGTGCTGCCCAAAAAGATTCACACCCTATCACGTGCACACACACACACACTGTATTTTCATAACTGGTTTACAAAAATCGATCAATGTCCTGGATCATTACGTTTGTGACATGTGCAATATATTTGCATGTGGGGAAACTTCTTTTTAGGGAATACTGTAAGCATGCACTGCATTCTGTATAATATTTAATCAGTTTTTTGTAATGATCATGTGTTTTGATTGTGTGGTTCTCAACACTTTAAACTTCTCTCCATCCACTGACAGGAACCCCCCCCTTAAATCAGTTATGTTGCTGCAGAGAGCAGCAGCATAATTCAACATATCAAGCGAAAATAGAAGCAGGAATCTTTCTTTGTACATACTGCAAAGTGTTTCTGTGTTTTACTGTAAATACATTTTTAAAGTGTGTAGTGCTGTAAGCTTTATAATGTGACTTGCTATACAAAAATTAACATGTACATGTGGGCAGGTTAGTCAATACTGAAACATTTTGAAAGGGTATGTACTGTAGCAGTACAAATAATTAAAAAATTATTGCAGTGTTGAATCATTATTGCTCAACAGGTTCAGCTCAGTTCAAGTACACACTCATGTTTAAATATGAAATTCTTAGTTGCAGTTTTCCCATAGACTAGTAAGAATAATACAACATCAAGGAAATATATATAACACTCATATATACATACTGTATTTACACAAAACAAACAATCATACAGTTGTCTCTATGAGTGTCTTGTAAACTTATGACCTGTCAAGTAAACTTATGATCTGTGGATAAAAGCTATTTCTAAATCTTGATGTTGCGGCCTGCAGGAGACACCACTGAGTCCCAAAATCCCAGACACAATTACACAACCTCTGTCCCAGTTCAACTTAAGTGCCTTTTTTATCAGAATATATCTTTTTCTTCCAAATACAGCACAGCACAACTCTTTCTTTTCTTTTCTCCATCTCCACAGCTTTGTTCTTCTTCCTTACATGACTCTGACTCACCTAAGTGAGGTGGTCACTCAGACCTAGAAGTACTTCTGATACCATCACAATATACCCAGGAAGCACATCCATGGCCAAGCAGAACCTCCCTAAAACAAGGAATGCTCCATCCCAAGGCACCCCCTGGTGACTCCCAAGAAACCCAGCAGGTCTGACCTTGGGACTACAACTTCCATGCAGTCCTGCAGGTGTGCACATGGGAGATTCACCAGAGGGACAATACCACCTATTGCACTAAGGGAGTAAATGGCCCTGACAGGCGACTTCCCCTCATCCATTCAATATTTAATTACTTTTTCAGATACACCTGAGTTCAAAAAAGACACTTTCTTTATGAAAATACAAAGCTGTGACTTAATATTTTGTATATTTCTGCATACAAATTATAAGGTGTTTTCTGTATGATGCAAGTAATTTGTCTTTTATATAAATTATAGTTTTAAATGTCTACAACACCCAGGGCTTTAAGTTATATTATATAAAAATTAAATTGAACTTAACAGTTCATAATGTTTATAGGCTCTACTTCAATGTTTCATGTGACTCACTGGAATGGACGTGGCATGAAATCAGACTCAGACCGGACGATTTCTCATTAAAAATAGCAACGATTGGAACCAGCCACAGAAATTTGGATTAGTGTATCTTCAGCAGCATGATCTGATATGGAATTAAAAAAACACTTCAATACTTCATATTTTCAAAAGGTATACAATTACATATGAATCAAGAGAAAGTAGAAGAAAAACAGCTCACGGGTTCCATACAACTTATGGTTATGAAAAAAGAGAAAAATAACACAAATTGTTCTGTCAATGTAAAGGATGAGCCTGCTTCATGGCTGCACAGTTCTACTTTTAGGTTTAGCCGGTTCTTGTATTTATTTTTTGAGGAAGAAGAGAGGTTATCAAACATTGGCTCTATTGAATAACATTAATAACGCTAAAATGAAATGTTATATACATGTATTTTATTATTAACAATTGTTAAGTTTTGGTTTTGCTCTTTATTGTATATTCTTTGCACTAGGATGCCAATTTCTAAAACTGTTCTGAAAATGATAACACAGCAAAAAAGTTTACTAAAACTAAAAATGTTTTAACATTGACAGACTGGACCTGAAAGAGAAAGAGAGACAGAAAGAGATGCTAAGCAGACTTATGTTGGATCGAGAAAGACAGAGCTCACCCGTTACAATGCTCTCTTTCACAAAAATCCATCAGTCTTGGTGCGTCATTCTAGGGCTGTCTCAATCATGCCATGGGTTGTCTCAAAGAGGTGGGGAGCAAGGGAAAACTGGTAACTTGGACACCACAGGCATTAATGGGCATGGTTGTCAGAATTGGCTGTCAGAAAAAGGGGTAAGCTCAAAAAACTTTAGAAATGTGAAACTGTGCTGGAAAGTGGTCATGCAAATGGATAGTTTGATATACCCAGCAATTTCTAGTCATGTAAACTGACATGCACAGGCAAAGGTGGGTACGGTAGCCAAAAATTGTACTCAAGTAAGAGTAGCGTTACTTCAAAATAATATGACTCAAGTAGAAGTAAAAAGTAGTCATCCAAAAAAATACTCCAGTAAGCATTAAAAAGTATTTGGTGAAAAGACTACTCAAGTACTGAGTAACTGATCATAATAAATGATTTATTTTTTACAAATGTTGTAATAAGACAGACAAAAATATAAAATAATGTGCAAATTCTGCTATTCCCAAATAATAAAATAAAAAATGAGTAAAAATAAATAACATCTTTACAAAATAAAGATGCACAAATAACACAAAGTTCCAAATCTCAGTTTTTCACAACAAAGCTTTTGAAGCCAATACCTACAGTAGGTAACATGTATGTTTGAACAGTGCAAACTACTTACAGTGACAAGATATACTGTACACTGACAGTATAATACTGCATATTCACTTTGTGGTGTAGTGGGTCAGCAGCTTCAAAAAAAAAAAAAAGGCCAGTTTCAAATCCATAAAGCCATGTCACTCTCCATAGGCGCAATTGCACGACCACGGGGAATTAATGAGGTAGTTGGTGCGAATCACATCTGCACGTGCAGGTGCGATCATTCTCAATTGCTTCATTGGCTTTCTGCGGTGTGTGATTAAGGCCTACAGAGACGGGAGTGTATATATACGGGTCGGCACAAAAAAAGAAGGGGGAATCAAAGAAAAGGAGAAAAGAAAAGAGTCTGTAGGGGACCGGCATCATCACACACTTGCCATCCAAATGCACAGCTGATAGAAAATAACATTAGAACAAGGCAGCTTGTGCACGTACAAGAAGTCTCACTTTACCATGACTGTCTGTGTCTGTGCATGTTTGGTTAAAACGTGCTTGTCCTTCACTCAGTGAAGTGATGGTTAAGTTTCAGCATGAGTTGGCTCTCAAGGTTCTTGCAGTGAAGCTGTGACCATTTTGCAGTGAACAGGAGCTCCGCATGACTAAAAGTTCCTCACAGGCTGCAGACGCAGGAAGTTTGTGTGTGGTCATGTGACTGCATGGCTACATCTGATTGGTGAAACGGAGTCATGTGATTATTGCTGCTATGTCTGATTGGTGAAACGTACTCATGTGATTATTATTGCTATGGATAATTGGTGAAACAGTCATGCAGTAGATCCACTGGCGACTTCTCTTTGGCAAAAATATAGCATATCTGATGTATAAATGGAAAAAAGTAACGAGTCGAGTGTTGTCCAATGTAGAGGAGTAAGAGTAGCGTTTCTTCTTCACAAATGTACTCAAGTAAAAGTAAAAAGTATGGTGCAGTAAAACTACTCTTAAAAGTACATTTTTTATAAAAAGTTACTCAAGTAAATGTAACGGAGTAAATGTAACATGCTACTACCCACCTCTGTGCACAGGTGATTCCCAACTACAGTTGTCAAGTCTGACAACCTTCTGACTAGAAGTCATGTAATGTGACATCAGCATAATAGTTCTTCATACGGTAATAATAATAATTCTTTGCATTTATACAGCGCTTTTCTCACTACTCAAAGCACTCAGCAATTGCAGGTTAAGGGCCTTGCTCAAGGGCCCAACAGAGCAGAGTCTCTTTTGGCATTTACGGGATTTGAACCGGCAACCTTCCGATTGCCAGTGCAGATCCCTAGCCTCAGAGCCACCATGGGCTTCTTTATATGGTACAATCCCAATATAACTACATTGACATAGGAATAGTTTCATTCAACAACATTTTCAATTATGTTTATTTAAATACTATGCAAGACATTTTAAATACAAAAGAACGTCAACCTCGCCAATTTGAAAACCATTGAACTAGACATACATGATGATACAACTGACATATTTTTATTTTGTAGAATAAATAAAATAGTAAGGTAATTAGGTAAGATGATTGTGGTCAAACTTTTCTTTTTAATAATATTCTGTTCAAAACAGTGAACTGGAGTTTAGAGTTAGAGAGCTTTTAACTTTAACAAAATCTTTCTGTGCCAAATTGTAAAATGAACATCATTTGTTTCACTCCTTTGTCTTTACTGTTATACCCAGACTACACGAGCCCTTCAAGACTTAAAATGGCAGAAAGCTCGCTTATCAGTGTTGACTTAGACTGCCTCATTACATCCCTTAATGGGACCAATTCAGGCTTAAATTGTAGGTTATTTTATTCAGCATGCATTTGGGAACAATTTAATACAATAAAAATAAGCCATAATCTAGCATATTATGGGGTTGATGGTGAGGACAGTTTTAAAAGTTTCAATTTTAATAAATGCATTACGAAGCAAGATAAAATACAAAGTGCCCAAAAATAAACACATTGTGATTGAAGTATTCAAATTCAATATGAAACAGAATAACATTACAAAGCCACACTTTGAATGTCATGAAAACCAAAACCAAAACCAGCATCTACATTTAAACTGCATACACACCAAACAAAGTTACCAATCTGATATTCCGTCCTTTTCTCAGTAAGTGCTGACCCTGTCTTCGCTTTGGATATGACAACAAAACAATACTTGCCCTAAATCATTAACCCTTCGATGGAATATGGCCGGCCAGTCAGCCCGGCTAATACCCCCAGGTCGCCAGGTAGAGCTCTCCCTGCAGCATGGAGGTGCCTCGAATACCAGCAGGGAATCATGGACAGTGGAGTTTTCCTTTACAGCCCTGCTGGATACCTTGGGGGCCAACAGAGGACACTGCAGGGAGGTCCAGAGACAGGGAAGTACATCTTAGTCACAGCGACAGGAGGAATGACGTACTTCTGGGATGAAGAAGAGGACTTTTGATCTGACCCGGAAGTGATAGGAGGTTATGTGGACTGTAGGATCGGAAACACTTCCGGGTCAGGAAATATAAAAGGACTGTGGGAGATCCTAGTCGTTGAGCTGAGCTGGGTGGAAGGGTGGCAACGCGTCTGGGAGAGTGGAGGATTGTTTATTGATTAGTATTGTAGTGATTTATGAGTATTGTGGAGTGGAGGGTGCTTTGTGCACTGTGTAGTCTAAATAAAAATTATATTTGGACTTTTATCTGGTGTCTGGCATGGTGTCCGAGGGTTCAAGGGAGCGATAGCGCCCCCTATTTGTCAGACTTCCTACAATAAAAAGCAGCAAATGACAACTCAGTCGTTATCTGCTAACCTGTAACTATTCCTATGCACACCATCTTCAAACAGGCCAGTTGCAGTCATCTCCAGAACAGTCAACTACAGACAAATAGTCCTTGTGTCATAATTCCAATACACTTCCATTTAAAGCAGAGCTGCTTTGTGAGCATCATTAAACGGTTAGAAGCTGTGCCTCAGTCCATGGCTTCATTATCTTATTAAAAACAACCAAAATGACTTAGCTGATTTACTGATTTTCCAGAAACACACATTTATTAAGCCAATTACTTTAAAAGTGATATACAGGTCAAATTCCATTACAACGAAGTGCCAGGGACCTAAAAAATATCTTGTTGTAGTGAAAATTTCGTAGTAATGAGATTCTGTATTTGTTGCTATAGTGCTTTCTTTAACTTGTGTCCAGGCATTTGCAATCATTTCAATAGTTTCTTTCACGTTAATTTTCATCTCCTCCTGTCTACAAGTTATGCTGACGAGAATTTTTGCCCAGTGATGCCCAAATCCAATGGCTGAAGCACTGCCGTCCAATTGGGTGGGAGGAATTCAATGTGAATATTATCTAAATGTCAAAGCCTGTTGTGGGCAGCACAGTTATCAATCAGAAGTCAAATCATCCTTTTCTTCTTCTTCATATTGTGAGGCTTCTGAACTCTTTTGGGAAACCCCTAATAGGACGACACGTCGAAGTGCATCCCAAAGCACGATTGCTGCCTCTGTGGAAGACTGTTTGTCCGTTGCCAGGGCAAGGCAACTGCAGGCTTACAGCACTGCAGCAGAGCACCGCAGAAGGAAATCCAAAAAGATTGTGGTTGCGCTATAAGTCCCTGTCTTGCACCCCAAAATACGAGGCTGAGTCTCAGTATTTTAGCAAAACCAGCTTTATTCAGCTTGAAACAGGAACAGCACGGTTATCTAATGTGAACTGTTGTTGTTTTTTCGTGTCTGCCATTTCTATAGGAGGATGACAATGAGTTAAATTCCAATGGATGTTTTTCAAATGTTGATGACCAATAAGCAAAAGGTATCACTGAAAACCACAGAAAACAAACACAGCAAAAAAAACAGTACAAGGAAAGTTCGAAAAAAGAAAAATTCACTATGTTTGTGTTTGGGGATCATTTTGCACAACTGAGCTGCGACCACAGAACTAACTGCTCAGTGGATGATTCATTCAGGCATTTCACCTTCTTTTGGGTACTTTGTTGTAATGAAAGTATCTGCTGAATGTACTCGTGTCATATGGGGAAACTGTAGGTACCGTAAAAATACTTTGTTGTAATGTAAATATTCGTTGTAATGGGATTTGACCTGTATGCTTAATGCCAAAAAATACAAATCAAGCAAATTCACCAAATGCAGAAAAATGTAATTAAAGACACTGGCAACAGACTCCTCCAAACTGAACAATCACTATAGTCTGGTGCTCTTAAAATTTGCTTAACATGTAAAATAATCCAGGTGTGAAAAATATGATTGCTGTTCCTGTGATCAGAGATATGTGATATGTAAATTCTATGGCTTTAAATCAGGCCTGATTTAGGCCAGTCCTTAAAATAAATCTCAGTAGCATTGGTCCTTATCATTAGGAGTAAATTTGACAGCAAAAAGCTTTTAGAGGTATCTTATGAAAAAAACAAACAAACAAAAATAATACTGAAGCCCTCCATGAAATTTGTTGTTGATGTCTGTCACTCAAGATTCAGAAAGGGATTGCAAACCATTTTATGGCTGTGAGCCCTACCAGACAACAGTCAAAACCATGTCTAGCTATGAGTCATTGTCCTTGAAGTAGTCATCCAACCAAAATCTCCCTGAGGGAAGGAATACAATTTTCTATAAAATCATAAAGAATCCTGCCACAATCCAGCTGAACATGATTTTTTATTCAGCGATCTTAATCAAAGAAGTGGATTCCAGGCTTTGCTTCACTTTCCATCCTGATTTTCTAGTGAAGGTCATGATGGTGTAAGGCTACCCTATTTTCAGCTCTTATTCCAAATTAGCATTGGATCAGTACTAAAAGTTTGACTTCGGTATCGATACCAGCTTTCAGACCTCAGTACCAGTACTGAAACGGTACTGAAGCAAATAACAGATAGCTTCCCATATCTCCATTCTTCCCTTCACCCGCACTGGTCGCTCAATTGCAAGTCTACCAGGGTTTGTTGCACAAACATGTGTTGCACATGTTGTACTGCATAATCATGTGACTCCCAACTTTGCTAAGGTTTCCCTTTGAATTCTGCAGTGGGCTGAAATTTTCTGTCACCCACAGAGTCCACAGCCCATCGAAGAGAAGAAGGGAGAGAGTATGATGGTTTGTCTACGGTGAAGTCTAAAATGTGTCAAAGGGCATGGGGTGGTTTAGGGTGATTTTTGTTCCTTTCAAGCATATTTCTCACATGTATATTACTAAGAGAAAAGTGGCAAACAAACGTATTGTTAAAACAATACCTCATCCATCGAAATCTGCCTTTCCTGAAGAGCGTTGCAGTGTAGCACAAATCTGGAACAACAACTGAAAAGGGCGACAGTCCATCACAGGGTGAACACACACAGACACACCCTAGGGCCAGTTTAGCATTGCCAATCCAATTAACATGTCAAGAACAACATGTAAAAAATTGTCATTTTACCAATTTGTTAGTCGATTTCACAAGCTAGTAAATTTGTGTAGCTCTCATTATTACTTAACATTAGTACTAGGGTGTTGTACCGTGTTAGCCATTATGAATGTAGAGGAAAGCCAAGCAAAATGACACCTTTTATTGGCTAACTAAAAAGATTACAATATGCAAGCTTTCGAGGCAACTCAGGCCCCTTCTTCAGGCAAGATGTAATCATTACAAGATGTAATCATTACATCTTGCCTGAAGAAGGGGCCTGAGTTGCCTCGAAAGCTTGCATATTGTAATCTTTTTAGTTAGCCAATAAAAGGTGTCATTTTGCTTGGCTTTTCTTTACTTAACATTATAAATCTATATGGCAGTAATTTGTCAGATGCTGCTGATGTCTTTGGGTATCACGTTGATCTGACGCTGACCAAGACATGGCAGGCACCAGCAGCCTATTGCTTGTATGATTTTTTTGTGACACAGTGCGTTAAGTTGCAGGTCTCGCTAGTCATTAGCAAAAGAGGAAGAAATATTATTAGTTGGGTAAGTTAATGTGAGAAGTCTGCACACAGAAATATACCAAAAAAGATCACTGACTCTTTCTTCAATATATTTTATTAGAAAGTTTCTTATTTTTGGCATGCAGACAAAAAGAATATTTAGATGTCTGCTACTGAAAAACTGTGAGAGTATTTCTGCAATATTAAGCCATCCATTTTCTCACCTGGGTTTTATTATAGTTTTGGAGGGGCAGAAATTTGTCCTGGCAGCCTAAGGCACCTGAATGCATAACTCAAGTTCCGTCATGGTGTGCCAATTTAGAATCCCCTACTATAAACATCTTATTGATGTAGATGGAAGCAGGACTACTTGGAGAAAAATTAAATATGCACAAAGAAAACATAAAATATCCACAAAGAGAGTGGATAGGTAGGGAATGAAACTCAGGTCCCTGATGTTAAATGGCAGCAGCACTACCTGTGTGATACCATGCTGCCCCTTTCTTGAATGCACTGAATGATGATGCACTTTCTCCTATTCAAGATCTTTCATTTCACATCCAAGATATTTAAATTTGTTATAATTTTCAACAGTTTATAATGTAATATTATACTTACTCTTGTTAGGGAGAGGAAAAATACTTCCACAGTTTTGCTTTAACATACATGCCAAAGAGCAAGTTTAGGTAACATATTGCAAACACATTTTTTCAAGTGTTCTTCAGCACGACACATATTTATTTAAAATTGACTGTACTTTTGCAGTTTTTATCTTTTGCAGCTGTTGGCTATTTTATCTCTGTGCTTAACGCCTGGCTGCGCCAAGTATCTTGGCTTTTAGTGGCACAGCGTTTATGAAGAATTAAATAATGATTGATTCAAGCACAGATTTTAACATTTTTATGGTGATTATATTAGTTATACTATGTTTTTACAGCTAACTGAAGGCAAATTTTAAGGCAAATCTTTTAAATGAAAACATAAACAAGTGCAGAAAAGAAATAAAAAAGAAATACAACTTCTTATTTGATTTTCTCTGTAGTAAGGTCAGTCAGATGATTAGCAGTGAATGCATTTTAAATTAATGTCTTTTTGCCTTTGTTCTAGAATAGTTCTTGCTAGTGTAAAAAACCTTTAAGTCATTTGTCAGCCTCCTCTCCCTAAAAGTATTAAAATCTTCTTGATTCATCGTCTCCCTTAAGGAAAAAATAGCCCCATGCCTTTATCCTTAACATACATACATTAAACAATATTAAAAAAATCAAGACCTAACAAAACCATTAATTTATTTTCCAATTCCACTCTCTCTCTGATACAGTTCCTTTCTGACAGCACTTGGCACAAATCTGATTCTAAGAAGGGATGGAGAGCTGGGCCATCATAAGGCAACCCCACCCACCACTCGCCCACCACAGGCCACATTAAGATACACCAATCAAACTAACATACATATCTTTAGATTGAGGGAGGAAGACGATAACGCATGAGAAAATGCAAACTCCACATACAACATAGGCTGAGGTTTAAACAAATGACACAGGAGCTGTGAAGTAAACTAAAAATGATACCACCACAACACTGCAAAGCAACAATACGTATAATACAATTAATTTTACAGATATAATATTTAGAAATCAGAATGAATGACCCAATACCAAAAGATTATACTATTAGCTAGAACTCATTTATACAGTAATCCCTCGCTATATCGCGCTTCGCCTTTCACTCTATCGCGGATTTTATATGTAAGCATATTTAAATATATATCGTGCATTTTTTGCTGGTTCGCGGATTTCTGAGGACAATGGGTCTTTTAATTTCTGGTACATGCTTCCTCAGTTGGTTTGCCCAGTTGATTTCATACAAGGGACGCTATTGGCAGATGGCTGAGAAGCTACCCAACTTACTTTTCTCTCTCTCTCTCTTGCTCTGACATTCTCTGCTCCTGATGGAGGGGGTGTGAGCAGGGGGGCTGTTCGCACACCTAGACGATACGGACACTCGTCTAAAAATGCTGAAAGATTATCTTCACATTGCTCTCTTCTGTGTAGCTGCTTTGTGAAGCGACATGCTGCATGGTGCTTCGCATACTTAAAAGCTCGAAGGGGATGTATTGATTTTTGATTGTTTGTTTTTATCTGTCTCTCTCTCTCTCTGACATTCTCTGCTCCTGACGGAGGGGGTGTGAGCTGCTGCCTTCATTGCAACTGCTTTGTGCCGCGGTGCTTCGCATACTTAAAAGTCAAACAGCCCTATTGATTTGTTTGCTTTTCTCTCTCTCTCTCTGACATTCTCTGCTCCTGACGCGCACTCCTTTGAAGAGGAAGATATGTTTGCATTCTTTTAATTGTCAGACGGAACTGTCATCTGTCTTGTCATTGAGCACAGTTTAAACTTTTGAAAAAGACACAAATGTTTGTTTGCAGTGTTTGAATAAAGTTCCTGTCTCTCTACAACTTCCTGTGTTTCTGTGCAAATCTGTGACCCAAGCATGACAATATAAAAATAACCATATAAACATATGGTTTCTACTTCTCAGATTTTCACCTTTTGCAGGGGGTTCTGGAACGCAACCCCCGCGATCGAGGAGGGATTACTGTATTGCTTCTTCTTCTTCTTTGTTATTATTATTGCCTTGCTTATTCTTTTTATTAGATCATATCTCTTTGATGACTATAACGAGAAGTAGCCTGATTTGTTGTTTGAGGCAGTAACATATGTAAGGTTACTTCTAAAAATCTAGATACAAGGAGTAGACTAATGTACGTAATTTCATCTTCCATGTTGTCACGCATGCGCGTCAGTGGATCATCAACTGAGCTCCTCTGAGGTATGCACTACAACCTTGGATCGAGAGAGGGTGCTGGCATTAACCTTATCCTCTACTGTTCCCTCCACAGTTTTGAGAAGATGCCCAGTGGGGGCATTTGACTCTACCCCTTCTGGTCCCCCCAGCTATGTATTCCACGGTTCCCAGAAGGAGGTGTCACTCAATGCATGAGTGACTAAAAGCAGGTTTTGCAGGCTGAGAGAGGCTCCCTAGCTGAAAGAAACCCTTGTTCTATTCATTTTTGGTGCCATTGAACATATATTTGTTTGCAATATTCATTTGATTAAACAAGGACTACCGGGTTGGTGCCCCAGCATTTCAGTTTTTCAGTCCTTCCATTGACCACAGTGTCTAGATTTATTTGGAAAAACTTCCATGCCTGCTAGCATACTCTTCTTTAGCATTTTGTAATAGCAATGTGACTGTGAAGTTTTAAAACTTTGTAGCTATGATCTCATTCAGCCTTTCAGAAAGCTTTTAAGAGTGGTACCAAAAATGTTGCTGCCTGTTCAAAGCACATGTGACACAGTTCAGTGCTGGGTTGGTATGACTCTTTTAGAAACATTCTCCTTATTTTCAGGCATGTTTGTTCCAGAGACTTCAAATGCTCACTACTGTCTAGGATGACTTGTGTTAAACACAATAAGTATGTGTGGTGAAAGTGCCATCTGGGATTATCTGGCATCCCATCCAGGAAGAAAGGTGGCTCTGGAGAGGAAGGAAAAGAATGGACTGGCATCCCAACCAGGTTGGGAATTGATCCCTTGCCAGGAAGGGAGGTTAGAATGATGGAAGGACCAGGGGAATTAGTCTCTTTGAAGTATATACTCCTCCAACACGCTAGAGGGCAGTGACCCAATGTCACTGCTCCCAATTACATGTCAATAGGGCAAGCTAAGAGTCGTAGTCCCCCTACCAGGGGGAGCTACAGGGATGAACTGTCCCCACTTTGTAGAAATTTCCTTTTGACCCACAAGTACTTCCTATGGATTTTGTCAGCTTAAAAAGTAGTCCTCAGCTTCCACCTCGGGGAGCGGGAGTCAGGAAGAAGAGGACAACACTTGCATGGGGGAACAGGAGCAAGGTGGAAGAAGAGAAAGAGGAAGGATTTGCAGTCCCTATGTATTTGTGTTGTGTGAAGCATTTCTAAAGGATCTACAAAGGTATTTGAAAGAAATAAAACTTTTGTACTTGAACTTGTGACTGACATCATATCAGTTGTGTCCAGGGTTTGGGGCCAAATGACAGCCCCCATAGTGGCTAGCTGGCACACTCTGTAATAGATTGGCAAAATTTACAGGATTTGATGCTGTCTTGTTTCCCATTGCTTCTTGGAGGAGTTCTGGTTCTGCAAACGTCTCAGCAAGAAAAAAGGGGTTGATGTGTACAAAATAAGACATAACTTAATAATAAGAAAAGACTATTCAGTTCATTTAACTCTAGGAGTTATCTAATATCCATCTTATTCAGCTATCTTGTCCATTTGTGTCTGAAATGACAGCAATATACTTATTTAATAACAAGAAGAGTAATTATATTGAAGACTCCTTTTTCTACTTTGTGTGTAAAGAATTCAGCAGAGAAATGTTTATCATATACAGTAGTGTCTGTATTGTAATGAGTACATCATGTTAGCTGATCAGTGTTTCCTGTTAAATAAAATGAAGGCATGTATTTCAATGCCTTTGTTTTACCATAGCACTGGACAGTTGTGACGTGTTGTATCTTGCTCTGACATGCAAGTAAGAATTTCACCGTACTCTGTACATGTCACAATTCTCCCATTACTACTACTACTGTTACTACTACGAGAAGTGTCTCCTCAGTCATCTTTATACTAAAGGAAATGTGCTATATTTTTTTTCTAGAGAAGTCATTCACACTTTTTCCTATATGTTGTATCAAATGAGGCTTTGATTTTGTAAATAGTATGCCCCCGTCTACAGACCCCCTAGCCAAGTGTAAGACAGGATGCTCAAATCATCATAAAATGTGTAATATCACATTGAAAGTGATGTTGTTTGCACTACTGCTGGAGCTGTGATATTATATTACAGACTGGGTAAGGATAATTCTGGAAACAACAGTGAAGCAAATAAAAGAAAATGTTTTCATTGTTTCCATCTGTTTGTCACCAAATGGTGGTGAAAGGAATGACAACTGTTTGATGTTCCCGTCTCCACACAGAAGAACTGAACAATTTTTCCTTAATACATTTTGTATCTTACCATGCTGCATACATGTCAGATTCATCAAGGCTACAAATGCAAAAGAACAGACTCCACATTTTTTGTAACAGAGAAAAACACCAAATTTAATTGTTTAAGTTTTAACTACTAAAGAATTTTTTTTTTCACAGATTCCAGTTATCTTGAGAAAACCACAACATTATATCTAACACAAAAATAAATATTTGTCCACCTTTAATAAAAGGACAAGTGTCTGTGTCTGTTTGTCTGTGTATCTGTGTGTATGTCTGGTCATCTCTGTTATATGCCATTTGGCATCATATTTGTAAAAGCAGTGCTAATGTTTGTTGTTTGGAATGAAAATACAGTGTGTTTTATTACTACACGCATTACAAAATACATTCCAATAGATGGTGCATCTGCAAATGTTAGTGCTAAATACCTCTGACAGAAAGTAGAAATAGAATAGAAATCAGCTAATCCTCCCTATCAAAAGTATAAGTGTCTACGTGTGTGTCCCTGTATCTGTCCGGTTGCTAGGGGAAGGAAGAAAAATGCAAAAATTGGCAAAACATTTGAAGATGGGTCAAATAAAAATAAAAGTGATAGTAAAAATACCAAATAAGGGTCAAAAAATATTCTGTTGTCTGACATTATACACTGCCAGTAGCAGTGTAGTAGTGACTTTTTTGCACCTGTTCGGCCACATGGGTGTAATGCTAATGACTGGTAAGTTCACTTGGTGTGCAAAGGATGGCTGAATATTAGAATAAATTGACACCCACCAGGGAGGTAGCTATTAAGAGTAATGTGTTGCAAAGTACAGTGTGATCAGGAGTTCACAACTGACCTCCACACCTTATTGCTTCAAAGTGATTGCGACTTCACAGGGAAGATTATTGCTTTGAGGCAGTGCATGGCACGATGCACCAGGCAGGTGGCTATGAAGAGTTATGAGGTGGGAACTGTGGTGCTCCATTTTCACTGATAACTCACCAAACTACTAACAGATATGTAACATGGCGCCAGTACTTGTGTTCAACCAATCAGCATAATTCATCACTCAAGCCTCACCATGATAATTCCAGATTGAACAAAAAGTACATACCCCGGAGTAGGAGCTAAAAAAGGATACCAGGAACTACAAATAGTTTGAGCTCTTGCAGTAAGAATGCTTCTAAAAAGCCCTGGTTCCTGAAAAAGAGTCCCCGTGGTGGGAAAATACCTTTAGATTTCAACCCGTCTTAGAGAAGTAGAACGGTTGGTGTTCAGTATAGCAACAGCATTCCGCAAGAATTTATGTTGCACTGTTGTTAAGCACACTGATGTTTTCAAACAAAAGCTAAACATGATTGTTGATTCTTTCCCTTGTACAAACAGAATAACGAATTTGTTTTGTACAGTATTTATAATTTAAGAAATTTGAGACCTTCTATTTATTCTATAAAAAGACTATAATTGCATTTCCCATTCTATACTGTTCCTGTACAGTATAACAGGCATTTTTTACCTTTTTGTTGTTCTGTTTGTAAGCTTTGGGAGTTTCTGTGGATATCATTTCTGATGTCAAACGTTTTGTCTTTATTTAATTTTATTTTAAGTTAGAGGTTTAGTGTAAATGTAAAGGACAACAACTACCTACCAATTGAAAATGATCCATTTTATGCCTGAAAAATTAGTCGAAGATCACGTCTCTTCAAGTACAACACAACAAAAGAATAGTATTTCTGGAGCTCTCTTTTGTTTTCATTTTTTTATAATCTTGAAAATCAAAATAAAGTAACAGGTCAGTATTATTGTACGATTTTGTGATTATTACTGTAGAAGATTAGAACACTCTAGACAAGAACAGGTCATTCAACCCAACAAAGCTCACTATTCCTATGCACTTAATTTTTCTTAAAAACATCAAGTCTAGTTTTGAAAGTCCCTAAAGTCTTACTGTCTACCACACTACTTGGCAGTTTAATCCAAGTGTCTATGGTTCTCTTTGTAGAGAAAAACTTCCTAATATTTGTGTGAAATTTGCCCTTAACAAGTTTCCAACTGTGTCCCTGTATTCTTGATGAACTCATTTTAAAATAACAGTCTCGATCCACTGCACAAATTCCCTTCATAATTTTAAACACTTAAATTATGCCTCCATTTAATCTTCTTTTGTTTAAACTGAAAAGGCTCAGTTCTCTTAACCTTTCCTCATAATTCATCCCCTGTAGTCTTGGAATGAGCCCAGTCACTCTTCTCTGAACTTTTTCTACTGCTGCTATGTCCTTTTTTGTAGCCAGGAGACCAAAACTGTACACAGTACTCCAAATGAGGCCTCATTGGTGCATTATAAAGCTTTAGCATAATCTCCTTGGACTTGAAGTCTACACATCGTGCTATATAACCTAATATTCTGTTAGGCCTCTTAATGGCATCTGAACACTGTCTGAAAGTTGATAGTATAGAGTCCACTACGACTCCTAAATCTTCCACATTAGGAGTACTTTCGATTTTCAGACCTTGTATTGTGTATTCATACGAAACATTTTTACTTCCCATGTGTAATACTTTACATTTATTGACATTAAATTTCATCTGCCACAAATCTGCCCAAGCCCATATGCTGTCCAAGTCCCTCTGTAATGATTCAATGGATTCCTGATTGTCTGCTATACCACTTATCTTGGTATCATCTGCAACTTAACCAGCTTGTTACTTATATTCCTAACCAAATCATTTATTTATATTAAAAATAGCAGCAGCCCCAGCACTGACCCCTGTGGAACACCACTCTTAACGTCAGCAAATTCTGATAAGGTTCCTTGCACCATAACCCTCTGTTTCTTGTGTCTGAGCCAATTTGGCACCCATCTACAATCCTCACCCTGAACTCCCACTTCTTTTAGTTTGATGCACAATCTCTCATATGTCACCTTATCAAATACTTTCTGAATGTTCAGATAAATAATTTCATATCCACTTTGATCAGTTCCTTTTGTTGTATCCTTACAGAATTCCAGCATATTAGTAAAACATGACCTCCCTCTTCTGAACCCATGCAAACTGTTCTTGCCATGTGCTGCTAAATCTTATCCTTAATAATTCCTTCCATTAATTCACCTGTGATGTATGTTAAGCTTACTAGATCTTAGATAAGTTCTAAGTTGAGCAAGTTAAGCTTGGATCTGCCCGGTCACCCTTTTGATATAACGGGATAATAGTTGCCATTTTCCAGGCCTTCAGTATTTCCTGACTCCACAGTGACTTCCTAAAAATATGCATCAAGGGTAAATATTATCTGTTCATGGTGATTAGTTTTATTTCAGCCTATTTAATTGAAACAGTACTTTTCCCTCTAGAATTTTAAAATCCCTCTTTACCTTCTTAGTAGTACATTTTACCGCTAGAAGAATATCCACTTCCTCACTTGTGAAGACAGCAGAAAAATCCAAGTTTAGAGCATCCGTCATAAACTGTCTAAATTGTTTAATTCCCCTTTACTATTCTTTTATTACTAAAATATTGAAAGAATCTCTTTGAATTGTCCTTATCTGCTATCTTCCTCTCTAGCTGTATTTTAGATTCCCTAATATCCTTCTTAATGGTTGCTCTCATGTTCTCATAACCCTAGGATTCACTATGGAGTCATTAGTTTTATATGCCTTATAAAGCTGTTTTTTTTCTTTTGCAGCTTCTTTTTTTAACTCTTTATTAACCCACTATGGATTTTTTTCCTATTAATTCCAAATTTAGGTAGGTACCTGTCCTGCATTACATGTAAAATATTTTAAATTTTTTTTTTAATCTGCTCCTCAACTGTCTTCAAACTTAAAAGATTATCTGCTCAAAATTTGCTCTTCCTTAGTTAAGCTTTGGGTTAAAAAATATCCCCCACCATTTCCTTCTGTTAGTAACTACATTTCAATGTATTTACATTAAATATCCCAATATCCCAATGGATAAATGTTTCCCATTGTTAAATGCATGGGAATAGCATACGTATTACAAGGAACCTATTTGATAAATACATGGGGAAGGATTTATTTGTGGCCTCTTCCATTTTTTCCTCTTTTGCTCACAGCCCTAAAATAATAACTCAGATTAGGAGCAATGACCTCACTTCCAACTCTGATTCCACCTCTATACCCACTTTTTCCAGTTCCTCATCTTAAAAGATTCCATGAAAAGGATAATGGCATCAAGCTAAGCAACCATGAAGGAAGATACACTAGTGATGCCCAAATCTGTAAATATGTTTATTTCTGCCAAATTTATCAGCAGTTAAACAGGGTTACCCCATGGTGTCCCAACAATTTTTTGTGTTTTGCCTCCATACTGCATAACATGTAGCTATGATAAGAACTGTATAATATCAAAATACAACATAATACATTTGCTCCTACAGTCCAAAAACATAACAAGGAATATCACAGTTATGCTATTAATATACAGTATATACCTGTAGAGTATATGTATTCAGTTCAAATTAAAGAAGTATTAATTTGATTCAGGATGATCACGCATGCGCATTGGAGGATCTCCTTACAGGCTCTGTCAAGGTATGTAAAAAATCCACTGGTACAAGAAGGGGCGCTATCACTAACATTGTCCTCTACTTCTTTGTCTATAGTTCCAAGAAACTGCCAAGTGAGGGCAACTGACTCAGTCCCTTTTGGTTTACTCTCCGTAAATGTCTCAGCTTCGGGGAAGGAGGTGTTATTTTGGCAAGAGCAGACCTGCATAATAGAGCACTCAAACTGACTGATCTTAACTTGCGGTTAATAAGCTGAATACCTCTTTGTTTCATTTTCATCCCAGCACCCATAGGGCAAATACGGCAAATGTATTTGTTTCTATTGTTAGACATTAAATATGTTTTTCCTTTCGCAATCTGTCATTCCTACACGCAGCACTATGTTATTTCATTTTAATCAAAATATTGTCATATTTACTACAATAAATTCTTCTTCGTTTCTATTGTGGTTCTTAACAATTACTGCATAATATACAGATTTGACCTTCTTTTGTTACCTGTTTTGGGTCATTAGTGCAGGTTTATTTTTTTCATTACAAAATTTAAAAAAAAGAAAAAAACTGAATGAGATCAATATTAAATACACAGCAGTACAGACAGATGTCTTGTGTCCATGTACAGTTTCAGATATGAAGATAGAAGGTACAAGTTTTAAAACTTTTCTGTAAACAATTCACAAAAGTATATGCTTGTATTTCTGTTATGATCTTGTGGAATCATAAAACACAATATGCAAAAATATGAAAAGCAGGCAATCGTCCTCCGTCTGGCTAATATTTTTCTTGAAGTGACAGAAACATCAAAGATTTTTGGACTACATATGTATCTGTTAGGCTAAGAATATAATGCCAAGAAAACAGGTGTTGACAGCAAAGTGCGGCAAACATTTTTTCTTGTTGGACTGGTAAAGTTGGCAGGATGTTGTTTAAATTACATTATTCAAGATCAACAAGAACAAACATTAGACAGAAATTAGGCAAGACTAGTGAAAACACTGCTGCATGTAATAGAGGATTTCATAATTTGTGACATGTCTCACATCTCAAAGCATAAATTACAAGGGTAAGGCTTTATCATAATACACATAGTCTGTGAGGATTGAATAGCATAAAAAAGATCATTAGACAGCTAAATGTTAAAAAAAACAGACTGGAATGTCATATCTGCAGCAGGATCATAACTCACTAACATTCTTCTTTCACCAATGATATGTTCTACAAGATAAATGATAAGCATTGATTAAAAAGAGTGCAATTCATGTGTATAAAGAAAGAAAAAATGAATAAATAAACAGAACTCCTAAACACCAACATGACATTAATAGCTTGCCATGTATTGAACATACATCTCCTCAATAAAGTTGTGCAAAAACAGTCAAGCGCTGACTTACGGACAACCGAGCTCAGGCCATTCATACTTATGGCCAAGGGTAATTGGAAAACAATAAGGTAATAATGTTCTGAAAATTGGCAAAAACAGCCACTACAGGCCACAAAGGACATTCACTTTTTGTTTATCATGTACTGTACTACCAGCCACAGAATGACACGCACTTCATAGACGCCGTGAGAGAAGTGGTGGTGGAGCTGCAAAGGCAGCAGTCTCTTGGCTGTACAATCAGTAGAGTTTCTGTACTGATGCTGCAAAATGACCACAAACTAGCAATAAGTAAAATAAAAATATACTATTGCACTCACAGAGTTCCAAGTTCAGAGCACTGATTGGCCAGACCACGTGGCATTTTTTTAAAGTCGTGCTTCATGCAGTTGGTACGTCTTTCTTGTTTTTGATCTGTACAGATAGTTGCACTTTTTTCTTCCATCAAGAAGATAATAATGCCTTGTAAATAGTAATAAATCTTTTGTCATTATTATTATTATTATTTCACAGGGTCTCATGTGTTTTCTGCTTCTTGGTTAGCACTATAAGGTTTGTTTTGATCTGTGCTGCTCCATGTGGGTGATTATTATGCATTCAGCCCACATAAGCCTTCACTAACACTGACCTGGTGTACAGGATCTTCAAGACTTGAAGATCGGTTTGTGCTGCTACTCCACCCCAGCAGTTAAAAATATGTGTACCAGTAACCTGCACAAGACCAGGGGCCTCATGTATAAATGGTGCGTACGCACACAAATGTTGCGTACGAACGTTTCCACGCTCAAATCGCGATGTATAAAACCTAAACTTGGCGTAAAACCACGCACATTTCCACGGTACCTCATACCTTAGCGTACACAATTTCTCCGCTCGGTTTTGCAGACTGGCGGCACCCAGCGTCAAAGCAGTGCTACTGTTCCTGTGTGGTCATCCTTTCTTTCTTAGACACACATTCCTGATGCGGCTTTATAAATACACTGAAATTAACTGCATATTGTTTATTAGAGTAATGCATCTGATTGTAATTAACCTGCAGCAATATAATGGTCCAGGGAATAGCCATAGTATTCCAAATACCATAACTGCTTTAGCGTTGTTACGCTCACTGCATCTTCTTCTTCTTTCAGCTGTTCCCGTTAAGGGTTGCCACTGCGGATCATCTTTTTCCATATTACTCTCACTGCAGCACTCGGAGTATTTATATCACTGTATCTGAGTGGGGAATCACAGCAGCAGCTGATCGGAAAGAAAATTATCAGTATACAGTTTCAAGCACACACTACCTCAACCAAGGCAAAACGCGTCAAAGCCATTCCTTTACGGACCTCGCGTTTCAGAAACAGTTTCATCCCAAGAACTATAAACGCACTCAATCAGTCCATCAAGTGCTCCTTGTAGAACTGTTTGTACTTATAAGTACAATTACCGGTACCCCATTGTAAACTTGCACTACAGTTATAATATTGCACAACCTGCGCCACTTTATAAAGCACATATGATGATGATATCATTTTTAAGATGAAATGCAGCAAAATATTTTGCATATAGTATACAGATAAAACTTTAACTTTATTTAAATAATCTGTATTGTTAATAATTAAACATGTCAGGACACGGTGCCGCAGTGCCTAGCTAGTTCACGGATAGCTCCTGCCTTGAGCTGTATTATTGCTGGTGCTGACGCGACACTGAAAGGATAGACGGATAGAATAATTAAACATGTACTATAAAAGATATTTCAATGTTCCTTAAAAGTTTTGAAGAATCTGCGTTCTAAGCTTACAGATGGCTTCACGTCTATTATAGAGCTGATTGTGTGGTGATTGGGTATTTGGAGAAAGAAAAGTAAGGACAGGAATTGGAGGTTAGTACGTTTGAAAGAGACAGTATTTCTGTAATAAATTATTTCATCGAAGGTCGCACATGGCGCAGCAAGCCTCTTGCGTGAGATATGAACAATCACTGCATCACCGTGTTCCCATGTTTAATAACATGCTTTCATTCCTATCATCATGAAAAAGATATCACGTATACATCTCAGTATTTTAATTATTCAGAGAGCTGTAATATCACGAATGCAATGGATTCTGTGTCCTGTCGGAGAAAGTGAAAGAACGGAAGCATGTAGTGATTCACACACATAGAAGATCAAATAGAGAACAAAGCATTTAACGTGCTACTTGAGAAACTAGTAAAATAAACGATTTTAAGATGAAGTTTATGATGTTCTACTTTAATGACAAAATAAACTACGTGATTAAAGTGGAAATTTCAAGATTAAAGTTGACATTTCGTGCTTTTTTCCTACTGTGTGCCTATTTGTTTTTTCTCTGTACCCTAATAAGCTTTCATATGACACTCAGACGGTGGGCTACGAGTCGCTTTTTCACGCTGACTTTGATATGTGACTTCTTTTTTATTTCGGGCACTGTGCGACTTTGTGAAATTGAGCTTTCGAGTTTCTCCAACACTCTGTCACTCGATCAACTTTCTTTTGTTGATTATACCACTGTTTAAACCAACAAAGAGCACGTTTTTCCTTTGCCTCCACTTAGTATTCGCTGAAATTCTTATATTTTCCCCCGTGCTTTTCCCATTGTCTTTTCACAGAAGGCTATTTATATCGATTTGCATATTCAAAGAGGCGTAATTCTGGGAGGAGTTGGGGTGGGACAGAAGGCGCGTGCACGTGCGTTACTTTTCACGCTGATCGGGATTTATGTAACGGAAGAACGTGAAAGTTTGCATGCGCACAGATTCCTGCATCTGGATTTTTCTGTGCGTACGCACATTCCAGCTTTTGTGCTTACGCCATGTTATAGTGTGAGTTCTACGCACGGCGTTATACATGAGGCCCCAGAGCCTTCATTGCAATGGCATGTACACTTTGTGACCGACATATGGCCAAATGGAACTGTAAGTTAGTGCATGACTGTACAAAGTAACCAAATTTTATATGAAAAAAATAATTTATACATGAAAAATTGTGTATTAATCATTTCAGTTTTTCATGTACAAGGTGGTGGTTCCAGGGAACCACTGGGATACGCATTCTTCAAATGTCTCTGTGGCTTTTCTCAGAAAACTCTGATTTTATCCCACATGTCAAAGATGTGCATATTCAGGGTAGATGTTTCAGTGTGAGGGAGTGTGTTTGAGCCTATCGATAGGGTAGTGTTCTGTCCAGTGATGGTCCCTGCATTATACCCCGTCCTACCTGCATTGGCACCAGGGGCCTCATGTGTAAAACTTGCTTACGCTCAGAAATGTGCATAACCAATTTCGTGTGCAAAAGTAGAGGTTTATAAAACACAAAGTTGACATTAAAACTGGTTTGAAGTTAGGAAGATTTTTGACCATCCATCTGCGAAGATGTTTTTGGTGTTCACATTTTAGCAACTCCAGGTATCAGTAAAATGTAGTGAACAGAAAATGTAATTTCATTGTGCATTACAAAAACATATCAGTTACATTCTGATGTCCATCCTTCCATGCCTCCTTTTTCTAAATGGAACAGGGATCATGTGATGGTCTCTGTAATGTAGGCTCCAAATCAGCACACAACCCCAAAGAATATGACTCTTGGATGTTTAAATGGACTTATATGCCAGTCATCATCTTGTGGAAGGACACAAATGCCATTAACAATATTTAAATGACAGAAAATATTAAGTTTTTAAGTTTGTCTGCATTTTACAAGTGTGACAAAATAAGCACTTTCTTATTTTAAGAAGTTAGAAAATGTATGTGTAGGATTCAGTTGTGATTTACTAACTGATTTGAAAGTTGGAGTGTTTTCTGTTATTTATTTGCTTTGTCACAGAGGCAACTATCACATTTTTATTTTTTAAATATTTTGTTAGGGTGTGACATGTGATTTAGATTTATTCAGACTGCCAGACCGCTTTTTGTACAAGCAGGCCTAAGCCACAGTCCCATTTAATCACTCATGCTGACTACTAAGGATCTGTTTGCTGACAGAAGCATCTTTTGGGCATGTAAAAGAGGAAAGTACTGTATACAACATATTCAAGTTGAAATAACCCTCTTTAGCTAAATCTGAAACAGTGAACTAACCTGTAATTGAAGTTGTATAGATTATTTCTCCATCTGTTTTAAGGATTGGCAATGTTCATTGATTCATCCATCCTCTAAACTCGGTTATCCAGGGCAGGTTGCAGTTGCAGCCTATCCTAGCAAACAATGGCTGCAGGCAGGAATAAACCCATCAGCCCATTGGTGGGTGAATGCACACACACACATTCACATGTACATATACATCAGGGGACATCACCACCAATTCATCTAACCTGTATGTCTTAGGACTGTGGGAAGAAACTGGAGCAAACCCACGGGGGCCCACATGCAAACTCCAAGCAGGGAGCACCCAGGGTATGACCTCCAAACTCCTTACTACAAGACAGCAATGCTACCGCTGCACTACTGTGTATCTAGTTTGTTGATTAACATATTGAAATTAACTGTGGCCTTACAAATTGAGGAAAAAATACTCTTTATCTGAGACTTATTTTAGTAACATAGTGCATTTGTGGTTGGGGGGTCGATGGGATGTTCAAGGCCCCCCCTTCACATTCTTCAAACTTCACCAAACTACATTCACATTCAGTTTAGTATTGTTTTCTGTTTTCTTCCAGGGTTTGAAAGTAAAGATATCACTCAGGAACATGGCCAAATTTATATGGCGATAACATCATGAAAATTCAAAAACAGCATTTTTTAAGCCATACATAGTTACAGGTAGGAGGTAATGGGGAGCAGCTAAAAGCATGTGCACATATAATTATAACTTATTGAGATCTATAAATAAACTTGGCCAGGCACATGGTGTATGTATTGTTTTATAAATCTTTTTCTTCTTTTTTTTTGTTGCGCACACCATTTTTGCCACTTAGTGTAACCAAAATTTTAATATGAAATCTAAGCAAGTGTGTAGATATTAGACCCTGTTCTCCATTATTTCGGCATCGACAAAGCTTTTTCAATATATGGAAAAATTAAGAACATGTACTGTATAACTGTACTTTGAAACATATCAGAAAACAGTCCATTGTATACATTTGGAAAAATAATTAAATAGTGTACTGCCTTACTTCACTGTTGATTAAATGTAGACATATGTTTTACCAAGGGAACAGAGACAAACAGCTTTGGGTTAGTATTCTAAACTGGAATACTTTATATCATGAACTCCCAAAACACCATAAGTTTCCATCATGAAAAACATGCCAAGAGAGATAAAAATGTTTACCAATCAATTAAAGTTTTCCTTTCCCTTTATTGACCTAAATGTACTGTGTTAACAACAAAGAAACATACAAGAAATAAATCTGCAAAGAAAATATATATACATTCTGTTTAGAAACTGATATACCTAATTAATACATTTTATGTTGTCTGAGTAATCAAACCTAAGTAAGTTAAACTGTTTTGAATCTATTTGCACATTTGTATGCTCCTTATTTCAACTGAACATATTTACATTTTTATTTGCTGAAGCAAAGAAGGCCACATGGCAATGATTTTACAAGTGATGCATCAAGACGTTTGATCCACACCTTCAACTAATATGGGAACTGTTTTTGTGAAAACATCAAATTGACCTCCACTTGTGTTATACTTTTGCAAGTAGAACATTAAATTTCTTGGAATGTGGGCCCCTTGAAATTGATTCTGTTTTGCTTCTAGCAAAATAGAAAAAAACAAAGTTTTACAAAGTGTATTGGCAAACAGATGTACAGTATCTCAGAACATCTGCTTGCCAAATTAGTTCCTGTAATGAGAAATGTGTATATATTCACTTTTAAATTTTGTGGCAAAATAAAAAGAAAACTATGTAATGCTTTGTTCAAACAAGAAAAAATGGACTTCCACATGGCAATATGGCAGCTAGCCCTGGACAAGGCAAAGTTCATAGAAAGGTTTCATATTGGTACTCATGTAAATTTGCATATGCTTGAAATTCCATTTTAAAACAGCATCTACTTCCTATGATTTGATTATAATATCTACTATAGGAAATTCTAAACCAGAAAATAGTCTGACCAAAAGAACTACAATAAGAACAAAAGGCTTTGTGCACAATGCTAGAGCACACACTTTGACCAGCACTCCTCTTTTACATCCATAAATTAACAATCACACGACTGGTATGTAAGCGGAATTGCCAAATAAAATAATATGTCGGATGGGGCCACAGAAAGAAAGAATGTGAAATGAGAAGGAAGGGAAGTTAATAAAATTCTGTTGTTAGGAAATGACAATAATAATAATGCGACATGCATTGGAAGATGCAATGTAAATCTATTTAGCTTGGAAGCAAAATATTTTTAAATCATGTTTCTAAGTAGTTTGTACCATGCTGTCCATAGTATTGTTTGGGAGTCTGTACTAGAAAATTACAATGATACACAATGTACATCGACACATCTTACTTTCAAAACAAATTTACAATGCGGCATCTTAATTCACTGTAATATTGCTTTTAATCACACATTATCTACAATGTTAGACAAGTAAAACAAATATTTTTTAAGTACTTACTTTTTTAATTTTGTGCTCAACCCTTAAAAAGAGGGTAAAACTGTCATAAATCGCTTTCTGGAATACTGAGAGCTGAGAGTTAATGAATTAAGTTTAATACACTTCATTAGTCAGTTATCAAAAAATTGCCCTTATTTATGATATAAGAAAGCAACGTAAATGCAAATTAAGTTAAACGTATGTTGACTACTGAATAACACACACAAAAAAAACCCCAATTAACTAAACTGAAGAATAACAGATATTAATACCTAATGAAAACAGCAGTCAAAAGCATAAATAGCAAACCAATTAGAAACAATACAATAAAAAAGAACCAAATTAAATCAGAAATTCCAAAATGCCTAAGCTGCAAATATACATTCTTTAGGAAAACATTGATAGCTGGTACATAACTATTACCAAGATATCTAAAGAACTGAAATCTTCTATCAAAGAAAAATAGATTAAGAGCAAATCAAAGAGCTGTGATAAAAAACAAAAACACCAAAAAACGTAAGGCATTGTTACCTATCTTGTGGCATTTCATATTTTATTGTGTGCACTGTTTTTATACTGGTAATTTTTTCCTTGGTACTGATGCACATCACAAATACATGCATTTGTTTCCTGTTCTAATTTGAATTTCCACAAATGACTGTAGTTGTGACAGAGTGTGTCTTACAATGAACCGGTGCTATGCTTAAGGTTTGTTCCTACCCTCACGCTAAGTACTGGCAGGATAGGAACCTTATGACTCTTTACTGGATATATCACATATAAATATATCACATTCTATTCTAAATAAACACAGAAAGTGTGTCTCTCTTCCCTCTTATTATGTTACATGTTTCTTTTATACATATTTAACACAGTAGTTCACCAGAGAAACCTTTAACTTATGGACCATTTCTGCTTTTCATGCAATTATGTTTATGGCAATTGACTGGCAGTATGTGAGAACACAACATAAACATCCTGCTTGTTTAGAAATTCCCAACCCTTGTTCATATTTATTCAAATTTTTAGGCAGGTTTGCAAATTACGCCCACACATTTGAAGGATTTTTTTTCACCACAGAATCATAGTTTTTCCTCATTCTCAATGAAGGTATTGTGGGCCTCAAAGACCAACATGACCGCTAAAAAAGGCATGTGTTCTCATGTATATGACTTTGATTTATTTCATGCAATGATATATTAAACTGACTTGTTCTCAATACAGAGTTTTTCAAAACTTATTGGTTGTTTTAGTCTAATGTGGTCTGGTATCTGCTCTTCTGATGCACTAGAACTTTAACTAGATCTGGATACATTCTTGCAAACCGTTTCACTACATAAAAAGTCCGTGAAAGAATACTGTTTTCAATCCAGGCACTTGTGAAAACTGAGCGTTTACATCTACATTCTTAAGGGTCATCATTTTATCCAGCGGCTTCTTAATTTGTGAAATCTGTGATGTTTTGATTAGTAATACTAATTAAGTATGTTATGCCAGACATGAGTATTTAAAGTGTCTTAGCTGCACAGCAGCACAGACACTCACTGCCTGCTTTTTAATTTCCAGCCATCTACTTCTAGTAGCCTTTTGAGGAAATGAGAGAGAGCAGCTGCTAAATGTTACTAGCTACAGACCAGAGAATGTGTGTGGTTTTTGAGACAGAAACTAGAACAAACAGGTTATTACATAGATTGCAGATTGCTATCAAAACCAGAGATTATAACTCTAATTATTCAAACACGAAATACCAGAAGCCATTAACAAGCACACAATAATTCAACCGGTGCCAAAGTGCTATTACTGAGAATCAAACAGGGACGAGAAAAGCTATGAGTCTATTTTTCTGGAAAACTCATATTAGCTGGTCTTCCCCCAATTCCTGGGAGTATCAGAACAGAAATGTTTATATATTTTCTGATGTTAAACTCCTTTAGTCACCTGAGTGACTGTGACTTTTTTCTAACTCAAGGAAAAATTAGTCTCTGTATCTGACTCCACACTTGCTATCTAAAAAATATTTGATGAACATATACCTAAACATTTATTTGCTTTAATTATATTTGCCAAACACATTTAATGACCAAATGGCTCCTTTTACCCTACAAGACAGCATAAAACTTGTCAACATACCTGAGATCTAGCTTGAGTAAGACTTGTGTAATAGCACGTTTGTAAGACTGCAGAGTCAAGGTATGATGGTTTGAGGTCATAGTGTGTCATTTTAATTGCATTAATTAAGATGTCTTACAAGCACTAAGGTGGATTGTTTTGGTTTAGTGTATCACACTTCTAATGTTATCTGTGTCTGTCTCATTAAAAGGTTTATTTTGGTACATACTTACTTACATATATTAATGCTCATACCCAAAGGTTTGCTGCAGGATTGCCCTAATAAAAATATGATGTCAGGAGAAAGTAGTGAAGATTTCAATATTCAGTTAAAACATACATTAAATGTTATTTTTCTTCTGGAATGAAACATCTCTACACTATTGCTTGAAGTCTGTCCATCGATGTCTGTAAGGCATTTCAGGTTTTTATTGGCAGAAGAATCATATACTCTACTTTCAGTTACACACAGGACTCCAGACTGTAAGTCATTCTTTGTTAAATTGCCATTTTCTCTGTTTCCAGGAATTTGAGTTACAGTTATATATTTTACAAATGTGAATGTTGCACATTTGCAAAGGAATAAGGACAGCCACCTAGTTTAAATGTAGTTGGTCATAATGTTTCCCAAATTGAGATAAAATCCTTTGAAGACACATTATTTTTTTAAAAAACAATTTCTTCTTGCTTGTCATGAGTGAGTAACTGCCAGGAACGAAAGGATAAGATACACCTTTTTTTTTTAAATTAACTAGCCACAGTACGTCAAAGACAGGCAGTAGAATATCTTCTTATATAATACGCTACTGTGAATGTTTGTTTGTCTGTCCAGGATTTTAAATCACTTGATTGGCCTCCAAGGTTATTCCTCTTTTTATTTTTTTTTTATTTTATTGTAGAATCAACTCTCGGCAGCAGCAAGCAGGACGGCTGTGCGGTACATGTGTACGGGCATCGTTCTCATTCCCTACCACCTTCACCATCACTTCCCCTACCTCTTCATATTTTAAATCATGCTTGAGGCAGATTGAAGACTTAAGTGCCAGCTTAATTGTTCACTTAAGAAAAACGTACTATGTAATTGAAACACAAAAACGGACGTAATCAGTTTTAACGCGAAAAGATGTCTGACGAATGAAGAAAAGAAGCGGGCCGCTAGGGTGGAGAAAAGAAGAGCTGCTCAGGAAGCAGCAAGCGCATCACCCTCTGAGCAAACGAATGCTAAACGTACAGAGGAAGAGTCTGAAAACTAGGAATGCTTAAGTGTATTCATTGCACGTTATCGTGCAGTGCGCCGTTACTGGTTTAAAATATTTGCTGTCACTTATTCTACGTGTACCTTCAGCGCTTTTCTTCCTTATTCACATGTGTGTAAACATCTCTGTCACTACCCGATCTTCGGTGCCTGCCTGATTTGCGCGCGCATGCACACAAAGACAACCTAAGCCACACACGCATGTGCAGAGCTTTACTATTACGACCCTGCCCGATCTGCGTTTTTTTACTTTGCGACAGGAGTTCCCATCCAATTTGTCTTGCGAACACGCTCTCTGCTTAATTAAAATGAATTTCACAACGCTGCCCGATTTGTTCTGCGCATGTCTAATGTTTTACGACACACGTCACTCGTCAGGTTTGAATTGTACTTTCGAGTCATTTTTGTGTTGACGTTTATCTCCATCTGTAAGTGGACTTCTTACTGGAAAAGATGGCAACTTTTGAATTTTAGAACGTCTTGGAAGAATATTTGTTGCCTGAAAATTCGAATGAAGAGGGAGCGAAATGAAATGCAACGTATGTCTGTGAACTTTATAATGGATACGTATAGCTTTTTGTAAGTACATCGTATTGATGATAAAGGCAATAAGGATTTTCATTTTTAGTTGCAATACGACATTCGTAATCTTGTGGTTTAAATGTGAAAGTCGCAGCATTTTCCGTATTTGGGTTAATTTAATTTATTATGTAACACCCTATTAGTATTTGGTGGTGTGTTTCTTTTAACACTTGTTCACATTTTTTATCTTGGCATGCTAATAATTAAGCAAGGCGGAATGGTGGCTCTGAGGCTAAGGATCTGCGCTGGTATCACGAAGGTTGCAGGTTCAAATCCCTGTCACTGCCAAAGGAGATCCTACTCTGCTGGGCCCTTGAGCACGGCCCTTAACCTGTAATTGCTCCAGGGGTGCTGTGCAATGGCTGACCCTGCGCTCTAACCCCAAGGGGTATGCGAAAACTAACAAATTCCTAATACAATAAATTGTATAAGGCAAAATAATGAACAGGGAGGCACGGTGGCGCAGTGGGTAGCGCTGCTGCCTCGCAGTTGGGAGACCCGGGGACCTGGGTTCGCTTCCCGGGTCCTCCCTGTGTGGAGTTTGCATGTTCTCCCCGTGTCTGCGTGGGTTTCCTCCTGGCGCTCCGGTTTCCTCCCACAGTCCAAAGACATGCAGGTTAGGTGGATTGGCGATTCTAAATTGGCCCTCGTGTGTGCTTGGTGTGTGGGTGTGTTTGTGTGTGTCCTGCGGTGGGTTGGCACCCTGCCCGGGATTGGTTCCTGCCTTGTGCCCTGTGTTGGCTGGGATTGGCTCCAGCAGACCCCCGTGACCCTGTATTCGGATTCAGCGGGTTGGAAAATGGATGGATGAAATAATGAACAAAAAAAAAAATGTAATCAAGATGTCAAATTAGGAATAGAATTAGGAGTGTGCGTCTGACACTCGACCGGTGTAAAGTGTGCCCTCCAAAGCCATCAGTATTTTTTGTTATGTTGATATCAGATTACATCATTACAATTGTTTTTCCATAATAAAGTTAACAAATATACAATAATGAAGGCTAAATTACATACAACAGTAGCAACAGCTAAGTTATTTCAAGAAAGTGAGATGCAGATAATAGCTTTGTAAATTGTTAATGAACCAGATCAGAATCTTACACGTTTTAATTATTTTAGTGTGTTTTCTGTTTTTAAAAGCTATTTCTAGCATATTAATGTCCATACAGAAAGATGTAACAGAGGGTCTAATGTTCTGAACTTTACACTTATGTATCAGAAATTTATGAAGCAAGGAAACCGCAGTTACTGTATTTTCTCAAATTTATTCTTCAAAATTGTATATAGAAGAAGAACAATACTTAAAACAGTGAGATATTGGTTTGTCATTCAAGACAGTAACAGAAATAAATCTTTATAAAACAATTGGGAATAGGAACAGAAGTTAAAGAAATGTGAGAGGGGATTTGTCTTCATTTGTACATAAACTACATTTTGGCAATATATTAAAGTCATACTTATGAATTAATTTGTTAGTTGGGTACTATTTGTTCATAATTTTGAAATGGATTTCTTTAACCTTGTTTGGTAGAAAAAAATTCTATGGCAGAAAAGTGGCAATTTTAAAATTTATATCCAAAGCCATCAGAGAAGTGTAGTGTGCATCTGATGTGGCACGATGACAGGCTGGGCACCTGCTGTTGTCATTTGTCATTAGCTTATCATTTAAGCTGTTGGTTTAGGAGGAGTACACACACACATAAATTTAACTGAATATAATGGAGAAGGCTTGCTCCTTAGAAATAACATTTCTTATTGCTGCAGTTAGAAATACAATGCCCCTTTATTGTATTTTTTTTTTCTTGACCCTACAGGATGCCCGGTGGTAACCAGTCTTCCAAGTGGCTGAACAGATGCCAGTGTACCCGAATTCTGAGACACAACTGGATGTTCTTTTCTTCTGCTTTTAAGAATTCCAATTCGAGATGATGTGCAGTTCTTGTTAGATTTGCTATTTCTACAGGTAAGACTACTGAGGCTTTCAGTTTCAGAAGTAATTTGTGCACAATTCCTGCAAAGCCTCCCCATATTTATTACTTGATCTGTAATATTTTGCTAACTTGAATACTGTACTGTATGCTTGCTCACTCTGTCCAGTAACTAACACTGGCTTTTTAATTTTAGACAGGAAAGCCTCAGAGTGTGAATCCTCACAAACACAGAGACTGAGGTGCATCAGTACCAGCAGTCACTAAACAGGGATGTTGTTCCGTTTTGCAAAATAACATTTATTTTCTTAAGTTACTGTGCTTTGCTGTTGGATTTTGAAAGAGCCGAGAGTTAATTTTAAATTAAAACAAAACTAAGGCAGCAGAGAAAAACAAAGATGTTTTCATGTAAGTAATGACACCTGAGCACGTCACATGAGAAGTTCAGATATACAGACATTGTAACACAATGTCTATTGAATGCGTAATGTAAAAGGAAAAAAATGATGCTATATATAATGACAATTAAGTTAGGGTTCTTTCAAAATCCAACAAAAAACCACAGTAATTATTATTATTATTAGTTGGACATTACTCTAAGCAGAACTTTATCTATTGTGATGGTTTACTTTGGTAATAATTGATCTGCAGGTGTACCAAGGAAGGAGGCAGAACAAGAAGTAAGGGTACACTTTATTAATGTTTGAACTCCGTGAGTGAATATCTACTATGTTTATGTTTTTAACAGTTACAGTGAAGTAGAAGAGTCTGGCCGTATTATGGGGCAGCAGTTAAAGAAGAAGGAAGGAGAGATGTGTGCTCAGTTGAGGTAGTGGCTGGTCCTCCTGCCTGCACTTCTAGAATCCTCCATCTCAACCTCTGCTCTGATTGATCTGCTGTTCTTTTGCCAAGTGATCACGAGGTATTGGACAATTTTGGGTTTTTTTTTCTTTTGAAAACTGTCTGTCTCATTACACTGGCTGCCTGTCTCACATACAATTGATTTAGATAGATAGATAGATAGATAGATAGATAGATAGATAGATAGATAGATAGATAGATAGATAGATAGATAGATAGATAGATAGATAGATAGATAGATTTCAAGGTTCTATTAAATAATCAGAAGACTTTGAGTATTTTAGACCCTGCCAGTATTTTGGACTGTCTGCTCCCAACATTTCTTTTCTCAAACGTTTGCTTTTTATTCCAACATCAATCATAAAAACCAGCAGCTTTCTGTACTCATGCAACAAAATCTGGAATGCTTTCCCAATAGAGAAGTGCCAGGCTACACATGTCAAGCATTTCAAAATTTCTAATTTGGCTTTTCCTTAATTACTTGCATTGGTTGTAATAGATTAGAAATGGCACCAGTAGCGTAGCGTGGGTGTCAGCCGCCCGGGGCAGAGGAAAATTCCGCCGCCCCCTTATTTAGGTATGGTTCAAATTTTTACAAGATATTATTATTATTTATTGTGAAATTTTGCCTCCCCCTAAAAGTGCCGCCCAGGGCGGGCCACCCCTGCCGCCCCCACTACGCTACGCCACTGAATGGCACTGTGTACAGTTTGTAAGATCTGCACTGGGCACTAACTTATGCTGTGTTTCTCTGTTGTCATTTTCCAGTTTATTGCTATGGTGCCCCCCCTGAAGCTCCACTGTCTGTTATATCACCTCAAACTGCCTGTGATGCCAGGGAGAAGAAAAGTTCATAAGACGTCCTGAAATGGAATTGTGATTGGAGTGAGATGGCCATAATTTTGTATGCTGGGATGTGCAGAGGGGGCTGTGCAGGCTTTGGCTTGTGGCCCCCAGAGGTTTATTATCTCTAGCAACCTTGAAAGCTGCAAGTTTGTGTTTGTCCCTGGCATTCTGACCATGCAGTGTATTTATTATAAAGGACAAGGACCCATCCATTTGCTTCCTATTTACTTTTATAATATCTTCAATTTTCTTTGTAACTGTATATTTTTGTAGAGCAATTTGAGCTACACTTGTAAGCAAAGGTGATATAAAAATATTATTAGTGAACTAATGTTAAGGGACAGATCAAGAAAAATGTTTAAATAGAACACATGTTTTATAGAATATTGCTGGATAATAAGTCGTTGACTCTGAGTAGTATCTTGTTCATAAAGCTAAAGTAGCATTTTTCCTTTTTTGACAAATTTAATGATTCACTTTTACTGTGTTCAAAACCTTGGCTAACATTTTTTTAATAGCAAGGTATAAAAATCTGTAAATATATGTTCCCTTTCCCTAATAATTTTTAACACCTCCCCATTGTTGGCCATTTTCATTGTGTGTGTGTAATGTTTTTTTGACAAACATTGTTCACAGATATTTCACTTTTTTATTTTTAAACATACCATTTATTTATTAAATAAAAAATGTCTGAAAAAGTATATTGTATTTCCTTTTTTAACGTTATAAAAATGAACTGACTCTGTATCAATATGGGTGAATAAAACCATTCGCATGAGATGAATCTGCACACAAACAATGGTGTGTTATGTTGATTAAACTTGTAAGAAAGAATGTCACTGCACTCTGTTCACATGGTGTTAATCATAAATTGAACTATTTCATGCTGTTTAAATTCTGCTCAGTTACTGCAGAATATTTGGTTTTACAGCTGTTAAATTCAGTTTAGTTTTATTGTCTTAATAGGTAAGTTTGGTTTCTCAGTGGGTTTTACATAGACACCTTGAAACAACATTAAAAACATCACTAAGAACAAATGTATTACAAATATGAACTACAGCAACAAGCACTTAGTTAAAAAAATTGAAGTGATAACAGCTCACTCACTTAAGTCTGTGGATGTAAAGTTAAACTTCTTTGTAAGATTAATAGCAGTTGGAATAAATGAGGATTTGAACCGGTGGCTTTATACTCTTGATTCCTTCAGCATCTGACCTGATTGCACAACTGAGAACGAATTAAAGAATTTTAACAAGTGGACTGTCACAGTTAACACTAAGGGGGACAGTCAGCACAAAGCAATACAACACAGTGTTAATTCTTTTTTGTTGAAAAAGGACCATTTATTTCTATAAAACTGGATGGCAACATTAGGTTTTGTAAACCTAGGGGGTATTTTTCGTACGTTGCTTAAACCATCCGAGATTAGGTGCCTCATCTTGAATGAGTTAATGCCATTGAAACTCATCCAGATAAGTCGGTTTTTCAAACGCAGCTGTGTATTAGATTAGTGTAGCTGGATCTAATCATACGAGATGAATGCGCGCGCCCGCGCTGAATGAAAAGCCCATATATATTGAGTCTAGAAAACATGATCAGCAAGTCTTTGATAGGCTGCAACAAAATGACAAAAGAACGGGCGCATTTTTTTTTCACACACGCGGCGCAAGACCTTTTATTCGAAGGACATGAAGAATTTCAAGATTTAATATACACAAGGGGTAACACTGCAAAAGCAGCCCAGACCAGAAAAGACGGCTGGCAAAAAGTGGCCGAAAAAATTAAACACTAAGTAGTGTACATTGTACTTACTGAATGCAGCGTTTCATTTCCTATGTGTCAGATTAATTATTATTTAATATGTCATAATTCCAGATCAAACGTGAGCACAAGGAGAACATGGGAACAGGTTAAAGTGAAGTACAAGAATATACTTCAAACTGGTAAATATTGGTATATAACTATTTAAAGAATTGTTGACATAAAGAATCATATATAATATAAAAATATTAATTTTAAAGCTAATAAGGAGGCAGACAAGCAAAAAACAGGTGGAGGTCCACGCGGTCCAGACCTAACCCCTGCAGAAGAGTTGGCTCTCCAGCAAAATGCCCATCGCCCTGTTTCTGAGGGCATTCCAGGGGGAAGCTCCTCCTCAGAACCAGTGGCAGGATGCAGTGGTCATTTCATTTCAGGTAAAGGATGGTCATTGCATATTTGTCTTCCATGTGTGCTATAGGTATGTTCCATATAGCCCTCTTTTTTGTTGGGTCAGTTGCAGGGAATGTCATATCCCTTGAACCTGTGTCTGACCAACAAGATATTAACGAAGGTCAAATATTTAATGAAGACACTGTGTCTGATTATTCATCAGGAGGAGAGGTACATTTTCCAAATAATGTTTGATCAAACTCCACTCTGATCAGTCCCATGTGCCCCAATCACATTTGGAAATCCTGGTAATGAGAATGTTAGGCTGATTGTGGGATTCTTTATGGAACTGTGGGTGTTTTAGCCTGTGTATTACCTACCTGCAATGGCATGAAACGCCTCTTTTATTGTCTGCACACACAGGTGTCCAGGAAACACAATGAAAACCTGAAGGAAATGTTTCAGAGCCAAACAGACTTTACGAATTGCCTGGCAAACTGCACTTTTCGATAGATGTTCCGCATCACCTACAGTATATAAAAAAGTGCCGCTTGCAAGAAACCTCAAAGCAATGCCTACTGTCTGTGTCGTTGTGAGAGCCCGACTTCGCCGAGTTTGACTTTGAATATACGGAGCTAATAAATCTTTGAGGTACAATATTCCCCCTCGGCTAAAGCGGTATCTTTCGTAAAGAATTTCCTCCGGGGGCAATAAAGGATCTTGCCGATCGCGCGAAACCCTCTTTATATGAAATTCTCTTCGTATAATTTGCGCACCAATATCAATTGGTCGCTCATTCATGAACGGCGAAGCCCTGACTGGATGACTTCCACGCACCGTCATTGATCATTTGTGTAAACTAATCCTTGTTTACGCAGAACAAACCTGCTCCGAGCAGGTTTGCGGATTTGGATGTGTTGCTATGACAACACTTCCAGCAAGAGTTTCAAAAAACCGACAGATCCAGGATCAGTCCAAATCGTCAACAGTTACATCCGGCTAAGCGAGTAATCCACGTACGAAAAATACCCCCCTGATGTCTTAAGTCAAATGGCAATTTAATAATAATTGATATCTAAAGATATTTGTAAACAAACACAATTTGTCCATAGAAGGAAATTGCAACAATAGACCAAAACAGAAGGGACTTTATATAATTTATTATGTGAGTGGAAAAATAAAAATACTACATACTTATATACACACACAGTACCTGCCAAATAATACACAGAGTACACAACATGTGTTTCGCCCTAATTGGGGGTCATCAGGTGTGCAGAGCTATGCTTCCCTTTACAGCAATCGAGCCCTGGACGTCAACATTACACCATGAAAGCTGCTTCGTTTATTTTGCAGGATGAATATTTTCATTATGGTAAACTAATGTGGAACTAAAATGAGTATACTGTAATGTCAAGTTGTGAATCAGCATGCACAGTTCAGATCGAGCTGTGCCGTAAAGTGGATTTTTTTTGTTTGTTTCATTAAGTGCATTCTGTGTGTGTCACTACCTGGTTCCTGTTGCCGGCCCGATCTGTGCACACGTGCGTATTGAAAAGTTACGTCATCGCACACTTGACGGTGCTGCCCAATTCGTTTGACGCATGCGTGAACACTTTACGGCATGTTAGGCTTTCAACACGCCTGCGCCCGCAAATCGGGCAGGCACGCAGATCGGGTAGCGACAGTCTCTTCTCCGGCACTTACTCTCTCAAGCGCACTCCCATAAAGCTTGTTTCTCAAACTCTCATTATTTTCGAGGCGCCTTTCTCACCTCCTGTCCACTTTTGTTCTTGCTGTCTTTACTCTTCTCAAATTGTTTATATTACTCACCTGATGTAGTCTAGTCTAGTCTAGTGAAAGGCAAGAAAACATCACGTTTTTCATGTGGAACGAAAATATCAAATTGTAAAACAGAAGACATATTTAAGACATAGTCTCATACTGCAGTCTCCATGTATTTCTCAATAATGCTTAATAAATCTCACTCGAAAGCCATACAAAAACTCCAGAAACAGGATTTTATAAACAGAATACTATTCAAACTTCTTAATGTAGTTAGCCAAGTTAATTTCTCAGCAGAAAAAGTAGGTTGGCCTTTTGGATATATGAATAATACACTATTTCTATGTTATTAAACCAAGCCAATTGCTTAAACATACAAATTTGGTCACATTTCCAGAGGACAAGGCAGCTCGCTTTTTCTGCACAATATGCCCAGAGAGTGAAAACAACCTCTTGCAAGGCACTGATGTGGCAGGTGTTGCCAAGTACTTGCGAGCAAGGCAAGCTAGCTCTTTGTATACCAGAGCATGTGTGAACCACCACTTTTGGGGGCAATCCTCCATGCTGATGACAGGTTCTGCTTTATAGTGCTCCAGACATTTTTCAATACAGCCTTCCTCCACACTCCCATTAATGACTGATGGAGACGCACATTTTTCAATGACAGTGTGTGAGATTGTTAGAAAAAAAAAACGTGTGTATTACCTGCAGGGCTCAAGCAATGCCTCCAGCTTCTGAAATTTATCCAGCTCAGCATTTGCTGGCATGACCATGTTAGTTTTATGTAGGGCTAGTGCATCTCTTAGTGGTTGCTCGTTTCTTTGCACATGCTTCACCCTCTCCAGAGTGGAGTTCCATCTAATCTGTACGTCTTGTAAGAGTGAACTTGCTGTTTCTCAAGTTCTGCAGTATTTGATGGACTGTGCCTGAAGTGCCCCAGTATCTTTCGGCATTTGGAAAGTGCGCCGTCAAATGCACTATTCTACAGAGACACTGTGACATAACGTTGAATGCTGTGCGCAATGCATGGCAAGTGTTCGAAAGGCAGCTGTCTCGTCGCTGAAATTAAATTTTGTGCACTATCTGTACTGAGTGTGCTTACTTTATTCTCAATGTTTCACTGCTTTGCTACATCCATAAAATGTTCTGCGCATGTTTCGGCATGATGTCTCTCCGATGTTTTCATGACCATCATAGCATGTGAATGCAATTTCCACTATTCATCGACATAACGGGATGTAACCCCGAGGTAGCTATGATTTCTAAGTGATGTCCAGTATTCACCAGTAAGGGTGACCGTCTCTGTGATCTCCAACTCCTTAGCTAGTTTTGCCCTCTCTAAGTCATACAGCTCGTGTTATTCAAGGGTTATTCAAAAGTTGGGTCGTTGGACACGATCTGAATTATGTCATGCAGACCTTCGTCCTCCACTATGTAAATCGGCCCGCATGCTGTGGGTATCCATTTAGCAATTGCTACCGTTAATTTGCTGGAGGTTGACACGTCCATTGGTTTCTGCCAAACACTATCGAGCGTGATCTGTCGCATATTACCCGAGCTAATGCTATTAGTGTAAAATGGATGTTTGGCTTGCATGTGACATTGTTCAGGTAGGCTGCTTGTACTCCAGTGATAACTAAACTCGGCTTGACAGTAACTACACACAACCTTAGTTTCACTGAGTGAGCCATCAGGCAAAGTTTTGAAACTGAACTTCCCATTTAATAGACCTTTTCCATCGTTCCACAATTAGGAATATGGAGTGACTTCTACGAGAAATAACTTGAAGGCTAAAGTGGCACACATTAAGTCAGCTTGAACTACTGGAATTTCATAGGGTCAAACAGAACCTGCGTTAGCCGCACTAATTTTTTTAACGGTGTTAAAGTTAGAATGCGTTAACGCATTATTAACGCATTAACTTTGACAGCCCTAATATATATATATATATATCTATACTAATTAATAAAAGGCAAAGCCCTCACTGACTCACTGACTGACTGACTGACTCATCACTAATTCTGCAACTTCCCGTGTAGTTGGAAGGCTGAAATTTGGCAGGCTGATTCCTTAGAGCTTACTTACAAAAGTTAGGCAGGTTTCATTTTGAAATTCAACGCGTAATGGTCATAACTGGAACCTCTTTTTTCACAATATACTGTAATGGACGGCAGCTCGATGGCCGTGGGAGGAGGAGTTGAGTGTCACGTCATCACGCCTCCCACGTAATCACGTGAAAAGACTGTGAACGCAGTAGGGAGAAATGAAGGAGGAGCCGCAAACAGCGAAGAACAAAAAATTCATTAAACAATTGAGAAGGGAGCGAAACAATAAGAAGCGAGCGAGTGAACCATACAAGCATCTTCATAAGGGAAACAAAGCACGGTGTAAAACGTAAGTTTAAATTAAGTTTATAGAAACGCTCCCACTGCAGATTGCAATAACATATTCGCGAGATAAAAGAACGCAGTAGGGAGAAATGAAGGAAGAGCCGCAAACCGCAAAGAACAAAAAATTCATTAAACAATTGAGAAGGGAGCGAAACAATAAGAAGCGAGCGAATGAAGCATACAAGCATCTTCATAAGGGAAAAAAGCACGGTGTAAAACGTAAGTTTAAATTAAGTTTATAGAAACTCTTCCGCTGCGGATTGCAATAACATATTCGCGAGATAAAAGTTTAATGAGAAGACACGAGGTATAAACGAACTACAAGCCGTAGCGCAACGTTAGGGGCTTCACCTCTGGCGCTGACGATAGAGATTTGATTCCCGAGAGGGGATGCAGTGAGTGTGTACGCCTGATGAGCCCAGAATTAGGGAGAAACACATGTCACATAGTCTTTGCATTATTTGAAAGTAAACTATTAAAACCATTCTATGATCTGCTTCTGGGAACAGAAAGAGGGCATGTGGCAGACGTAAGGAGACTTGCTGACAAACCACAAGCGTGACCTGGCAGGTAACCACCCATACAATCAGATTGTGATTCAGACTAGGAATGCAATGAATGTAATTACCCTGATCTACATACAAGGCGAAACTCTTGCAACATTCAAAGATGATGGTTTGGGATAAGTACACCATGGAACATAAAAGAGCTTATGAAGCCTTGAACCGAAAAAAGCAAGATCTCAGAGATTGTAAAAAAAAAAAAAAGGAGGTAATTTCGTTTTACTCGCTGTAGATTTTAGTCAAACATTGCCAGTTATTCCACGAGGGAGACCACCAGATGAACTCAACGCGTGTTTAAAATCCATGCTTCTCCCACGGTCGGTTATATGTCGCGTGTTCTCGGGTAGGTACACCAAAAAATGTATACATTTAAGCATGTAATGGGCAAAGAAAAAATGAGGTATACCCGAAGGCACTGCAGTAGTACTCAATGTAACTTTACTTCTTAAATGTTAATGTTTTACTGTTTTATAATTTATACGCTTCTTATATGTTGTTCAAATTCTTTTATCAAAATACCAGTGACAGCGCAATGCACGATAACATGGAGTGAATACACCATACGCATCCGCCCACGGCCGCCCTGGTGTGCGCAGATAGGAGTTGATTCTACAATAAAATAAAATAAAGATAAAAAGAGTACTACAATCATCACCCATAAAGTGGATAGCAGACGTGACGTACTATATGTGTACCAGATTTCAAGTCAATAGGTGAAACGGTTTGCGAGCTACAGGTGATTTAAAATCCTGGACAGACAAACGAATAGCCACGGTAGCAAATTATAGAAGAAGATTTTACTGTTTAATAATTTATATTTATATGAAATGTGCTTCTTATATATTACTTCATATTCTCATATGATAATGATGTTCATGTTGTTTATATTGATTTCTATTGTAAGTGCATGTATGTGTGTATATGTATGTATGTATGTATATATATATATATATATATATATATATATATATATATATATATATATATATATATATATATATATATATATATATAAAATATATGTGTATATGTGTTCTGACATTTATAAAGAAGTTGGTAATTGATACAAAATAGTTAAAATGAGCTCTGTGAGAAAAGGGCCTGTTGGAAAATTTATGATACTGACTTCTCCTAAAGAAATTCTGGCATCATAAATCAAATGAGGAAAGTGAAACACAGAAAGCATAGACTGGCAAAGTGTAAGCCTTTGTAGCAGTACAAAAGTACAAACTTCTCCTAATTTGTTTACCAGTAACCATTCTCATGGGGAAAGAAAATGACAAATGGAGTAGCAAATATGCATAAAGTATCCAACTTGACATCAGCAACATTTTCATTCTGCTTTTCCTGGTGATGATCATGGTGGCAAAAAGTGTCTCTGTTAAATTAACTCTTAAATTCTATATATATGGTAACTTTAACACTGTAACAGTTAATTATGTAGTCTGTACAACACTGGTGATATTGCTGTGCAGGAAACATTTTTTCAAGAAATGTCTTCTTGCTCTTTAGGAATTCTCTGATGCTCTGATGAGTTTAGTCAAGACATGTAATCATGAGCAAGACCCCAGCATGCTTGAATTTCTCTGTTTGGGGCTTCTGCTTACCCCTTTACTGGAGTAACCAGGTCATACTTTACTGATAGAGGACCATGAGCTCTGATTTTGAGGTGATAATTGTAATTCCAAATGCATCTCACTCAGCAAATATTACTGCTAGCAGAGGAGGACAACAGGATTATATCAACTGCAGATTGCAGAGGTGCCACTCTTAGGTTTCCAAATTGAATACTCCCCAAACCTTTCTGTTCTTTAATATTCTGACCATGAAAATGATGAGCAGAAGTAGCACCCTTTCCAGTCTCCAATACCTACAATGAATGAACATGACCTAATGCCAAATATGAGTACAACTCTTTTTCTACAAATGCAGGAAACTGAATGGTACTCAGCAGTGGCCCTGGAATCCTTTACCCTTTTGCAAGTTACCACTGGATTACAGGATCATAAACATTTTAAGAGTCCAGAAAGTACATGCAGACATTATAGGCATTACACCTCAAACAACTGTGCAAGGAGAAAGAGTTTCGTGGCCAAGGCAGATTCTAGATAGCTCTTTCTTGATCTAGGTTTTAACTACTGGACAAAGTATTCTTTTCATTACTGCAAGCTTATACTTTCCCAGGTATGCAGAGGATTGTAAGTGACCCTAGATTTGAAACATACTCTCTTGTTCACCCTGTTTAAAAGCTGGGACAACCAACCCAGTATGCCAGTCACAAGGTACTGCTCCCCACCTTCTTTGAAGAGATGTGTTAGACTACAGACTCCATTTATTTCAGCATTTCCAGTCACATCTCATCCACCTCCAAAACTTTGCTATTATGGTGCTTTTTTGTCACTGCAGTGACCTCAGCCATAGCAGTAGACTCAACCTATGCCTGTGCCTCTGGCATGGCTTCCTCTGAACAGTGTGCATTTCAGTGGCTTTAGGAATTCCTCAAAGTGTGGAAATTCTTGAGAATATCCCTAGTTGAAATCAGTTTTTACCTGCTCTTATCAAGAATAGGCTGGGTGATGTTCCTTTTGAACTTAATACAGTAAGTATGGTACACTATTGCAGAATTTTTTAAGGCTATCCAAAACTCATTCTCCATGGTTTCACCAGTCCATTTACACATTGGTCTTCAGTCAGTGCCACTGGTGCTATCTTTTTGGCCTACCAGTACTCCTGCTAACACTGCACTGAAGGTCTCTTTATCCAAAGTAACAGCTACACTACTGCTGACATCTGCTAACAGATCCTAGGTTTGTAAACATATCAGGGAACTCTTTTAGCCAATGTTTTGTATAGATGTCTCCATTACTACAATACCCATCCAGAACCTATGTCCATGACCACTCCAGAGATGCAGGAAAGGCTGCAGAGAAGATTAGAGTGAACTCAGTTCAAACAGAGACATTATTTAGTCATTCATAGTATACTCTGATGAACCTTTTGGTCTTCCAATCCTCTCTAGAGTACACTCCACTTATCCGATCCAGCCTACTTCCTAGTGGTAATCAGTTGACAGCTCACTACTTCTGTTCACTTGAGCACCCAGAAATTAGGTCTAAGAAGAACTGACATAAACACAGGTATAACAGGTATATTTATAGGCAATCACATGGCAGCTTCACCATAACCTTTTTTTCCCCTGGTCCCTCATCATTATTAAAAAAAAAAAATATATATATATATATATATATATATATATATATATATATATATATATATATATATATATATATACAGTGGTGTGAAAAACTATTTGCCCCCTTCCTGATTTCTTATTCTTTTGCATGTTTGTCATAACAAAATGTTTCTGATCATCAAACACATTTAACCATTAGTCAAATATAACACAAGTAAACACAAAATGCAGTTTTTAAATGATGGTGTTTATTATTTAGGGAGAAAAAAAATCCAAACCTACATGGCCCTGTGTGAAAAAGTAATTGCCCCCTTGTTAAAAAATAACCTAACTGTGGTGTATCACACCTGAGTTCAATTTCCGTAGCCACCCCCAGGCCTGATTACTGCCACACCTGTTTCAATCAAGAAATCACTTAAATAGGAGCTGCCTGACACAGAGAAGTAGACCAAAAGCACCTCAAAAGCTAGACATCATGCCAAGATCCAAAGAAATTCAGGAACAAATGAGAACAGAAGTAATTGAGATCTATCAGTCTGGTAAAGGTTATAAAGCCATTTCTAAAGCTTTGGGACTCCAGCGAACCACAGTGAGAGCCATTATCCACAAATGGCAAAAACATGGAACAGTGGTGAACCTTCCCAGGAGTGGCCGGCCGACCAATATTACCCCAAGAGCGCAGAGATGACTCATCCGAGAGGTCACAAAAGACCCCAGGACAACGTCTAAAGAACTGCAGGCCTCACTTGCCTCAATTAAGGTCAGTGTTCACGACTCCACCATAAGAAAGAGACTGGGCAAAAACGGCCTGCATGGCAGATGTCCAAGACGCAAACCACTGTTAAGCAAAAAGAACATTAGGGCTCGTCTCAATTTTGCTAAGAAACATCTCAATGATTGCCAAGACTTTTGGGAAAATACCTTGTGGACTGATGAGTCAAAAGTTGAACTTTTTGGAAGGCAAATGTCCTGTTACATCTGGCGTAAAAGGAACACAGCATTTCAGAAAAAGAACATCATACCAACAGTAAAATATGGTGGTGGTAGTGTGATGGTCTGGGGTTGTTTTGCTGCTTCAGGACCTGGAAGGCTTGCTGTGATAGATGGAACCATGAATTCTACTGTCTACCAAAAAATCCTGAAGGAGAATGTCCGGCCATCTGTTCGTCAACTCAAGCTGAAGCGATCTTGGGTGCTGCAACAGGACAATGACCCAAAACACACCAGCAAATCCACCTCTGAATGGTTGAAGAAAAACAAAATGAAGACTTTGGAGTGGCCTAGTCAAAGTCCTGACCTGAATCCAATTGAGATGCTATGGCATGACCTTAAAAGGCGGTTCATGCTAGAAAACCCTCAAATAAAGCTGAATTACAACAATTTTGCAAAGATGAGTGGGCCAAAATTCCTCCAGTGCGCTGTAAAAGACTCATTGCAAGTTATCGCAAACGCTTGATTGCAGTTATTGCTGCTAAGGGTGGCCCAACCAGTTATTAGGTTCAGGGTGCAATTACTTTTTCACACAGGGCCATGTAGGTTTGGATTTTTTTTTTCTCCCTAAATAATAATAACCACCATTTACAAACTGCATTTTGTGTTTACTTGTGTTATATTTGACTAATGGTTAAATGTGTTCGATGATCAGAAACATTTTGTGTGACAAACATGCAAAAGAATAAGAAATCAGGAAGGGGGCAAATAGTTTTTCACACCACTGTATATATATATATATATATATATATATTTGTGTTTATAACCATGTTTACTATCCTATGTATTTACATAGTTGATAGGGAATTGCAAATTATTTCATAAAGTAGTCAAACCAACACTTATCTAAAGAATCCATTTAGAGGCACACTGTTCAGGCAATGCTACTTTACTGTTTTTCTCCTTTTAAGGTCTTTAAATGAAAAGCCCATTAACAGAACAGTTGGCTTAAGGCATTTTCTTTCATCAGCCCTATATTTTTCAAGTGAAATTGCAGATCAGCATCTTTTAAGCACTAGGAAAAGGAGAGTTGCAAGTGTATCTCAGGAGAAAGAAAAGGGCCATATTTGGCAAGGGTACACCTATGTAAATAGGTGGAGGAAAAAAGTGACTCACTTATATCAGTTAGATAAAGAAGAAGCATTTTGAATCCATTCTGGGAGTATGCAGTAAGATATACCTTTTGCCAGTGAAGATGTGAAAGATGAAAAGAAAAGAAATTCAAAGAAGTTCAAAGTGGGCTGAGAGAAACCAAAGTATTTCCTGTTTTTTATAGTCAAGACACTAAAAGTTTCAAGGTCAGCAGGCTTCAAAAGCAAAAATGATAAGACATCAATTTGAAAGTAAGGGAGGCCTGACATGAAATAAAGTGTGTAGGTTCTCTGCTACTACTATCTATCTACGCTGCTGGTAGTACAGATTAAGTATTTGAATGTTTCCCTGTAGTTGCTCTTTAGTGCAATTCTAAATTATGGTCAGTGATGCTTTTTTGCAAAGCTGTTAAACTATATGTATTTTTAAAAATTTTCCCTTTTATTTCCACCCCCACTGTAACTCATGTTCAAGCCATATGTTGGTTTGATTTTATCTTTGCACTAAATGTATATTACTTAACGTTATAAAAACTACAGTGCTACCTATAAAAGAGAAGTTATGATTGTTTTAATGCAATAAACTGTTACAGAGCTGTTTCATTATTTGTCTGCATAAAATAGCATAATACCTGTCTCATCACTGTGTAAACCTTTAAAGAATTACTTTAAGAAATGCAATTTTTTTGCAGCTTTTTTGGTTGGTGTGTTTTTGGTCCAGAATTCAAAATGACAAATACTGTAACTGAACAATTATATTACACTTTTCTTTTGATGTTTATTATAATGAACCCATCTATTTAATCTTTCTAATTTAAGACAAAAAAATAATTAGGAAAAATATGACAGAAATAAATATTATTGCTGAATTTTAGAAATAGACTTACTGCATTATTGATTAAATGTACATTTTGATAAGGCTATTTGTGGGTGGTAGTACTTCTTGCCTCACAACAAGGAGACTGAGGTCCAGGTCCTAGGTGCTCCCTGTGTGGTATTTGCATGTGTTCCCATGGGTGTCTGCATGGGTTTCCTCCCATATTCCAAAGACTTGCAGGTTAGGTGACTGGTGATGCTAAATTGGCCCCTGATATGTATGTGTGTGTGTTTTCACCCTGTGATGGGCTAAGGCCCTCTCCATGGCATTTTTCTTGCTTTGTACCCGATGCTTGCTGGGATAGGCTCCAGATAAGTGAGTTTAGAAAATTAATGTTTGTGTAAAGTATTTAAATGAATCAGTATATCCTTTAAATTACATTGGAGAATAAAACAATCTGAAAAGAATGTGAAACAGCTTAACAAGTCTTATTTGGCTAATGTTAAATGGAGCTCTGAAGACTTTCAGATTACATAGTAAAGAAAACTACAAATGAATTGAACTGTCTTTTTATTACCCATTTCAGGACAATATCATGTTTTTTAAGGACAGTGTTGATTAGTTGCAAGATCTAAACATCAATAAGTATTTAATGATCTCAGAAATAGATGTTAAGGCTTCTTAAGTAACCATTTCTTCAATTTTAATTTTACAGATTACCATTTAGAGCATGCACCATTACAAGGTGCTTTCAAAAAAGTAGTTGAATTAATAAATCACTAACAATGTAAGAAAGTTGCAACAGTATGATAAACAGACATTGCAACACCAAGTAAACCATATTTTTGAGGGTAGACATCGATGTAACATAGTTAGTACTATCACAATGAATATTGGAATTCTATTTTAAATTGTAATATCAGGGATTAAGAATTAAAAAGAATGAAAGAACATATTTGTCTTTAGTCTGCATTTGATTGCCAAGTCAGAAGAAGCCTTATAACAACCTCAGGAAGACAGTTCCATAGAGAGAGAGAGAGAGGTTAGGAGCACACACTGATACAGCGCATTACCGCACCCACCACATGACAAACCAACTCAGGAACCCAGATTAGGACCCAAGTGCAGCCATGTGATTGGTGACACCGCAGCACCACACTAGTTCAGATGGAATGGAACCAGTGTGAGGTTTTTTATGGTGGCTGGAGTGCCAATTGTGCCACCAACGCCCAGGTTTTTCCCTGTTCCATATAACAGAGCATAAAAAGCTGACCAAGTGTTTGGTTAGATTTGCAAAGAAGTTCTTTTAAAAAGCAAGAAAGCCAGCATGATCTCATCCCACATACAGTAGCTGTAACAGTTTATATGGTAGATACAGAATTCTGATATCTTGGGATCAACAGCTTTGTAAGTAAGAAACAATTTTGAAGTTGATTCAGTAATACTCATTTAATCAATGAAGATAACCTACATGAAGGGTAATGTGTTCACAGTGTTTGTTACAAAACAAGTTAAGAATTAAGAAATTGATTTTATTATTAATCATTTGTTATACGTGTAAATAATTATGACATAAGGACTCAGTTTTTGTGATTTATTTTTCATTTTAACGTTATTTGGAAAAGTACCACTTGTTTCCCATCTTGCCAATGCAACACTTCTCAAATGCATCTTCGGATGTGACCTTAGTCGTTGTGGTGATGACAATGTGAAAGTGACATTACAAAAATGAGAGTCCATTACTAAATGTTATCCCTCGGTGGATATACAACCTCTTGTTTTTCTAGTGCAGTTATCTTATTTTTAAAGTAGGCCCAAGTATTAGGTTTCCTATCTTGATCCTACCTTTCATTTTGCCATCAGCTGTTGTGTAACATCTTAACATTTAATTCTGTTTTAAAAGTCTAATCTCCCAGGTTTGACCCATCACTATCCCTATGTCTCTGGGTAAGAAATCATCCCCAGGTTTTTTGGTTATTCACGGTAATCTGTAAAACACACTGTGAGTGACATGCCAAGAAAGTGACTCCAAGAAGATCAATGTGTTGATTGAACTAATTGCCTCCAACAGGTTTAAGGAAAAAGTAAAGAAATTAACAGCCACAATTCAACATTTGTTACATGAGGTTACTAACTTGGAACAAGCAGGAAAGCTTACTCCTCAGTGGCTGAATAGTGGCAAACATAAGAAATACAGAGGTCATCAGTGAGAGTTGATCTTAGACCAACAACTTTAGGCCTACAGTAAATATAGAGGAAAGATAGTATTCATCATCACCCTTTTAACAAATATGCCACTTGAATAAGCATCCACTCTGTACACACATTTAATCTGTAAATCTTTCTAAAAGAATCCACAAAAGTTTTTGTTGCATAGGCTGATAGGCTCAAAGGATAGTCATGAGACATGAGGAGCATAAACATGAGAAATGATGTTTCAAGCCCTTTATGTTTTTTATTTATTTAAAAATATGCAGCTCCACTGTGAATGAGCAGCAAGAAATAATTGAAACTGGGAAAGCTGAGAAAGATAGTCAGGAGTGGCATCATAGAGCACCTCGCTTCCTTAAGCTCCAGAGAAATTAAGAAGCTCGTCCCATAAAAGAGCTGCTGGGACAAGTGCATGTAGTCAAACCCATTTAAAAGCCAAGTTATAATTGCCAGCATTGTTAATGAATAAGAAGACTTGAGTATTGTTTGTGTCTCAGGCAATTTTGCAATTTTGGAATTTTGCAAATGACTGCATGCTGCAATGTCTTTTTGAGCTCTTGGTAAATGTCTGGCAAGAACGCTGTAATACATTTTTTTTGCCCCAACAAATTTTTTATTTGGATTTAAATTGCTGATTTTTTGTGTTTAGTGCCTTACTAAGTGTTTGAGACAATGGTTTATTAGTTATATAAAAAACACTTAATATTTTTCCTAATGGTGTATGTTAGGGTGTTAGTAGTCTTTCACTTGATGAAGAAGTGACAGTGCAATAAATATTTTGTAAGGAAGCAGCTTCTGGGTCAAATGGAAGACCCACAGAATAGGAATTACTAAGTACAGCAGCTCCCCCTGGCGGTCCTCATGGAATCAGCAGGGCTGCCCCATGGGACTACAGCTCCCAGTATGCCCTGCGGGTGTCCATTTAGGAATCCTAGATTGAGTATGCTGCCATCTAGCATATCGGGGGAGCCACTGATCTGAATACATCGTCTTACCCCTGTTCCACAATTACATTGTCCCCCTGGCCAGGTAAGGAACTTAGATCCATTCCTGCCTTCTGCTAACATCCTGATAATTCAGGGAAAAACCAGTATGGCAGCATCCCAGCCAGGTAATGGAATTATGCCCTATCCAAGTTGGGACGTCAACCTATGCCTGCTATTCATTACAACATTTTGCTTTAATTTAATTAATTAATTAAATAAATCTATGCACCAGTAGTTATAAATTTTCCCAAGGTTGATTGAAAAACCTTATTGAAGTTGTAATAAATTTCCACAAAATTAGTTCAAGTTATATTAAATACTAAATAGTTTAACATTTGAAAACTGCAAAAATATCTTACTTCAGTTCGCTACCAAACTCTCAAAATGCATGCTTTGTAAATATATACCATATGTGTTAAATATGCATTTGTAGAGTCAGTGAAATAACTGCAATCTGATGTTACAAAAAAATAAATTAGGCTCTACTCATGTGAAATTAAATTAAAATCCAATAAAAAAATAACCACCGTCAATGAGATATGCCAAGCATGTAAGGTACATAAAAGGTCAATAGTCATAATTAAGCTTCATGGAATTGTGGGACTAACAGCATTAACCTTTACATTACAATGTCAAGTAGGAAAGTATGTTAATAATAAAAACTTGTGAAAAAACAACCATGTAGTCACTCTGGGCTTCCAGGCCTCATGGCCTTGTCTGCACTGCATATTGTTATGCCACTGGATGCTGACTGTTTGCTCTTTATTATTACTTTTTAGCTTTTCAGATTTTCAAAAATATGGTAGCTATTTCCTTTTAAATTAATGTTTTAAATATTGTATTCACTTATTATAAATAGTGCATTCATTACATCATTTAACATATTTTAGTTACCTTTTATTGCACTGAAATATCTCTCTGCTAAAATAACTTCACTTTGGAATGGTCAGAGGTAGATAAGTGAGACATAGTTCTCTCCATATTGCTTATTTCAGTATATGACTTTTGAGTCCTTTATATTTATAAGTAATTTTACCAGAGTATCAATGGTACTTAAGATACCACACTACCACACATATATAAATAAGTACTCTACTGATGTTTTGTAATTGTTATTAAGACCAAGAGAAGCCTTTGTTAAGGTCTTGTTACATAACAGTATGTGAGTGAGAGATGCATGTTTGCGGCACCTAAGGTATTACCATTTATAAATATCATGTGTGGATGGGTGAATGAATACAGGGTGAATCCCCAGAAAGT